>NC_141700.1:629698128-630043128 GCF_964263255.1 Lissotriton vulgaris | reverse complement strand
GTTTCGATGAAGAAGTGTGCACACTGAAGGAAATTATTAACGTGACCTTATAGACCTCAAGCTTAGCCCCAAGCTGCTTATTGTCGGGCTTGAAGTCACTACATTACAGCACCCGACTTAAAAATATCTAAATGAGTTAATTGTATTTTTGTAACCTTGTTATGAATCCTCGGGTATTATGTTAAGTTATTTCTAAATGTAGGGTATCCTGTTTACGCTAATTATCTACGAAAGAGTTCTGCTGGGCTTGTGCTTTGTTACAGTCTAATTCTATCAATGTGTGATACCTTGAGTACCCAAATGTTAAGTGCTTAGTTCATTGGACCCCCAAGCTTAAAAATGCACCATTCTGCTTTTGACTATTTTTAAAATAAAATGCTACTCTTACTTCAGACCACAAGAGGTCTTGCAGTGGCTCAGGACATGTTCAGCTATCCTTGTAATGAATAAAATGGGCAAACATTTCTCTGTTTTAGCCAACAAAATAATGGGTGACATTAATTTTATGCGTATCTCAGATTTATCCGTTTTCAGTATAGTGCAACTTGCGTCCCCCTTTGTCCTTGGTGTGTGAAACTTCTCTTGTGTGAGAAATCCTCGCCAGCTGCCTTCCTCTCGTCACATTATCTGATTATAGTAAAACAACTTGCCACTCTCAAGCAAGAAGAGTTGAATAATGCCAGTGTTGCCTAATGTTCGGATGTGACCCACCTCTCACCAAAATATGAGAAATGAGTAATAGGAAATAGCAATCAAGAATCCCCAACTCTGATCTAGTTCACTTCCCACCCCAGTGAGCTTAAATCACCCTTCCTTGGTGCCATCACCTGTATTGAGCAACACTAAACCCAGAAGTATGTGACTATGGGCATGACTTCGATCTTGGCAAATCGGATACTCCATCACAAACGTGAAGGATATCCCGTCCGCCTTATTACATGTTCCATATGATATAAAGGAACTTGTAATACAGTGGATGGGATATCCGTCACGTTTGTGACAGAGTATCCCATCTGCCAAGACAATAATCAGGCTCTCTGTCTTTTTTGTTCTGCCCAAGATTCTGGCAGGAAAGTAGATTTCACCAGGATCCCTGACTTCTCTGAGGCGTTATCCTCGTCTCCTTCACAGGAGACTCACTGTACTTCTGTAGGTATAAAAGCTTTCCCTCTGCTACCCTCACAGGTGTGCACTGCTATTCCCTCGGATGGACTCATCTGGGACATCTCTATCCTATCCAGCATTTCAGGAACCTGTGTAAAACTGTCTCAGAAATAGTTTGTCCTACTTAGTAGAAGAGGAAGGTGCACAATTCCACTGTTTCCTTATAAAGCAGGACTGGGGCATCTGGACATGTATGCTACCTGTCTTAATTCTGCCCCACCGTGCTCCCGCAGAAATAAGAAATTCTTGTAGTAACCCATGTTGTGTTAGCCTCCCAGAACATTGACTGGTGTCCTTCATGAACATACAGGATGCATTTTTTTTACGTCTGTGTCTTAACGGACCACAAGAGGTATCTGTTTCATATTTCTAAATTATAGTTCTAAATCAATGTCAACTGTAAAAGATTCTGCCATTCAGCTTAATTACAGCCTCTCAAGTCATTACAACTATCCAGGGTCAGTGTGCAGCCCTGGAAAGCTACTGCTATTCCTACTGGGATTATTGCATTGAAAATGTTTCTCCAAGAGAGCTGGCAGAGTCTAACCTGGCCCTAGGACTTAGTACTCTATTCAGGCATAGGCTTTCTTTGAACTACTCTAAATCCACCATTGTTCTATTATAATTTCCATTCTGGAATCGCAAACGCGTACCTTTCCCTGTAGAAAGTATTGGCCGCCAAGCAAACAGTTGAACCGTAATTGTTGAATTGCACCTTCAATAGCTGGTGGTTCCATAGTCATTCAGGACTGCAGTTGTGTGTTGGTGTGGCCTACCATGCAAAACCGCACATGCGCTGCTTGCAGTTTTACCCACGCGAACACAGGAATCCAGTGCTGGACAGTTTGTCAATGCTGGCCCAGCCGATCCAGGTTTCCCATCATCTGAAATTATGTGATCACCCTCCCTACTTTGTATTGGAATGCCCATTCCACCTTCCATGCAACAGATAGCAGTTACAACAAACTCATCAGATCCAATTGGCATGAATTTGCTGGAATTCAAAATGATCCTCTCAGACTTAAAGGTGTTTATCTCAGTGACGACAATGTCCACACGGACTATACCAATAGACTTTCCTGCATAACAGTTGACAGGGGCACTCTGCACAGCTTAACAGACTGGCAGTAGACCTGTAGCAACAGTGAATTTCCCACGGTATGTTTCTATTTGCACCTTTAGGAAATAAACCTCAGCAGGTGACTTCAGATCATAATGGGTTTATTAAATGCAGATGAAGGCAACAAAGCCAAATCAAATTTTACCCATGCGCCAGAGAAAGCTCCAAATTCTGACATGGAATATTATTTAGAGATAATCATCAGGTTGTGGATGGGAATGTGATACACCGCTAATGTGCCTTCCATCAGTATCTAAGAGCCTCCACACCACGGTTCTGTTTGCTTTGTTGCTGCCTAGTCGGAATTTTGCTTTGCTGTTGCCATGCCCATGGAGTGTTTTTTTAAGTGCATCTACTTAAGCTCCATCTTGTACTTGTTAAGGATACTCATTTGCCCCCTGATTCCTATTGCTACATAGGAGGCCCAAAATGGGAACTGTTTATTTTCTGAGTTGCAAGATCTGCCATCTCTTTGTGCAATTTGTCATCCACTAGGTGTTTATCCTTGTGTGTGGCAGTGAATAAGAATGTGCCCCTGACAGTTGTCAAAACACCCCAGGTACAGCTTTTAGATGTTTTTTCCTTGACATGTGACTCCAGAAATGCCTTTATCGCCTCGCTATGTTCCTGACTGCTATGACATTGATAAAATCACTGATGACATCTGTAGGAAGGTGGATACCTGACTATGGTTACCCCAGATGTTTTGCCTTGTGTTTAGCTGGTTTTCGACTTAGTTGGCCTGGTTCCCTGCTAATCGGGGCCCCAGGCTATCTGCTCTCTCTTTAAAATGGATTCCATGTACCCTAGGTGCATAACTAAATTGGCTTGGGTCACCTTATCAGCCCCTGTACAGTGCACTATAGGTGCCCAGGGCATAGGTGCATCCAAGGCCTACCAGGGGCTGCAGCATATCTTTTGCCACCCCTGGCTGGCTATCCAAATTGACACAACTGGCTTATCACTCAGCTGGGGCAAGGTGGTGTAATCACCTTTTGCTTAGATATAGTATACCTATATCTAAACCTATATCTGGACACATATATACCTATAAGTCACTCCTTTGGCAGGCCTTAACAATCCTGGAGGCAGAGTGCTTGGTTTTATGTGAGATGGTGCTCTAGCATGAGCTGAGCCTGTCTGCAGCTGTCGGGACAACCTCCCTTAGCTGTTCCGGGATATTGCCATACCATATACTCTTAAGTGCATTATAATCCTCGCGGTTACTTGCTAACTTTGGTTTGGCTTTATCAAAACATGTCGTGTAAGGTGTCATACGCTTTGGAATACTACCCCCTAGCCAGTCCTGGCAACAGGGGTAGCATTCCACCCTTCTAAAGGGAGAAGACATGTTATTTTGTTAAAACGTGGTTAATCCTAACCAGAACCTCAGCATCACAAAATGGATGCTGCTGCCACAGACCCAAGTCTGACCTCCTACTGCTGACCGAAACTTGGCAGGGGAGGCCTGGACAATAGGTTTCCTGTCGCAGGGAGGTGCTACACCTCCCCAGACAGGAGATAGTGGATTGGGGCAGGGTGCGCTGAATGAAACTAGACACTGCCTGGGGCACACAAGGTGTCCCATGCATAGTCCAGTTCAAACCGGTGCTGGGACCCTCCAGTCCCAGCTCTGGCGCGAAGCTGGACAAAGGGAAAGGGGTGTAACCACCCCCTTCCTGGGTCCCACCCATCGAAGGGACCTAGCAGGTGATCCAGCCCACAGATTTGGAATAAAGGTGGGAGCAGTGCTAGTGCACGCAGATTATCCTGACTGAAATTTATGAAACGAAACTCTGGACCCTTCGACATCCCACTCGACGTGTAAGACTGAAGAATCTCCCTTGTGGTCAAGGAGTGACCACCCTGTGCAAACAGGCACCATCCAGCGCCTCACCGTTTGCTTTGTTGCAGTTCCCGCCGGAACTCGAGCGACAGAGTTCGACAAGACCCAGCGTTCCTGCCTTCCAACAGCCCGATCCACAGTCCCAGCAAGTCTGAGACCCGTGGAGGCGACCTGAAGCGTGGGGCCGGCCATCTTGGAAAAACTACGAAGTGCTGACCGTGCAGCTCCCGAGGCTCCCTCGACGCTGTGCATTGGGGTTTGAGAAGCCCCAGCCCAAGCAGCTTTTGCACCAAAGCTCACCCCTCCACACTCTCCGAGTGCTGCGTGGGGCCCTTCTGCATCTTTCTGCTCGACGCGTTGGTCCGGTCTCTTGCCCGTTGGCTAGTGGCCGCAGTACCGACGAACCTTTGAATTTGCTCTGCCAGTCCGGTTGCTCTGGACTGGCCCTCGCTCCCCTAAAAAGGAGCACCCGTTCTGACCTTGCTTGTCCGAGTAAGAAGCGATCTTGGAATCCTGCGTGGGTTGCGCTTGCCAAGGTTGGTTTGCTCCAATCCGGAAGCCGACACAGCCGACCGCGAGAGCCTTCGTGGGACAGCTCGTGATCCACTCCTGGACACCCTCGGTGCCCCAGAGTCCACGTGGCAGCGGAGACAAGCTTCACCACAACCACCTGATTGCGCTCGACATTGCCTGGTTCCTTCCTGGCTCCACCCTGGTCACTGCTGAGTGACCCAGACTCTGTCCCCTCTGCTTTCAGATTCTCTACATCATCGATCCTCCCTTGGATCGCACCGGACACTTCTCTTCTGGCCACCTGCAGCATCTTCATCTACAGGCTCCATAGATCTACACAACGAAAGCCGACACGACTTTGCACCTGTGCACCCGCTTCCTGTGGGTGAGGTAACTCTTGAACGCCGGTGCTCCTGTAGTGGTATACACCTCTAGTGTCTAAGTCTAAAGTTTTGTACTTCTAGTCCAGTCGGAAGACTCTTAAAACAGTAACTCAATAACTTTTACGCACCATTGACTTTGCACTGGTGCATATGTGTGCTTTCAGTGCTGCACCCGATTCCCGCGGGCTTTTCCCAGCTTCAGCATTGCTAGTCCCGATTAGTCCCAGCGATGCCCTAGGCCTGACCACTGTTCGATTAGTGATACTTATACCACTTATTTAGTATATGGTTTTGCGTGGCCTCTGGCCTCATCCATAATTGTGCAACTTTCATATGTTTTACTGTGCTTTTGTTTAAACGCTTGTGCTTCTATACTCATAAAGAGTCTAGGGGATTATTCTGAGAATAAATACATATATTTTTATAATATATAACTTGTGTGGGGTCCTCTCATTTGATATTACAGGATTGTGATTGGTAAAACAGCTGGCTTCACATGCCCTCTTGAGTTAAGCCTTTAAGGCTGCTTAGTCCATGCTACCATTAGGATAGCTTGTCTATAAGGTTGACTTACAACCATCACCATAAGGGATTGTTTGGACTGATACAAGGTGCCCCCAGAGTTGGAGACATCATATATCAGGCCAACTTCTCACATTGGTGTGCAGCGATTGGGATTTGAGCTTGCTGTTGTTTTACCATTGCAATCTTTTTATCAAATTGAAAGATCACATCAAGTACCTTCGGTACATATAAACAAAGCTTACATATTTAAGTTCTACTGAACTTAGTAGTTGTAAAACAAAGGGCTTAGCACACCCTGCCTACAACTCACTAGGAAAACACTTAGTGTAGGTAAGTGCACCACTTACCCCTCACTAGCAGTCATGTCTGGCACAGGTGAAGCTTCCAGCTCTCTGCCTGTGTTGGTTGACCTTATCCAGGCACCTTCTAGCTATGACAAACTCAGCCATAAGGACTTGAGTGCCTTGTGCACTGCAAGAGGGCTGAAAAAGGGCCACAACCCTACCATTCCCATCCTGATAGCCATCCTGGAGAAGGATGATCTTGAGAAAGCTAGAGTAGCTCCCTTAGGGTCAGGAGATGGAGTGAACCCCCCAGAGACTGAAAACAGCACCCCAGAAGATGAGGTGGACTCAGAATCCGAAGATAATGAGTCAGATCAGGATCAAGGGAACAACCAGGTACCAGTTGGGAGTTTTAGCCAAGTCAACTTGGACCTACATGGAAATGGAGAGGTCCAGCACCTCCCCAGAGTACATAGCAGAACTTTTCCAGGCAATAGAAGGGATAGATCTCCTTCCAGGGACTCTCACCTTTCTAGTGCCTCAAGGGAATCTCAAAGGGGAATGACTTTCCCACAGAGAAAAGAGCATACGGCCAGAATGAGGGCTGTCCAACTCCAGATAGAGAGGGAAGAGGTAGCCTTGGCCCAAGCTAAACTTGCTTTGGCAAGGGAACAAAAATTGTGTGGATTAGATTCCACTGGTGGCAGCAACATTATCCCTAGAGATAAAGACAGCTCCTATGAACATAGAAACCTGAGCAAAATTGTGCCCCCCTGCAGAGATGGGGATGACATCCACAAGTGGATAACTGCTCTTGAGAGCGCCTTCATGGTACAGCAGGTTCCTCAGGACCAGTGGGCTGCAATTTTATGGCTCTCCTTTTCTGAGAAAGGGAGAGATCAGCTCCTCACTGTCAGACATGAGGATGCTAAAAACTACACCGTCCTGAAGAGTGCTCTAATTGATGGGATTGGCTTAACCACTGAACATTACAGGTTAATGTTCAGAGACACCCAGAAGACACAGATACAGGACTGAACTGATTTTGTAATTAATTGTCAGGACCAGCTTTTACATCAGCACCTGGTGGACTCAGATCTGACCTCTCCACAAGAATTGGGTAAGAGGGCAGACAAATGGGTCAGAACCAGGATTAGGCCTAAAAATCAGGGTAATGACCAGAAGAAGGAGTCTACCAAACCTCAAGACAAGTGTGAGGATAAATCTAAAGAGAAGACTTCCCCAGGGCCCCAAAACTCCAGGGATGGGGGTGGGTCCCAAGACACTTCCTCTACAGTGTAAAAAGCCTTACTGCCATGCCTGTAAACAGGTTGGCCATTGGAAAACAGACAGCTGTTGTCCAAAGAATAGTAATAAGGAAAATATACCTCCAAGTAAAGCTCCAACACCTCCTGTTACTGTTAGCAGTAATCCCCCAGGAGGTGGGAGCATCCCCAATAATTTGGGTGGGTTTACTTTTGGAACACCGGAGGACTCTAGCCTAACCAGGTCCCCAACTACTTCTGTCTGTGAAGATGGCATGGGGTTTGCCAATTTCACTGATTGCCCAAACACTTTGAGCAAGTACAGACAGGAGCCCCACATCAATGGTCAGAAAGTTGAGGCCTATAGAGACACAGGGGCTAGTATCACCATGGTGACTGCAAATCTCTTTTTTTTTATTTTTTTTTTTTAATTTTGTACAATTTTTATTTATTGTATAGCAAGCAAAAAAGAGGAAATAGAGAGAGAGAAAAAGACAGAAGAAAAACAGGCGGCAGGTCCGCAGCATTACTCAAGCAAGTGTTTGGTAAGAATCTCAGACAGAGGCACTTGCGGCGATACACTACATCAATCTGGGCAGTCCTGAAGGCAATGTGTGCCAGTGAAAGTCAAGGAAATCAGTCAGTCGCTCCCTGATGCCTCGGCAGTCCTCTCCAAAAGGAAAGTCATTCCCACATAATCAGGATGCTGCGGAAGCCCCCGGGCAATCAATATCCTCCGTCAGCTATGCGGTGCCGCAACAAGTAATAAACAACCCCCCCAACTTACCCCCACCCAACCCCCCGTTCCCCCCCCTCCCCCCAAGGTGGTGGCGCCGACATACGTTCTCAATCTCTGTCCCACAATCACACAGTCTGATTAAATCTGGAATAGGTGAAGGGCACGCAGGGCAGATGGGCATACCGCAGATGGCAAACCTCGTGACAAAAATCGGACCAAGGGTCCCCACCGAAACATAAAATTCTTAAAGTTGCCCAAGAAGATGTTCGCCATTCTCTCCATGCTCAATAGCCTCCACAGTTTCGCGTGCCATAATGACATAGCTGGGGCCGTCGATTTCTTCCAGGCCGCGGCTAGCGTTAGCTTAGCCGCTCCTAGGCATAGCCATAAAATCTGTTTATCCGCCTTCGTTTGGTGTTCCAACAACGGGTCCCGAAGGCCCAAGATGACAAAGGACAAGGAATCCGGGATTGGATATCCTAATATGTCTTTGATATGAGACAAAATTTCGGCCCAAAAGGGCCGGATGACCGGGCAGTCCCACCAAATGTGGCGTAAGTCTCCCAACAATCCACAGCCCCTCCAACATCGGTCCGAAGACGCCGGGAATATGCGATGTAATTTTGAAGGGTAGAGGTACCAATCTAGCATGGTTTTAAGATGGGCTTCCCGCAGGTCCACAGAGTGATTGTGAGCTCTAATGTCTCGCCAGAGACCCTTCCATTCTTCCTTGGCTATGTCCCGACCCAGGAGAACCTCCCAGTGGTCCATGTAGCGGGGACGAGGAGAGACTACAGTGGTTAGCAAGAGTTTATATAGAAAGGAAATCGTCCCCTTCATTGTGGAAGTCCGTAGAAGAAAGGCCTCGAAAAGCGAGAATGGTCTAGTAGCCGCCTCTCTGTCCCGTCGAGGTTGTCCAGTGTCAGCTGAGCATATCGGAAGTGTTCCGTGGGTGGGAGGCCATAGTCACGCATGCAATTATGAAATGAGAGGGGTTCCGTACCGTGGAATAAGTGCGTAAGGGTCCTACAAACTCCCTCTCTCCATTGTCGGAATGGTCCCTCCTGCAACGCCGGCGGGAAGGCCGGATTAAAATGTAAAGGAGTGAAGGGAGAAGGAAACGTTGTCCAGCGCTCATCCTCCGCGACCGTGTCCCACACCTTCAAAACAGTGCCAGTGGGCGTGCTGATGTAGGCGTTTTTAGGCCTGTCCCCTTTGGGTTTCCAGGCAAGATCCCAGATCGATCTCCCGGCCACACTCCTGTCCATATGCAGCCAGTGTTTCTCAGACTCTTGCTTAGACCTTTCTACCAACTCCCGAAGCTGCGCAGCTTTATAGTACAAGTGCATATCAGGGAGACCCTCCCCTCCCTCCTCCCGTGGGCGCCGCAAAGTCGCAAAGGAGAAGCGCGCCCGGCCCCCCTGCCAGATGAACTTCAGAAGTAGAGTCTTAAGGCGCCGGAAGAAGTCCATTTCCATAGGGATGGGGAGGGCCTGGAAGCGGTACAGAAACCTAGGGAGGAGGACCATCTTGATGGCATGGATCCTACCCAGCCAAGAAATGTATTTCGGCTTCCATCGGTCCAGTTCTCTGCGCACAGCCGCCAGCATAGGCGGGAAGTTTGCTGTGAATAAGGATCCTATAGCAGGAGTCAGGCGGACACCCAGATATAACAGGGAGGCAGGCACCCATGCCAAAGGCGTGAGCGAGCGCATTCGCTCCAGCTCTGCTGGCGGGAGTGTCAAATTTAAGATATACGATTTATCAAAATTAACCTTGAATCCGGCCACTTCTTCATAGTCGGACAGCAGAGTTTGAATGTGTGGTAAAGATTGAGCCGGGTCCCCCACCGATAGCAACACGTCATCCGCAAAAAGGGAGATTTTATGCTGTTCACCCGAAAAGGGGAGTCACTTTATCTGCTCTCGCTCGCGCACCGCAAGGGTCAGAGGTTCAATGCTTAAGGCAAAGAGAAGAGGGGAAAGGGGGCAGCCCTGTCTTGTTCCCCGGGAGTGAGCGAAGTTGGCGGAGCGATGTCCATTAATCACCACCCTAGAGTTGGGATTGCTGTAGTTCGCACGGATCATTGTGACGAATTGGTGCGAAAGGCCAAAGGCCTCCAGGGTGCGCAACATGAACCCCCAGTCAACCCGGTCAAAGGCCTTTTCCGCATCTAACCCCACCAGTACTGCCGGAATACGGAACCGGGTGGCCTTCTCTATTAGATGTATAACCCTCCTCAAATTGTCATGCGTCTGACAGCCTTGAATAAACCCTGATTGATCCGGGTGGATGATGGCTGGCATCAGATCCTGGAGCCTGCGCGCAATGATAGTGGAATATAGTTTAGCATCAACATTGAGAAGTGCTATTGGGCGGTATGACGAGCATTTAGAGAGGTCCTTATCCGGTTTGGGAATCACGGTGATCACGGCTTCGGCCATGGTGCCCGCGGTCCGCCCCGTGATCGCCATTTCGTTGAAGAGGGACACCAAGAAATCGCAGAGCTCTACCGCAAATGATTTGTAAAACAAAGCCGTGTAGCCGTCTGGACCCGGCGCCTTGTGGAGCTTCAGATCTCGGATAGCATCCAACACTTCTGATCTGGATATGGGGGCAGCCAGGAGTTCATTCCACTCCTTCGACACTTGTGGGATGGGAAGGTCAGCCAGAAAGCGGTCCTGAGCCGCTTGATCTAGGGATTCACCCTCATAGAGCGCCTCATAAAAGCGGCCAAAGATATTTGCCTTATCCACATCTCTATGTTGTAATGAACCAGAGGAGTCCAGTACTCCACCAATATAATCCCTCTCCCTCTTGTCCCGGAGCTGACGAGCCAAGTGCCTGCCTATTTTGTTCCCCTGTGAGTAGGAGACCCGCCGGAGCCGCAGGAGGGTAAACTCTGCCCGATTGTTGTCGTGGGCCTTCAATTTACCCCTCACGGCAGTCAGCGGTCTAAGAGTCACTCTAGACGGGTTAGTTTTGTGTGCCTGCTCCAAGACGGCTAATTCCGCCTCCAGGTCCTCTCGTTCCTTCCTCCTCAACCTATTGAGGTTAGCGTTGAGGCTTAGGCAGGTGCCCCGCAAGGAGGCCTTGCACGCATCCCACGTATTAAAGAGGGAAGTGTCCGCAACCGGGTTGAGGGCCAGAAACTCCCCTATCGCTTTACGCAATACCTTACAGGAGGTATCATCCCGGACAAGCGCCGGCGGGAAATACCATTTCCTCACCCAGTCTCCTCCGGCCGGCCAGTGGAGCCCTAGAACCAGTAAGCTGTGGTCTGACACAGAGAGCGGGAAGACACTAGAATCACGGACATCTCCCCTGAGGGCTTGGCTCACAAAGATATGATCCAGACGGGAATAGGTATGATGGACATGGGAAAAGAAGGTGTAATCTCGCGCTTGTGGATGCAAGAACCGCCAACTGGCAATCAATCCAAGCTCACCAACCATACTCTGTGTTTCCGTAGAGAAAACCCCAGTGTCCGCTCTCTGGGCTCGGGAGCTGTCTAAGCCCTTGTCCCAAACCATGTTGAAATCCCCCATTAGAACCACATGCCCCTCAACAAAGTCCCCCGCCCTATCCAACAGATCTCGAAGAAAAGCATTCTGCCCAGAGTTGGGAACATACACCACCACAAACGTACAGGTTCTGCCGTAAAGCACACCCTTGACCATCAGCCAACGTCCCTCCTTGTCACAGCTGATCCCCATAGGTTGGAAGTGCCGGGACGCTCGGAACAGAAGTGCCACTCCTCTATGTTTAGTAGATGCGGAGGATCTATAGATGAGTGGGAAATGTCTATGACGTAATCGAAGTTCATCTTTACGCGCCAGGTGGGTCTCTTGGAGCCCCACAATATCTAAGTGGTGGTCAGACAAATATTTCCAAATTTTCTGGTGCTTCTGAGGGGAGTTGAGGCCCTTTACATTCCATGTCCCGATACTATGCGGCATGGGAAACAGTCAGAACCCAACCCTGTATGTACGCCTCGACAACCTGCCCACCCTCCCACCCCACCAAAGGCAGCCAAGCAGCCCCTCGAGCTCCATCCGCCTCCAACTCCCCATCGCCCACTCCACTCCCCCGGGGTCCCGGCTGCCCAAACCCGGTAACAACTCCTAACCAAGAAGCAGTCCCCCCTCAGAGGCCTGGCAAGCGAGATCCCAATCCTCTCACATGTAGAGAGAAAAAAGCATACTACACATTCACTCCGGACGCCACCACCACCCAGTCCAACCCCCACCCGGTCCCCAACAACCCCCCCCTCAAATGCTCCCCAGGCCAAGACCAAAACCAAAACAGTGTACTTATCAGTCCCAGTGGATAGTAGTTTGTGGAAGTCCTCCTGGGTCGGGCTGGAGCCCCAATGTTGGGACCCCGAGGGGCCACGGACCGGGGTGTCTTCTCCAAAAGTACAATCAAACCCACGGTACCTGAAGTCAAGTGCCCCTCCGGCACCTACCAGCTGGCGGCTTAAAGATCAAGCAGCACCTGAGCTTTGCTGGGAAGACGCCAAGGTCGCCGAGGCCACCGAAGCCACAGCATCCCCTCTCTCCAGTAGGCTAGCCCAACAATCAGGCCTCCTACGCTCCATATCCGGGCCCACTCTCTGCCATGAGGAAGAACGCCTACGCCTCCGCGGCGGCGAGCCGCCAGCATCCTGCGAGGGAGTCACATCGTCCAGACCCAAAAGATCCTTCGCCACTTGAAGAGAGCGTATCTGCGCCAGCCTGTTCTCCCACCTGAAGATGATGCGGAAGGGATGACCCCACGAATAGGAAATGCTGCGTTCCCGGAGGAAGGCGGTCACCGGACGGAACTCCCGCCTCTTCTGAAGGGTCGATGCCGCCAGGTCCTGATAGAGTTGCGGACGGTGCTCTCTGAATTGCAGGGAGGAGATGGTCCGCGCCTTCCGTAAGATACGTTCTTTTAGCTGGAAATCGTGCACACAAACTAAGATGTCCGGGGGTGGCCCCCCCCTCTCCTAGGAAGACCGACCCTGTGTACCCTGTCCATTCTGATTTCCTGAACATCATCGTCGCCCAACACCTGCAGGAAGAGAGCTTGGACATATCCCCGCAGATCACCTGCTTCTCCGTCCCACGGTACAGCGCGAATGCGGATGTTGTTCCGGCGGGAACGGTTCTCCAGATCCTCCGTGTGGGACTGGAGGTCCAAGTTCTGCTCCGTGAGCCGAATGATGTCTTGCTGTAGCTGGTGGACATCGTTCGCCATGCTTAAGTCGTGGTCCTCCAAGGTAGCCACCCTCTCTCCAATACCGTCCACATCTCTCCGCACTTCACGGAGGTCCGACGCAAGCTGGGCGCGAAGTTCCGAGATATCTTCTTTAATGGAGGCAAAGAGTTCCGTCATAAAGGCCTTGGTCGCTGGGGCCTCGTCGTCCGATTTCTTGGGCGATACGCTGGGTCCGGGGGACGCCGGTTGCTGAGAATTTTTCGTTGCGCCATCTTTCCCAGGCTTCCCTTTGCGTAACGTGGAGGACATCGTGGCACCCCCTAGTCCGGATGCAGTGCTCCCCCGACGTCAGGCCAGCCCTCCACCCGGTGATGCGACCGGCGCCTCAACGATCCGCCGCCTGTCGAAGTCAAATGCAGGCGCTCCCCACGGTGCAGAGCCACCAGTTCTCACTTGCTGTCCTCCCAGGTAGGACCCATCGCTGTGGCAGCGCAACTTCACGTTCCCTCAGGTGCAGCAGCAATAAGAAAGCGCAGAGGACCCCCTGAGAGACCTTCCCGGGTGCCCAGCCCTCGGGGGGGCAGCTCTACTACCAGGCAGCCACAGCCGCCGAGGCGGGTCAAAGCAGGGTGGGTGGAAGAGTCTGTGCAGCCGCAAAATCCGCTTTGCGCTCAAAGCCGTGCTTGTAGTGTCCACTCTCCAGCCCCTGCAGGCCCCTCACCAGTGCAGCCCCCCACACCATCCAGCGCAGCACAGCACCCCCTGGAAGTTGGTATGCCAAGGCCCGAAGTCCAGAGGCTCCCCCAGCTACGACTCCGCAGCTACCACTGTCTCTCCCCTCTGCATTGCAGGAAGGTCGGGCCCTCCTGTTACGCAAGGCCGGGGATCACAGGCCTACAGTCCGCCGGGCACCACGGCCCAAGTCCCAGCCGCTGCCGGGTCCAAACGAGGTGCGCGGCCCTACCACTCCGCTGCGGGTGTCACTACCTGCAGGGGGAAAGCTTCCCGGCACTGCAGCCTCGCCCGATCAGTCGGGTAGGAACGGAAGGAGGGGGGGCAAGGCGCCGCCGTTCCGCCGGACCTCACCGGCCCGCACCGCTAGAGTTCACGCGGCGGCCGCGGCTCCCGTCCTGGGCGAGGCCTCCTCTCCCTGTCACCCCAACGGCAGTCTCTGTAGGCAGCGGAGCAGGAGCCGCGAACCCTCAGGGTCCGTGCTGTGCAGTCGCGGACAGGAAGTCCAGCCTCCTCCGATACTCAAGGCCGGGGATTACAGGGCCACGCGTCGTCGCCGCTCCAGGGGCCACGTCCAGCCCTCCACAACGCTCGCTCGTGGCTCCGGAGTTGACCCCCACTCTCCGGGGAGCCGAAGCTGACCACGTAGGGCCGAGTAGCACGCCGCTATCAGTGCTAAGCAAGGGTAAGCTGGGCTCGGCGCCGGAGGGACTCACAAAGACGTCTCACTCCGTCGCCATCTTGGCCACGCCCCCCCCCCTAGGCAACTTTTACCTGGTGCCACATACCAGGTGACATACATTGATGGAGTGCAGAAAAATCATCCCATGGAAGTGGTAAATCTCAGCTGGGGAGGAGTCACTGGCCCAAAGAGAGTGGCAGTGTCCCCAAACTTGCCTGTAGATTGTCTACTTGGGAATGATTTGGAAATCTCAGCCTGGGCTGATGTTGAACAAGAAATCCATTCTAGAATGCTAAATCTCCATGGAAAGGTTAGTGGGGCTGTGATGGCTACAGCCCCAATCCAAGATGTCCTTCCTGAAAAGGTTGGTAGTGCTGTGCAAGTCTCAGCCCCATCTTTAGCCAATTCCCTTCCTAGACAGATTAGCAGGGCTGTTATGGTAACAGCCCATACCCAAACTGAGTCCCTTCCTGAAAAGGTTGGTGGGGCTGTGATGGCCACAGCCCAAACTCAAACTGATTCATGTGTTGTGAAGCCTGAAACAATGGATCACTCTACACAAACAGAGAGCATTGAGGAGGAAGAGAAATCTCCCTCCCACCAGACTTTAGGAAAGGATCAGCCTCCTCAGGGAACTGATCTTACCCCTGGTGAAGGAACTGCCCCAGAGGTGGTTAGGCCTAGCCTGACAGAGCCCCTGATGTCAGTGGACCCTTCCCAGGTGGGACCCAGTCTGGAGCAGGTAACCTGCCCCTCTCTACCCAGCCTCAGTCAGCCCAGGGCTACAGAGGTCAAGGAAGTCAGTGAGCCCCAGAGGGCCCCCTGTCAAATAAAGCACCCCCACCACCAGATTAGGGGCACCAAAGCTAGCAGCACTAGCAAGGTGAACACTTTAAAAATTCCTGAGGGATCCCCCTTACCACTAGTTAGGGACCTCCCCCAAATGGACACTGTTGGGCACAGCCAAACCTGGGACCCCAAGGCCCCAAACCTGACCTGTCCCTCCAGTAAGCCAACCAAAGGGACCCAGCCTCCAGCTTTAGGTAGCCAGAGGTTGACCGTGAGAGCACAGTGCAACTCAGTCAATGAAAGAAAGGCACACATGGTGGAAGATAATTGGAGGAAGTTGAGCCCTACATTAGTGAAGCCTCACTTCAGTACTCCATATCAACACCAGCCTTTTACTTTGCAAAAACACACCACAGGTAGTGATTCCCTATGGTGGAGACCCTCTAATACCCCTAGGGTGAGGGATTGCTTAGTGGACCATGAGACAGGGGGTAACCATGCTACTGCAGGTACTTCCTTATATGGCCACTCAGGCAATATAGGCTTACCTGGTCAAGGTTAGCCTTATCTCCTTTCGTTTGGCAGGGGGGGGGGGGGGGTTGTGTAGGAAGGTGGATACCTGACTATGGTTACCCCAGATTTTTTGCCTTGTGCTTAGCTGGTTTTCGACTTAGCCTGGGGCCCTGATTAGCAGGGAACCAGGCCAACTATCTGCTCTCTTTAAAATGGATTCCATGTACCCTAGGTGCATAACTAAATTGGCTTGGGTCACCTTATCAGCCCCTGTACAGTCCACTATAGGTGCCCAGGGCATAGGTGCATCCAAGGCCTACCAGTGACTGCAGCATATCTTTTGCCACCCCTGGCTGGCTATCCAAATTGACACAACTGGCTGATCACTCAGCTGGGGCAAGGTGGTGTAATCACCCCTTGCTTAGATATAGTATACCTATATCTAAACCTATATCTGGACACATATATAACTACAAGTCACTCCTATGGCAGGCCTTAACAATCCTGGAGGCAGAGTGCTTGGTTTTATGTGAGATGGTGCTCTAGCATGAGCTGAGCCTGTCTGCAGCTGTCGGGACCAACTCCCTTAGCTGTTCCGGGATATTGCCATACCATATACTCTTAAATGCATTATAATCCTCGCGGGTACTTGCTAACTTTGGTTTGGCTTTATCAAAACATGTCGTGTAAGGTGTCATACGCTTTGGAATACTACCCCCTCACCAGTCCTGGCGACGGGGGTAGCATCCCACCCTTCTAGAGGGAGAAGACATGTTACTTTCCTAAAACGGGGTTAATTCGACCCAGAGCCTCAGCATCACAAAATCGATGCTGCTGCCACAGACAAAAGTCTGATCTCCTACTGCTGACCGAAACTTGGCAGGGGAGGCCTGGACAATAGGTTTCCTGTCGCAGGGAGGTGTTACACCTCCCCAGACTGGAGATAGTGGATTGGGGCAGGGTCGGCTGAATGAAACTAGACACTGCCTGGGGCACACAAAGTGTCCCATGCATAGTTCAGTTCAAACCGGTGCTGGGACCCTCCAGTCCCAGCTCTGGCGCGAAGCTGGACAAAGGGAAAGGGGTGTAACCACCCCCTTCCTGGGTCCCACCCATGGGAGGGACCTTGCAGGTGATCCAGCCCACAGATTTGGAATAAAGGTGGGAGCAGTGCTAGTGCACGCAGATTATCCTGACTGAAATTTATGAAACGAAACTCTGGACCCTTCGACATCCCACTCGACGTGGAAGACTGAAGAATCTCCCTTGTGGTCAAGGAGTGACCACCCTGTGCAAACAGGCACCATCCAGCGCCTCACCGTTTGCTTTGTTGCAGTTCCCGCCGGAACTCGAGCGACAGAGTTCGACAAGACCCAGCGTTTCTGCCTTCCAACAGCCCGATCCATAGTCCCAGCAAGTCTGAGACCCGTGGAGGCGACCTGAAGCGCGGGGGCGGCCATCTTGGAAAAACTACGAAGTGCTGACCGTGCAGCTCCCGAGGCTCCCTCGACGCTGTGCATTGGGGTTTGAGAAGCTCCAGCCCGAGCAGCTTTTGCACCAAAGCTCACCCCTCCACACTCTCCGAGTGCTGCGTGGGGCCCTTCTGCATCTTTCTGCTCGACGCGTTGGTCCGGTCGCTTGCCCGTTGGCTAGTGGCCCCAGTACCGACAAACCTTTGAATTTGCTCTGCCAGTCCGGTTGCTCTGGACTGGCCCTCGCTCCCCTGAAAAGGAACACCCGCTCTGACCTTGCTGGTCCGAGTAAGAAGTGATCTTCGAATCCTGCGTGGGTTGCGCTTGCCAAGGTTTGTTTGCTCCAATCTGGAAGCCGACACCGCCGACAGCGAGAGACTTCGTGGGACAGCTCGTGATCCACTCCTGGACATCCTCGATGCCCCATAGTCCACGTGGCAGCGGAGACAAGCTTCACAACAACCACCTGATTGCACCAGACATTGCCTGGTTCCTTCCTGGTTCCACCCTGTTCACTGCTGAGTGACCCAGACTCTGTCCCCTCTGCTTTCAGGTTCTCTACATCTTCGATCCTCCCTTGGATCGCACCGGACACTTCTCTTCTGGCCGCCTGCAGCATCTTCATCTACAGGCTCAATAGATCTTGGATATTTGATAAGTAAAAGCACCCCCTCCCCAAGAGCCTTGAGACCCTCTGGGTGAGTAGTGCGCTATATAAATTTCTGAACTTGAACTTGAACTAGATCTACACAACGAAAGCCGACAAGACTTTGCACCTGTGGACCCGCTTCCTGTGGGTGAGGTAACTCTTGAACGCCGGTGCTCCTGTAGTGGTATACACCTCTAGTGTCCAAGTCTAAAGTTTTGTACTTCTAGTCCAGTCGGAAGACTCTTAAAACAGTAACTCGATAACTTTTACGCACCATTGACTTTGCATTGGTGCATGTGTGTGCTTTCAGCGCTGCACCCGATTCCCACTGGCTTTTCCCGACTTCAGCATTGCTAGTCCCGATTAGTCCCAGCGATTCCCCAGGCCCTAGGCCTGACCACTGTTCGATTAGTGATAGTTATACCACTTATTTAGTATATGGTTTGCGTGGCCCCTAGCCTCTTCCATAATTGTGTAACTTTCATATGTTTTACTGTGCTTTTGTTTAAACGCTTGTGCTTCTATACTCATAAAGAGGCTAGGGGATTATTCTGAGAATAAATACATATATTTTTATAACATATAACTTATGTGGTGTCCTTTCATTTGATATTACAGGATTTTGATTGGTAAAACAGCTGGCATCACATGCCCTCTTGAGTTAAGCCTTTAAGACTGCTTAGTCCAGGCTACCCTTAGGATAGCTTGTCTATAAGGTTGACTTACAACCATCACCATAAGGGATTGTTTAGACTGATACAAGGTGCCCCCTGATTTGGAGACATCATATATCAGGCCAACTTCTCACAACATCTGAAATGGCATAATTAATGACAACACAGCATAGTTGGGGGCGTGAGTTATAGTTACTTGAAGTAATGCATATATACTTTACAACTATAAAACTATTAGAACATTCCGTCCCATCAAGGCAGAATGTTCCAATTAGTAAAACAAAGGGCTCATGGAGCCCGTTGGGGTTGAAATCCCCTCTGGCTCCGTGAGGCCTTTGTTCACTGCTCTTGCTGTGAATGTTCTACAGCTAACAGCCAAGCGCAGGTCCACGGCTGTTTAACTTTTGAACATTGCTAAACGAACAATTGATGAACAGAATGCAAGACCATGTCATACATTCACCCAAGTACAGAGATCTGGGCCTAAAGCCATTGTTTTTTTGCTCACCATGCCATTCCAGTTTGGAGCCAGCCATATGCAAATCATTTGTGACCCTGTCCCCACTGGGAACAGTCCAGCCTGAACTGCCAGGCCAGGTCCTCCCTGGACTGGAAACAAGCATCCTAGGACCGGTTTCGGGCTTTCAGCCCTAATCAGCCAGGATAGCTTGACTCCAGTGGCATGGAGAGCACGGGACCCACGTTTGGGCATTCCGGTCCCACTCGGGGTGACAAATGCAAAAAGAACAATTGATGGACAGAATGCAGAACAATGTCATACATTCACCCCAGTACAGAGATCTGGGCCTAAAGCTATCGTTTTTTTTTGCTCACCATGCCATTCCAGTTTGGACCCAGCCATATGCAAATCATTCGTGACCCTGCACCCAATGGGATCAGTCCAGGCTGAACTGCCAGGTCAGGTCCTCCCTGGACTGGAAACAAGCATCCTAGGACCGGTTTCTGGCTTTCAGCCCTCATCAGCCAGGATAGCTTGACTCCAGTGGCATGGAGAGCACTGGACCCATGTCGGGGCATACCTGTCCCTCTCAGGGTGACAAATGCAAAAAGAACAATTGATGGACATAATGCAGAACAATGTCATACGTTCACCCCAGTACAGAGATCTTTTGCTCACCATGCCATTCCAGTTTGGACCCAGCCATATGCAAATCAGTCACGACCCATCGCCCAATGGGAACAGTCAGGCCCGAACTGCCATGCCAGGTACACCCTGGACTGGAAACAGTGCTTGTTTCTGGTCCAGGGAGGACCTGGCTGGGCAGTTCGGGCTGGACTGTTCCCATAAGGAATAGAGTCAAGACTGATTTGCATATGGCTCAGTCCAAATTGGGGTGGTGTGGTGAGCAAAAGAATGATTAATTAAACGCAGCTCCTTTTGACTGGGGGTGAATGTTTGCATTGCCCAGCATTCCGTCCATCAATAGTTTCTTTTGTAACTTTTGAGCATTCACAGCAAGAACTGTGAAAAGGGGCTGAAGTCCGTTCTGGTTCTCCCTGGCTTGGCTAAACTGCTTTTTGTAGTTCAGCCAAGCTGGGGAGACCCAGGTGCTGAGTAGCATTCCCTCTACCTCCTCTTGAGGCTCAAGTGACTCTGAGCTAGGGAGGCGGAAGGCTACGATGTGCCCTGCAGCACAGCCTCTGCCTTTCGCTTTCTCCTGCCCACTCCATGTATTTTGGAAAGGCTGGGATAACAAGCATTGGAAATGCAATAGGTCTCGCACCATTAGAGTTAGTGCTTTTAGAATTGTTTATGGGTTTTTTTGGTAAATGTTTAGCATTTTTGTTTCCTGTAGCCAATGCTAAAGAATTACAAATAAAAAAAGCCATAAACATTTCTAAAAGCTCTAACTGAAATGGTCTGAGACCTATTGCACTGTGTGAGGGTGAGGTGTTGAGGGTGAGTGAGGGTGAGCGTGAGGGTGAGTGAGGGTGAGGTGTTGAGGGTGAGTGAGGGTGAGTGAGGGTGAGGGTGAGTGAGAGTGAGGGTGAGTGAGAGTGAGGGTGAGTGAGAGTGAGGGTGAGTGAGGGTGAGTGAGGGTGAGGGTGAGTGAGGGTGAGGGTGAGGCGTTGAGGGTGAGGTGTTGAGGGTGAGTGAGGGTGAGGGCGAGTGAGGTGTTGAGGGTGAGTGAGGGTGAGGGTGAGTTAGGGTGAGGTGTTGAGGGTGAGTGAGGGTGAGGGCGAGTGAGGTGTTGAGGGTGAGTGAGGGTGAGGCTGAGTTAGGGTGAGGTGTTGAGGGTGAGTGAGGGTGAGGGGGAGTAGTTGAGGCTGAGTGAGGGTGAGTGAGAGTGAGGGTGAGTGAGGGTGAGTGAGGGTGAGTGAGGGGTTGAGGGTGAGGTGTTGAAGGTGAGTGAGGGTGAGGGTGGGTGAGGGTGAGTGAGGTGTTGAGGGTGAGTGAGGGTGAGGGTGAGTGAGGGTGAATGAGGGTGAGGGGGAGTAGTTGAGGCTGAGTGAGGGTGAGTGAGAGTGAGGGTGAGTGAGGGGTTGAGGGTGAGTGAGTGAGGGTGAGGAGTTGAGGGTGAGGGTGAGTGAGGGTGAGGGGTTGAGGGTGAGTGAGGATGAGTGAGAGTGAGGGTGAGTGAGGGGTTGAGGGTGAGGGGTTGAGGCGAGACCTAAAAACCTGACGATCGTAGGGTTTAGCAAGATTTTGGGGGTGAATGTAAAGAGGCTTGATGTGTGCATAAGTGCCTCTCAGGCAATACTTAGCATGAGCCCCTTCCCCTCCAAGAACACACCCCCACAGAGTTATTTTAAGTTTGCACAGCTGCATTTCATGTCCAGATGAATACTGAGAATGATAATTTTTCATCACTGAATAGAACTGATGTAGCTTATGAAAATAACACACAGTTTAAACAAACTGGAGATATACCAATAAAATACATCTATATTATTATAAATAACACCACTATTGTTTCATGGCGATCATGTCCGTAAAGGAAAGTAATTTGTGTTACAGCATAAGCGTTTAAAGAGTTTGCAATTGTTTCAAGACTATTTCTATACCATAACTGTGCAACGTTTCTCTACACGGACATAACCGCTTTACTCGCCATTAGAAAGTGACACAGACTATAAGGCAATGAAATATCACACAGGAGCACACTGAAAACGTGCAAATGTCACACTTAAGACTGAAAACTTGGCAACTTTGGACAATGCGGGGGTGGGGTGCCGTGCAGACTGAATACCTGTACCAGTCAGATCCTTCAAGACTGACTCTTCGGCTGTTAGCATCAATTTGCAAATCCCCGCCTCAATACCTCAAGTGATTGTAACATTGTTTGGACACGGGAAGCCTTTTTGCAATAAAACTTATTTGATTCTACAGCCACGATTTCTACTGAAGACGGAGGGAAGAGAGGGGAGGAGAAATGCGACACGGCGGGAAGGGGAGGGGGCGGAGCTGATTGGAATTGAATTGGTTGAAGTGTGAATTTTTTTAAGTGGGTGAGGGAATGTAACACTGGTTTGGCAGGAGAGACCACTGGGACAGAAGCAACATAGCAGGGCTGGGGGGTGTTGTAAAGCAAACGGGTGACCGAGCAGTGAGGGGTGGAATAAAACAAACTGACGAGCGAAACATGAAGCAGGCAAGGAATACTACTGGCAAGAAAGCAACCTGGAGGAGGTGAGGCACAGGAGTTCCAGCAGCGCATTACTGAGGCAGATAAGGGTGAAGCACATGTCAGGCAGCGCATTACTGAGGCAGGTGAGGAACGGGAGCAGGCAAAGCCCAGGTCAAGCAGCGCATCACTGAGGCCGGTGAGGGAGAAGCACATGGGTGAGCAACATGTCGCATGGCAGAGGGGGAAGAGAAGTACATGCGGGAGAGCAACACCGAGCATGGCGGAGGGGGACGAGAAGTACATGCGGGAGAGCAACACAGAGCATGACGGAGGGGGAAGAGCAGTACATGAGGGAGACCACTGCAAAACACTTGCCTGCATACTGGCGCTTAAATAAATGCCTGTTTCGACCCTGGCACGGGACGCTGCCTGGAGAAGGCCGCCCCGCCGGTGCATCATCCGCTCGCCATTTTGTTTTGATGTATAGGCCGCGAGCCTCGCGCGTAGCTGTACACTTAGATCCCAGATTCAAGAAAAACATTCTAGCAAAATAAGTTCCTAATGTGCTAAATTAAAAAAAAAACGTTTCCATGTAGTCTTCGCTCAATCCAGCTTCCCGTTAACAAACAACCCAGGTTTCATCTTCAAGAGTTAAACGCATCCGAGAAAAACAGACGCTTTCTGTAAAACATGAAATTACTAGAACACGGCTGTAACTTTTCAGCAGGGGAAAAAGCACCTCAACTATTTCTGGAAGATGACGCGAGCGGCTGTGTGCGCATGCCCGAGTGAAGCGAGAATCCATGACAGGCGCGGGGTAAATTTAGAAACTTCCTTTACGAGAGCGGTGGGCGGAAGTTCTTGGAATATCCCTACCAGAGCTGCGAGGGAGGCTGGAGGCGCTCTGCTGCAGCTTCACTCATTCCTTGGCTGCCGTCTCTAAAAGTCTGCTCGCGGGGTTAACGTGGCTTTGTTTGTGAGAGTACAGGAAGCAGCGCGCACGACTGTGGTACTCGAAAACATAACATTTTAGGTGGATTATATTAACAAGCAATTGTGGGTATGACTGATAGCCATCCAGGTACATACAGGTGACGCCTCGTTTACAGCGTGGGAGATCAGGTGTTTTCTTGTGTGAGATTGCTGTGCAAGAGTCGAGGTGGGGGGCTTCGAAAGTAGGGCAGTAGATGCATTGCCAGGGGGCGTGAGCTCCCCACCGCGCCACATCTATCGGAGAGCCAATCATTATCTTTAATACATTCTAGAACCCTTACGTTTGCAAATTTAGATGCATTAACCGCTTCAGGGTCAATAGTCAGACTTCAAAAAATTATTTAAGAGAATCTGTATATTTGACGACGGCTGCGGAGAGCTAGCGAATATTCTCTTTACGCATATTAACCAAACTAAGCCATTCCGATATTCGCAAGAGGGATAATGCCAGAAACAAAAGGTAACAAAGAGCTAGAGGTTAACACTACTTTGGCAAAAGTGCAGCATAAACCGCAGAGTGCACTTTGGAAAGCTCCCACAACTAGTAACAAGACGGACGGACGGAGGGGAGGGGGGAGGAGAAATGCGACACGGCGGGAAGGGGAGGGGGCGGAGCGGGTAAACAAAGACGGACGTGCACGCGCTTTTAAGCTCAATGCGCATGCGCATTGAGCTTAAAAGTCACGGGCACTGCAAGGAATCGCCACGATTCCTTGCAGTGTGGATAAAGAGCGGATAAGTCCCAATACTCTCGCCTTGCTCGATGCGCATGCGCATCGACAGGCGAGACCTAAAAAGGACAAGGCTGTCTATTAGAACTTTGAAATGTTGAGTGCAGCTAGCCTATACCATTTCATATAGGCTGCAGCTGTTCCATTGTCTTCAAATGAGTTCTCAACATTCCAATATTCTAATGCTGCTTAAACTTCACAAGAGAATAAAATTGCTATGAGGGCCTCCCTGAAAACATTCTGTCATCAGTTATCTTTGAGGCCACTTGGAAATCTGTCCACACTTTCCCATGACAATAATGTCTTGATGCTCTTCATAGGGCTAACGCTAGTATATGTTAAGCTACTCTGAAAAATGTTTTTGGATGACACTCAAAAGTTTATACTTATTCATGTGATGAGTGTAGATTTTTTGTCTCTTCTGACTAAAAGCCACAAGGGAAGTAATTAATTTGCTTACTGTTCTCTTCTGTTTATGACTAACAATGAATATTGTACGATGCAGAAGAAATGGTTACTTGCTTGCAGCCCTGGGCCCGCATCATAGGCATTTACTTTGAAGTCCTAAATTATTCTCCTCCCCAGATTCTTTCTTTGTGTAGCTGTTTAATATCAAGAGATAATTCAATATTAAACTCAACATTTGTTCCAAAATGACCTGAATCTATAAGGCAATAAGCGGTATAACACATCATGTGAACTAGAACATTGTGAACTCTTAAAGAAACAAGTTTGTTTTTTTGTTTTTATTTTAGCTCTTCTTTCATTAAAGAGTATTAGCCTACACTTTTACTCATTGTTTAGACATGTTAGGCACAATTCTGCTTTATATGTATTGCAATATAGTTTTGAGAAAATAATTTTTCTATTTTGCTTAACTGTCTAAAAATAGGAAAACTTTGCCTTTGATAGGCTTTTGCTTCGCTGCACCTAGCCACACTATACGTTTTACTCTCTATAATGTACATACATTGAATATAAATTGTTCTGGGATCCTTGCATGCTGAGGAGAATTATTCTAAAGTGTATGGCTTCAGTGACAATGTCTATGATGCATAACCAGTGCTACAAGTAAGTATCCATTTCTTCTTTTACCTCAAGCAATATAACCTCTCCACTTTTCTTGGTAAACATCTCTAAAAATGGCTGCATTGTGCAAACCTTCAATCTTAGATTCACCAGTTCCAACAACCATCAGCGTTGTCAAAGGTCTTGCACTCACTTTATTTTTATTGGTCACATTTCTTTTTCAAATCTCTACTTTAATAGGCTTTCATTTTCCTACACACTGCATCCAGATAGCGTGTTAGGATCTATATGTGCAGGCAAGGATTTAATTAAAAATTGTATTTGTTGTTTTTTAAATGTTTAATTTGGCAGGACCCCGAATAGTTGATGAAATAAAGTTTTCTGTCCCCTCCATACAACTGCCTAATTGTATTATCAGCCCCTCAGTCATAGGGATTTGTGGAAAGAGACTCAACAGATTTCTAGGGACCACTTCAGTCTCAGGCAGTGAGATAGCTCCTTGGGAGATACTGTGTCACCTGATTCCAAATTTTACAGGTATAAAAACTCACCTGCTAAAGCCAAATATATTTCAACATGCATTTTTTATCCTGCAAAAGTATGAGGAAAATGTGTGCAGAAGCAGATCAGGAACTGCATGTACTATTGGACACTGTAAATCCGGGTCCAGCATGTTGTTCTGCGCTCCAGCCCACAAACTCTGAATGTCCAGTAGCTCAGATGAAAAATACTGTCCGGAAGCAGTAACTCTGGGCCGATAATCTCCTCCTGTAATTACCCAACTAGATACATTCAGGCCCGAATTATGGGCCCAACTGAGAAGGGGTGTAATGCTGCTACACCATGTAGAATATTGTCTTGGCTATTCTGAGCTAACAAGTGTATTATTTATATAGGGAACCATGAACATGTTTTATGCTTTAGAGCCAATGTGTAGTGATTGTTTTGGTCTGAATAATTTTGGATATTAAAATGTGATTTTGGAATGCTCTTCTCTTTGTAGTTTTAGTTGATTGATTTTGTAGAATATGGTATTTATACTTATAATGGTCTTTACAGATTAGTAGTTTTTTCGTATGACAATGTTGTTGGGTAATTACTACATTCTAATATTTTATTGTTATAGACAGGCAGATGTGTGTTTTAATTGATGCCTTGTTTTAATTACTTTACATATGTGCATCTTATGTTTTGTATTTACCTTAATGTACTTCTGTTGCTGGATTTGCACTGATTGTTATTATTGGTAATTTTTTATAAATCAACTTTATTGATTTTATTAATACAGGTTTTTTTAATAACTCTTTTTATTAACTAATTAACAAAAAGTACAAAACAAAAGAGCATCAGGTGGACCACATTTTTCTTATCGTATAGGTCTGCATGTCACATGTACAGAATCACTTACAACTATATTTGCATTCAATAGGATCACAGGGATTCTTGTGGCTCCGATTCCGCTCGTGGCTCCGGCGGTTCACAAATCTCGCCACAATGGCTGTTCCACGCCCCCCAAACCTTCCCCCATTTCCTCGGGCTCCCCCTGGCTATATACACAGACTTCTCCCTAAACATACACCAGTCTAAGTCTTCGGACCATGTGGAGACTCGGGCGGCTGACTTGCACCCCAAAGCTGAGCTATGTTTCGTTTAGCTACCATATACGCTAGCGTCACCCATTGCCTCCGATATACACTAAGGTCCATGGGTTCTCACACAGATTCAGTAGACTCCTCGGAGCCTCCGACCGTATATCTTCCCCCAGTACCTCATCATGAACTTTCGTCCAGACCGCCTGAACTGCCCCGGCAGTGCCAGAGAATATGCATGAAAGTGCCAAGCTCTTCACACTCCCTTCTGCACTCTCCACTCACCCCATTCGCACCAGTCGGGGTCCGGTAATATATGATCTATGCAGAATCTTTAGCTGCACCAGTCGAAGTCTCATCTGAATCGCCACTACTTTCGGAGAGGAAACTGCCCCTACCCAATCCTCATCGTCTAATTCCAACCCGTCCGCACTCCACTGTGCCCTAATACGTCCCAACGGGTCCTCCATATTGTTAACTAACTTCTTATATATTAACGAGATAGTCTTCTCGGGAAGGTACCCATCAAGTACTCGATCTTCAAGAGGGGAAGCTTCCGGAAGCGTGGCGTCCCTGGGTACATGGGTGAGGAGAGCATGTCTCACCTGTCCATATCGATAGTGCTCATTGTCGTTCATACTATACTGTTGCTTAAGAAAATCAAATGTATGTATCTTGTCTCCTCCCCAAACATCCTTTTTCTGGGTAATCCCTATAAGATCTCACTTGTCGAACCCCTTAGATTTCCACAAACTCCTGAGTTTCTCCGAATTAAACAGGGGGGTTGCCAATGTCAATCTTCCCTCCCAATCCTAGATATCTATTAGCAGCGTGCCACACCTGCACTGCATGTGCGGTTGGGCCCGTTAAGGCAAATCGCCCTGGCTTAGCGTATAAAGCTCTATTAATATCTCCACCCGGCGCTAGCCCGCGATCCATGACGTATCCTGGGTCCCCGGGGGGTCCATAGATGACATGATTCACAGCTGCTAATTGCGACGCCCAATAATACTTCCGTAAATCCGGGAGTCCAATACCCCCATCATACCATGGGAGGGTTAATTTGACGAACGCTATTCGGGGTCTACCGTCCCAAAGAAGCTGCCTTTGAGGCGCCTCGATTTCTTTAACATAGGAGACTGGCACTAGGTCTATTGAATTCTGTAGTGCATACAGGAATCGAGGCAGGGCCATCATTTTAAACAGCGCCGCCCTTCCAAGCAATGATAGCGGAAGAGCTCTTTAGCGCTCCACATCTTGCTCAAGGGGGAGCCCAAGTTGTTGGCATATCTCAACTTCGGGTCTAACGTTATATAAATGCCCAGATATTTAAATCCTACTGGTTCAATCTGAATGGGGCACGACTGTGGCATTACCGGCGGTTCGCCCGCTAGAACAAAAAGCACCGACTTTGGCCAATTGATAGCAAATCCGGAGTACCTACCAAAGATGGCAAGCACATCCAGGAAACTGATCAAAGGCGCTCTGGGATTGGTAAGATAGAGCAGAATATCATCGGCATATAATGAAATGTTATCCTCCCAGTCTTGTGTCCACCGCAAACCCCGTATCGACTGATCCCACCTGACCCACGCCGCCAGCGGCTCCAGTGCCAGTGCGAAGAGTAGCGGGGACAGCGGGCATCCCTGTCTCGTGCCCCTCTCCAGTGAAAAATTGTTCGATCTACAGTTATTAACTACCACTCTGGCCAGGGGATTAACGTATAATAACAGCACCCACCCAATAAACTCCCCTCCAAAGCCCTGCTTAGCCAGAACCGCAAACAAATAGTTCCATTCAACCCGATCAAATGCCATAGTGGCGTCTAAAGACACTAGGACCGCCGGCTCCTCTATCTTCGAGGAACCCCCAAGAATCCCATGCAGCCTCCGCAGGTTCAGAGCCGTGTTACGGCGCGGCATGAAGACGGACTGATTTTTTTTTTTTTTTAAATATATTTTTATTGCAGGAATTAGCAAATTGTTACATATTCGACCAGCGTTATAGATCCAACAAAATCAGTGGAATGCAAGCCTCCGTCCCCCAGCAGTATGTGTCTTTACACAGCCATTCAGCCCACAACCAAATGGTCGGGCGGCAAAATCCAAAGGGGGCACAGAAGGAAGTTGAAGCTGGTCCGGATGATCCACTGTCCGTCATCTGCTTTTCTAAACAAGCCTACAAAACCAAAAGAAAATCCCTCCCTCAAAACACTATAAACCAAATTAACCCCTGCCCAACCCCGCCATCAGTGCACGGCAATAACCGCAATAGGATGTGTGAGAGGACCCATGAGGATAGTAACAGATTCGTATAGTGCAATCGCCTATCGGGACTCGGGGCGAGCTGCTTCCTCGCTTTCGGAGTCGCTGGGGGCGCAATAATCCCTGAGAGCCTGCACTAATGTCTCCCACTCCAGCGCTGCTTCCTGTGCCTTCTCGTTATGCCCCCCGTCGGACCAGCCCGTGCCTTCCAGTTCCTGGTCACCTCTCGTTTAGCAAGGAGAAGCCCCAAATCAATGAATTTACTAGTAATTTTGTTTTTGGGGGTATGTGGAAACCAGTGTAGGAGTCCCACCGCCGCGTCAACCGATAAGGACCTCCCTGTCACCTCCTCCAGGGTCTTCCCCACTTCCATCCAGTAGGAGGACAATCCCGGGCAGGACCACAACATATGGAGGCGGTCTGCCTCCGGCGCCTGGCATCTGGGGCATTCCGCCGATCCCGTAGCAAAATACTGTCGGATCTTCGCCGGGGTCAGATATGCTCTATGGAGTACATAGTAGTGGACCAATTGAAAGCGGGCGTGGTGCGTGCCCTTCCAGGCTCGCCGCACAAGCTGGGACCAGGTCGTCTCCGGGATCTCCTTACCTATGTCCTCCTCCCAACGGGATCTTAAGGTAGTGAGGGGGGCCAGCCCCTCAGTGATCAGTCTACCGTAGAGGCAAGTGACCGCCTTGACCGTTCCCGCAGACATCATGACGTATTGGCACACCGGAGACGTAGGGGGCTCCTCCTGCCCGTGCTTCCAGTGCGCCTGGATCGCTCGGACCAGGGCCGAGTGCAATAGAAAGTCGCCACGAGGAACTTCAAAGCGATCAATGAGCTCCTGAAAGGGCAAGAGCGTCCCATCCTCGTAGAGGTCACCCACCAATTGTAGGCCCGCGTCCTCCCAGTCCGCCAACCGCGACCAATCACCTCCATGGGGCAAGGCCGTCAGCATACCCAAAGGTATTTCGGGCGCATACGGTATTCGCAATTGGCCCCGGGCGTGAACTCGGTTCCAACACAGGCGAATGGTCCTCTCCTCCAGCGACAAGTCCTGTAAGGCCAAACGCTGTCGCAGCGCTATGAAGGAGAGAACATGCCTGGCCATCCCCGTGCCTCTCCTGTCCACCGGACCCCGGAATTCCCTGGCGATCTCCTGGGTGAGGGTCTGTAGCTGCGCCGCCAAGTAGTATTTTTCAAAGTCCGGCACTGCAAGCCCACCCTCGGCTTTCGGCCTCATCAGGGTCTTGAGGGCCACTCGTCTGCGGCCCGAGCCCCAGAGGAATCCGACCACCATGGACCGTAGCAGTCTAAATGTGGCCGGCGGGATCCAGACCGGGAGCGCCCGGAAATAATATAGCAACCGGGGGAGCGCCACCATTTTGAGCAAAGCGATCCGCCCTGCCACCGAGAGCGGTAGCGTAGCCCAGAAGTCCATGCTACCCCGTAACGCTCGAGTGCTGCGAGCAATGTTCCCATCCAGGAGGTCAGACGGTTCATGGTAAATGTACACCCCCAGGTACTTAAAGCAATCAGGTTCCCATCTAATTTCCCTACTGATAGCCGGACTAGGTGTGCCTCTGCGAACCGGGAAAAGACAGGTCTTGGCCCAGTTCACACGAAGGCCCGAGACCTCCCCAAACGCCGTGAGCGCCGTCGCGGCCCCATGCAGGGCAGCAACCGGGTCCTCAAGGAAGAGCAACAGGTCATCGGCGTACAGCGAAATGTAGTGTGGGCCCGAAGGTGTCCACAAGCCATTATAATGGGCTCCCGATCGGAGTAGCAGCGCCAGAGGCTCCACCGCCAACGCAAAGAGAAGCGGGGATAACGAACAGCCCTGTCTCGTGCCCCTCTCCACCGGGTATTGTGCGGAAATCAGCGTGCCTGCCCGAACCCTGGCCGATGCCGAGGCGTATAGGACCGTGGTCCATCCGATGAAACCCTCGCCGAGGCCGAACCGCAGTAGCACCGTGCGCAGGTAGTCCCACTCCAGGCTATCAAAAGCCTTCTCCAAGTCTACCGATAGGACCACTGGGCACGGGGCGTCCACGAACGGTTCCCCCAGTAAGCGGAACAACCTGCGGATGTTCATGGTCGTGTTTCGCTTGGGGATGAATCCAGCCTGGTCTTCATGTACCAGAGAGCTCATGTGACCTAGCAACCTCGAAGCCAAGATGCTGCTCAGTATTTTATAGTCGACCGTGAGCATTGATAAAGGACGGTAGGACGCCGGGTCGGACGAGTCCCTTCCTGGCTTGAGGAGGGGAACCACTAAGGCCTCGCGTATCGATTCGGGGAGCCGACCAAGCCTCTTCGCCTCTCTATACACTATCAATAATCTTGGTGCCAGGAGATCAGCATAAGCTGCATAAAATTCGACAGGAAGGCCGTCCAGGCCCGGAGTCCTATTCCTCGCCATCTTTTTAATGTCGCTGCGGATCTCCCCCAGTTCTATGTCGGACCCCAGGGCTTTCGCCACGTCAGGCTCCACTGTCGGGAGCTCCAGGGGTCGTAGATAATCACCGAGCTGATCAGGGTCTCTGGCAGACCGACTGCGGTACAGATGTTCGTAGTAGTGCAGATAACAGCTCAGAATCTCAGGCTGAGTGTATACTTCAGTCCCATCTGCCATGCGCATGGACGTCGTCAGTGAGGCCTGGCGCGTTGGGTTAGCCAGCCATGCCAGCAATGCGCTCGACCTATCCCCCTCTGCGAGGGACCGGACCGTATAGGCCTTGTAGTCGAAACAGCGCAGCCGTTCGACCTCCGCCGCTACCGCCTCCTTCGCCGCTACCGTGCGTTCCTGGAGTTCAGGGCGCCCTGGGCGGCGGAGTTCCATCTCACGGAGTTTCCGATCAGCTGTATCTAAGTCGTCAAGGATAACTCGCCTCATGCCCACCTTCTTGGAAATGCAGTAACCCCTCACCACCACCTTAAAAGCGTCCCATTCCAGCGCTCTCGAGCTCGCAGTGCCCCTGTTGGACGCAAAATATTCTGAGATCTTATCTCCTAGGTCCGCTTTGAATACACCGTCCTCAAGGATCTCGGGACGTAACTTCCAGGTAGGCACCGCAGGCACCCCAGGAAACCAGCGAAGGTCCAGCAGGAGGGGATTATGATCTGAGATGGTCCTGGTCAAATATTCAGATCGGACCGCCGCCGAAGCCAGTTCAGTCGAGCCAAGAAATCCGTCCAGTCTAACGTGCAACTCGTGCAGGCCCGAGAAGTAGGAATAATCTCTAGTGTCGGGGTGTTGCGCCCTCCAAATATCCGTCAAGCCCCAGTGCGTCTGCCAGTCCCTACGACCTTTAGCTACACGACGGACCGGAGAGTCAGGGAGAGGCGGGTGCGAGCGGTCAGTCTCCACATCCACTATCGAATTGAAATCCCCACCGAGCAGGAGGGGCCCGGAGAAAAAGTGGGCCAACGAGCCCGATAACCTGGAAAGGAAGGCAATCTGGTCCACATTGGGTGCGTAAACACAGCAAACGTTTAGGTCCCTCCCCCCAAGAGTGCCCGAAATGGCCACATACCGCCCCTCCGGATCCACCACTGACTTCGTGACCTGGAAGGGAACCCCAGCTCTAATCCAAATTAGCGCCCCCCTGGCATACGCGGAGTACGAAGTGCAAAAGACCTGCCCCCTCCATCTACGCTGTAGCGCCGCCCCTTCCGCCTTGTTCAGATGGGTCTCTTGCAGCAGCGCCATTTGTACCCCTCTACGCACTAAATAAGCGTGGACTTTGTGGCGCCTAGACATGGTGTGAAGCCCCTGCACGTTCCAAGTAATACATTTCACATTAGCAACATCAGCCATTGTCCCATATTGTTCGTTCAATGTCTCCCCATCTGGGTCCCAACAAAGAAAGAGCAACAATCAACTCAGCACTGATGGCGGCCATTTTTCCCAACCAAAACTCAACAACCCCTATTCGACCCAAACCCCTGCCCACCCTCCCCAGAACAGGACCCAAATAGCACCATCTAGTTCCCATCCAAACCATACCCTCAAAAAAAACCCTGTCCCCGACTAATCCTGCGGTCGCCACCGTAGGAAGGCCTTAAGGGCCAGGTGCGGGCTGGGCGGTGGCAGTGGGCCCTCGATGCTCTGGCTACCAGGACCAAAGCAAGCCCAAAACAGTACAAGAAACCCTCAGGGCTCGAGCGTGGCGCCCCTCCCCCACTTCCCCGGGAGTCATGATCAATCGTCGGCTCCCGCCACCCCCGCTTCGGACCCCCACCCAAATGGATGCAGCTCACCCCGTCAACCCTGTCTATCCAGAAGGTCCTCAACCGATTTCGGTGTGATCACCGGCGTGTGGACGCTATCAGTCACCGATTCCTCCGAGTCCGTTGGCACCCCCTCGCCACCAGGGTCCGCTTCCTCGTCGATGGTACCGTCTCGTGAGCCAGACAGCGCAGATAACACCTCCAGCACTCCCCTCCGCTCCGTCGATGTCTCCGCAGTTGAGGGTCCACCTGATCGGCCACGGCGACTCCGAATCCTCTTGGACCGCCGTTGCTGTCCCGGCTCCATCTCTAGCTGAGATGAGGAGCCAAAGCCATCTTTTCCGGCTCTATAAAGTTCAAGCCAAGTACAGACATCCTCCGGGGTATCAAAGAATTGAGTCTTGTCATCGACAATTATGCGGAGCCGTGCAGGAAATAGGAGCGAGTATTGGATGCCCTCGCTCCGGAGCTCGCGCTTGACCGCCAAGAATGAGAACCGCCTGCGTTGGGTCTCATAGGTGTAATCCGGGAAGATGTTCACCTGGCTATTCGCCACCTTGAATGGGCCATTTTTCCTGGCGGCATTGAGGATAAGATCTCTGTCCCGAAAGTGCAATAACCGTGCTACCACCGGTCGCGGGGCACGGCCCTGCTGTGGAGGCCTCGCTGGGACTCTATGCGCTCGTTCCAGGGTGTAGAAGGAGGAGAGACCCTCTGGGGCCACCGTGTCTCGGAGCCAGGCTTCCAAGTAGGCCACCATGTCGCCATCCTCAATCTTCTCCGGCAGGCCCACCACTCGAATGTTGTTGCGCCTGTTACGGCCTTCCGCATCTTCCGCCCGCTGCTCCAGGGCAGTAATCCGGGAGAGGGCATCCTTCATTGTCGCGGCCAGGGTTCTCTGCGCCGGCTCCAAGGTTTTCACTGAGCCCTCCACTTCCTTGACCCTGTCCGAAAGTTTGCCGTGATCCGCTCTAAGGAGGCCCAGGCTCGTCGCCACCTGTGCAATGTCCTGCTGGAGGGCCGAGCGTGTGGTCGCAATCGCCTCTAAAACACGGTCAAATTGTTGTTGCAATGGCGCACCACCAGAACTCTCCTGGTCTCGTTCCTCCTTGTCCGGGGTCTCCGAGTCTGAGGCGGCTGGGGTAGTCCCCTTGGCTCCCCTCGGTTTCCCCATGTCGCCGGAATCACACAGTGAGGACCCAGGCAGAGGCGCCACCGAGGGCGGGCGTCGGCTATGTCTTTCTCGGTTGTTGGTCTTCGGGTCGAGGGCCGGTGATCCTCGCCTCCAGGGCCCGCTGAATCTCCACAGCTTTGATCCGCGCCACCACCACGTCGTCGGAGGGCACTGAGGCGGAGGCGGGGACAATCGGCGCCAGGTCGGGCAGGCCCGTTTGGCTGATGAGGACCCGGATCGAGGGTCACCAACACCACCGGAGACTTTGTGGCGCCAAGGGGCTGTGCCTCCCATGGGAGTGGGTCGATCGGGGAGATGCAGTCAAGTGCGACCTAGGGGGTCGGCGGCACGTCACGGGCCTCCAAGCGTCCGTGTGCCGAGATCCACTATAGTGAGGGCATCCGACCATCTAGGCGCGATCCCCGTTGCCAGAGTCCAATCGGGTCGATACCCAGATCCTCAGAACGCGGGGAACTGAAAAGGTGGAGGGTACGCTATAGCTAGCGCCGCTCCGCCAGTCTAATGGACCCGTCCAAGGGGACAATGAGGTCCGGGCGCCATGTTGGGTCGCACTCCGCGGATCCACAAACTTCGATTTTCCGTCGGATCACCTCCTGTTCGGGTTGCGCCAGGTGCCCAGGCAGGTCCCAGCCGGTCCGGTCAACAGTTTGCGGGGGTGAGGGTGCCCCACAGCCTCCGATTTACAGGATAATCTCGGGCTTAGTCCCGGAGCCGAGCTCTCAGGCGACCATCGCCATCGGCGCCCAAGCCACGCCCCATGAAGACGGACTGATCGGGGTGTATCAGGGTTGTGACTACCTTGACCAATCTGGTAGCAAGCAGTTTTGCCAAGATTTTGGGTTCTGCATTAAGAAGTGAAATGGGCCTATAAGAAGAGCATTGCGTCCTGGGCTTACCTGCTTTATGAATAACCACTACATTTGCCACACGCTGGTAGTACAGGAGCTGACCCTTCTCTTTACTCTCCTGGAACATGGCTCAGAGATACGGGGCGAACTTCTGGGCATTCAATTTATACAATTCCATCGGTATCCCATTAGGACCAGTCGCCTTACCAGATTTTATTCCTCTAATCGCCTGCGCTACTTCATCGTCCGTGAAGGGGGAGTCTAAATAGCACTTATCCTCTTCAGATAACCCCAGCATGACAATATCTTTAATCATTTCACTGTTCTCAGCCTCTGTGAACCCTCTGCCAGCGGTATATACACCTTTTTAACACTCGGAAAACGTGTCAGCCACCGCCTGTGGGTCTGTAACTATAACTGAATCTGCTCCCTCTATCTCAGGCACCAGCCTAGACGCCCATTCCTCATGCTCAAGCCATGCGATCAATTTATCGGCTTTGTCTCCATATTCATATACTCGGCTCTGTATGGCTTCGTTTTGAGCTATCGCTCTATCTTTGGCTAAGCATAAAATCATATCTCTATCTCCTAACAAAAAGAAAAAACGGAAGAACGAAAACAACAATTATGCAACCACTTCCCGGTCCCTCCTCCTCCTCCCCTGCACCCCTGATCGCGGCTTCCGCCAACCCCCAACTTGCAGTGTGCCTGTCGCCCCATATTCGAACTAATCAACTATCTAAAGGTAGACCTGAGGAGAATGTCCGAACCCCATACCCCCGCCCTCAGGATGTCATACCTTGCGCCTATTATAAGACACATTCTCGAGGAGCTTAACCATAGAAAAGTCTTGTGCGTGGCACCCCTCCCCTCGAACATATACATCACAAACTACGGCAGTTCACATCATTCCTGCTCCTGTGAGCCATCTCTGTCCTCACCACTCTGCCCCCGGGGCTCCCCCCGGGGGGGAAGTCTGTCCAACCAGTCCGAAGCAATTTCAGGATTGTCAAAGAACCAGACCTTTCCTTCAACCTCTACCCGCAACTTGGCCGGAAACATCATGGCATATTTCAGGCCTCTGTCTCTGAGTCTTCTCTTAACGCCAAGGAAACTCTGCCGCTGCCTCTGGACCGTCTGAAATCTGGAAAGAACGTGAGGGTGGAGTTCTCGTATTTCAGGGGGGAGCCTGATCTGGAGGCCTGCAGGATAGCGTCTCTGTCCCTGAAATTAAGCACCCTTGCAATCATTGGATGAGGTGGGGCCCCAGGCCTCGGTCTTCCCCCGGGACTCTGTGTGCCCGCTCTATTGTGAAGAAATTCCCCAACCCTGTCAGCTTCAGATGATTGAGGATAATGTCTTCCACAAAGAGGTCAGTGGTCAGACCCTTGGCTTTCTCCGGAACGCCAATGATGCGTACATTATTCCTCCAGGCCCTTCCTTCGTATTCATCCAGCTTTCGGCTCGTTAGGTCACTTGAGGCTTTAAAATTCCGTACTTCCTGATGCAGCTGCGATACATCATCTGTCAGGCTCGCAGTTTTAATATCCAACAACTTCACTTTCTCACTTGTTTTGGTGAGATCGGCTCGGATTAGGTTGACCTCAATGGTCACAGTGTCCAACTTGTGGCCCAGTGTCCCCATCTTCTGCCCAAGTGAAGTCTTAACCCCATCTATGGCGGCTATCACATCCGACAGTGTGGGTTCCGATGCAGGGCCTGCAGACTCTCTACTTCCGTCCTGTATTCTCCCAGACCCGGAGGCGAGCCCCTGGGCTGCGTATACCGGTCCAACTTGTTGGTCTGGACGTGACGAGACCCCTTAGTTGACCTGGACTGTTGTTTCTCACCCTCGGGTTTAGTCGCCATTTTAATTCTCTACTCGGACAACACTGGGCCCACAGCCACTTCGGCCACTCCAATAATCCACCAGGCGACTAGTATGCCCAAGCCTGCACTGGTCCAGTCGGTCTAGTCTCACGCCCGCCTATACTCCAGGCCATTCGCACCCGCCTCAGGCGTAGATAATCAGCCCCACCCCCGGGGGTCTCCTCCACCACTGCAGACCTGGACTTCTCAGCCCACTGTGTCCAGAACTTGTATTCGCGCTGCGCTTCGTTTATCTTCTCTCTCCCCAGTTCCAATCCATGACATGTTGGAGACCTTTCCTTCGTTTCACCTTTGGCCCCCTCACTGAATATCCACTGCGTGACTCATGCGCTTCCGTGGGCTTCACTTATTTGGAGCCGCTCCCCCTCTGCTCTCCATGTTATCCACGCCGCCAACTGTCTCCGTCTCGCCGCGCTATAGTGTGCCCTCTCTTCTCCCCCCCCCCCCACCCTGCACCCCGTCTGTCACGCTACCGCCTTCCTGGGCGGGTGCCCACCTGGGGTATCCACGCTGCGCTCAAATAGCGCACTTCCCGGCCTTTCTTCTGTCCTTTGGGGGAGGGGGGGGGGGGCAGCAAGTATCCCTCACAGGTGTGACCAGGGAGCAGAGGGACCCACCCCTTCTCCAACACCCCCTCGATGTATGTTCCCCTCTTTGTCATCTCTACAGCAGCCAGAGGTCTGGAACGGGACAGCTCCGTGGGACACTTCCCACTCCCGTGATGAAGAAGGGCGCTGTTTCTTTAACTGGACGGAGTTCGAATCCGACCACGCCACCTGGTCAGCTGAGACGCCGGAACTAAAAGCCGAGCCTTCGGAGAAGCGGGTGTGTTCATCACCCGGAGGAGTCGATATGTCGAGGAGTGCAGAAGGAGACGAGCGGAGTAGAGTAAGGAGACCCGGTGACGAGGAAGAAGGAGCGAAGGAGGAGGCGAGCCCAGCTGTTACAGAGCCAGGAGGCCAACGACACGGCGCTTCGCCCAGCTGCACTTCAAGGGAAGTGTGGCTCAGCCAGGTACGGGACCGTATCGTGGGCTGGGCGGGTAGAAGAGGTTTTAAACCTCCATAGAGCACCCGCCATCGTTATTCCTTCACAAACCCCTTCCCTACCGCACTGCTGTCACGCCGTAGTATCCTGTGTGCACGAGTGCTTCTCCTCACACCCTTTCCCTGACGCTCTCAGTGTATCAGAGCCCTATACTGAGTCCGTTTCTCTTTTTCTTTATTTTCATGTAAAACGAGACCGACAAGCAAAACGGACGCGACTACGATACCCAGAAGTCCACGCGACGGTGGAAAATCAGGTGGGGACTACAGGAAGGAAACGAGTTCTCCAGCCCGTCGAGTCTCGGAACCTCCACTGCCCTATTACCGGAACATAACGCAGCGCAAGCGCTTGTTAAAAACAATAAAGCCTTCCTTACCAAAGCCTGCCGAGTTAGTGTTTCCATCGGTCCCGCCACAACAGGTCACAAAAGCGACGTCTTCACCACAAAGGAGGGGCCGTCAACGTTGAGCTAAGGGTCCCCGTTGTGGGTCTGGGCTCCGAATTCCTGCGTTGAACTCCAGCGCCACTACTCAACACGCGGCACTCACCGGGGGGCTGAGTGATCCTGGAGCGTCGCCCTAGGTTACTGTAGTCCTGAACTGGTGCAAGCTGCACAATCCCAGTTTTGCCAATGTTTCTGTGCAGTATTTTAGGAGGATTAGCTTCTGAAGACTTTAGTGCTGCTGGCGGCTGGTGAATTCCACTGACATTTATGTGGATGTCTCCATGCACAGCACCTCTGCCCCCTTATAAGTCTGCCCGGACTGCCTGTCAATTCAAATGCTTTCAAACGCGGGCCGGGCGTCTCCCAGGCTCCGCAGGTGCCACATATAGAACTCGGGGCTGAGGGGGGGGTGGAGGGGGAAAGCCTCCACACCACCCCCGTCGCACTTCAGCAGGCGCTCTACGAACGCGGTCGGTTCTCTTCCGTTCCCGGGCGTGGCCGCGACTTCCGGTCTCCGCCTCGGTTGTTTCATTCGCGGCCGGCCACCTCCACCACTCAAGACCCCGGCTCTACCAAGTCACTGGGCTCAAACTTCATGAGCGAGCCGCTTCGGTCCCTGATCTCGCAGCGGGAACGGAGCAGCGTCTATGCGCACCGCTCCTCGTCCGCCAGCCGATGTCCAACACAGCGCCACAGGCTAAGTAGCAGGATCGATAGTCGAGGCGCGGGTCTTGCAGTATTGGCCTACGCGGCCATCTTGGACGCTCGCGTAGCTCCTCTCATTAATACAGGTTTAAGTAATAATAAGCATCTAGTACAAACAATGTTTTCACTGCTTAGGATAACCCTCCGGACATTCCAGTACTTTACATCACATTAGTCGACCAACAGTCCATGATATTTCCAACATCTTCCCCAAATCTTGCATTCTCTAGCATTCTAGGTAGGTTCCTCTTGCTGTGCACACTAGGCCATTGTTGCATGCCTTTTATGATATTGGGGCCTTTGGATGAGTGGGAGGGAGGATTTACATTTGTGTGCAATATCCCTCTTTCCAATTATCGTAGCCATTTCCATTAAGGCCCCGTATTCACATGGTGTCCCCCATGTCATCTGAAATTTTTGCATGCCACAACTTTTGAGGTGTAAAATGTGCAGTGTGTAAGTATTTCAATTGAACCAGTCTCAGGTGGGTGGAGATAGCTATTTCTCTAGTGGCCATCCTGGCTTCTCTTCAGTCTGTATTGTCAAGAGAGCCAATCCATCCCTCTCATTTTTCCTTTAATGCCTCAAATCTGTTTGGGGTTTCAATCTCTAAGGAGAGGTATGGCTGTGATATCCCACCTTTACCCAATGATTCCATCAGGGTTTTGGCCTCCAGCGGGCTATATTCTGGGAGTTCAGCAGCACTGCTTGGTGGTTCTTGAGGGAGTGATGAAGCTACACATATTTAGAAAGCTAGGATTTATTGAGGTCGAAATGTGTTTGAAGTTCCTGCAATGATTTTATATGTCACCCCTGCAGACATCTCCCAAGTTTGTATTGCTTATTATGTTCAATGTCTTAAAGTCTTACAAGTGGGTGGTGTGTCCCAACCATCTTCACTGTCATAACAGAGTCTGTTGCGTCAGTCTTCTGTTCCATCCAGTTAGTCATAGCGCAGAGCACCAGTTCAGGAATACTCCTTTGGGGACTTCTGGAAGTGTTGGGGTATTGGGCTGCTGGGACAACGCAGGGAGGGTGACTCGCCTATTGGATGGAGCGAATTATATCTGCAAGTATTTAAACTATTGGTTCAGTAAGTGGAAGTTCTGCATTACATAGAAAAACCGAGGATCATTTTGAAAAGAACCACTCTCTCTAGAATATGGAGTGGAAGTTTAACCAAATTCTGAAAATTATTTTACATTTTTGCCACTAGAGGCGAGAGATTGTTGGGTTGATTTGTAAAGCACACTAATCACCCAAGAGAGTATCCAGGCGCTTGGGCAGATGTGTAGTTTTGTAGCCCCCAAGATGCTTTTATGAAGAGCCACGTCTTCAGCTTCTTTTGGAACTCGAGAAGTGAGAATGAGTCTCTGATGTGTTGAGGGAGGTTGTTCCATGTCTTGGGAACGATGTAGGAGAATGAACAACCTCACGTTTGAAGATCCACATCCAGCCAGGCTCCAGCACAGTGTGGATGCCAAGATACTGAAAGCTTAGACGTCTTACTGGAGGAAAACTCTGCCAGTTTATGATCTCACTATCACCTTTGAGTGGCGTAGCAGGAGTTTATTCCTGTTAATCTCGAGCCCTGAGGCCTCTTCATATAGGTTTACGATTTGTTTACGGTAAGTGACCTAGAAATGGGGATTGGTTAGGAAAAGCAGCACATTGTTTTCTGATAGAACTTTCATGTCCTCTGCTTCTTCCACCCACCACATATACCATGGCAGATACTGCAGGTGGACATAAAGCCACACTGGTCTGAGTGAGTCAGTGATAGTAAATCTCACAGAAGCCTGTTTGCCAGAGCCATTGCAAAGATTTTGATCTCTGTGTTTATCCGAGAGATGGACCTATATGAGGCACAACAGTCTGGGTTTCAGCTGGCCTTGTGGATAGCTACTGAAAGGCCAAATATAGTTCAGGGGAAGAGCCCAGTTTAGTTTTTGCCTCCCGGTATAGATCAAATAGCATGGTGTCAGAATCTCCTGCAATATACAATAATACTCAAGAAGGAAGCTTTCTGGCCCGGGTGTCTTGCCAGAGTTCGTCTTGCAAGGCTTCTCAAATCTAATCCAAATTGAGATGGTTGTCTAGCTCTTTGGGGGAAACCGCTGGCGATGGGAGTGGTATGTCTTCAAGTAGGGATTTGGTCTGTTCTTTTAGGGAGCATGGTTATTGGTCATAACCTTTTGCAATAGTTGGCAAATGTTGTTGCCATCTGTGAGGAAATGGGGTGTATTAAATGGTGTGGTTGTGAGAAGTCTTGCTCAGTCTGGCCCACCTTTCCTCAAGGCCCAGTCTTTTTTCTTGCAAGGCTAAGGCCCTCAGTGCCAGCTCCAGGGGCTTCAATGTCCTCCTGGTGACACCTGTGGCAGGTGGAGGTGAGACCACCCTTGGCCTGTCGTTGGGGACCAGGGTCTCCCATATATCTGCTCTTTCTTCAGTGACACTTCAGCCATCCTCCTCTCCATCTTCTTCCCTACTGCCTGAGGCTAATGCCTTCTCCAGTACTGGTGTAATTCTGTGGGCCTCCTTCTAAGCATTGAGGAGATCGTTCTTTCAGGCCCTGACCCCCATATTGATCTTCCTGTCTCTGCAAAGTGCCCTCAGCTCAACTCACTTGTGAGTGGGCAGACTTGCCTTGTCAAGCGGCATGCTTACTTACTCAAAGTGATTTCCTAAACTTTTTTCCATACTCTTTCGAACTTTTTCAAAACATTTGGAAACTTTGTTAAACTTTTCACGACTTTTTTCAACTCCTTGGATGGTTACCCTTCTCATAGGAACTGTGCTTTTGGGGTGACAAAACTCTACTACTGCTTGGGAGGCACAAGATCCTTTTCTAGGCGTCACTCTGGGAGGATTCTCTGTGCTCCCAAGCTTCAACAACTGTTCTGGATCGCACCGCTAGGCACCAATGTGAGGAAATGGTGGTGTATCATATGATGTGGTTGTGCAAACTCACTGTGTAATACACTTACTAACCGATTTAGGCCCCTTAGGTTTCGTTTTTCAAAACTTCAGCTCAACCTGCGTAGCTGTGGCTATGAGCAGTCAGGCTTACACAAAGGAACACGTGTAAAGCATTTAAACAGCAGAAAAAAATTGAAGAAGAAATGACACTCAAGAAATCCAGCACCAAATTATAAAAATAGGTTAGATTTTTATATAATTTTTGACCACAAAACGAAAAAGATCCACTGGAGGGTTCCAGGCACAGAATTTACATGGTATAGTAAATCAAAACTTTTTCTTAACCACAGACAAGCGTTGGAAAATAAATCAAATTTGACACTTAAAAACATTTTTTTTAAACTTTGGTGAGTATCAGTGCGGTTAAATAGTTACTTTAAGCAACCTACTCTGGTAGGGAGCCAGTCAAGGAGACCAGCAAAGTCCACAGAAACAGTTACCTCGACGAAGGAAATAGTCTCCAGTCTAGGTACAGCGTCAGTGGCTCCATGCCATTGGCTTCTATAGAGTCCTGATGCAAGTAATACAGCATGCTGAAGATGCTCAAGGATGCTGTAGATGCTGCAGTGGCCTCACTAGGGTTGGTGTCACCCGGTGCCGGTAACTCATGGTGATTCAGAAAAGGGGGTAGCTTGTCTCCTTTCTGGTGAAGAATTGGCTTGGTAGTTTAGTCTGCCCTGTTCCCATGATGCACTGGGCCAGGGTCAGACTGATTTGCATATAGCCAGGTTCTGAGCTGGGATGGTGCAGTGAGATAAATAACGGTGATGGATCAAGCCCTGATCTTTGGACTGGGTAAGAGTGGTCTGCTTAATTCAGACACTCTGTTCATCACCACCCCCTTTTCTGAATCGTTTTTGGCCACTATAGGTGTGGCAGGGTATACTCAGACATGAGTCCCTTTCTCACTGCACCATCAGGATTCAAGCAAGCCGGGCCGAAGACGGCTGAAATGCCAGAAACCGGTCCCCGGTAGCTTGTCTCCTTTCTGGTGAAGAATTGGCTTGGTAGTTTAGTCTGCCCTGTTCCCATGATGCACTGGGCCAGGGACAGACTGATTTGCATATAGCCAGGTTGTGAGCTGGGATGGTGCAGTGAGATAAATAACGGTGATGGATCAAGCCCTGATCTTTGGACTGGGTAAGAGTGGTCTGCTTAATTCAGACACTCTGTTCATCACCACCCCCTTTTCTGAATCGTTTTTGGCCACTATAGGTGTGGCAGGGTATACTCAGACATGAGTCCCTTTCTCACTGCACCATCAGGATTCAAGCAAGCCGGGCCGAAGACGGCTGAAATGCCAGAAACCGGTCCCCGGTAGCTTGTCTCCTTTCTGGTGAAGAATTGGCTTAGTAGTTTAGTCTGCCCTGTTCCCATGATGCACTGGGCCAGGGACAGACTGATTTGCATATAGCCAGGTTCTGAGCTGGGATGGTGCAGTGAGATAAATAACGGTGATGGATCAAGCCCTGATCTTTGGACTGGGTAAGAGTGGTCTGCTTAATTCAGACACTCTGTTCATCACCACCCCCTTTTCTGAATCGTTTTTGGCCACTATAGGTGTGGCAGGGTATACTCAGACATGAGTCCCTTTCTCACTGCACCATCAGGATTCAAGCAAGCCGGGCGGAAGACGGCTGAAATGCCAGAAACCGGTCCCCGGTAGCTTGTCTCCTTTCTGGTGAAGAATTGGCTTGGTAGTTTAGTCTGCCCTGTTCCCATGATGCACTGGGCCAGGGACAGACTGATTTGCATATAGCCAGGTTCTGAGCTGGGATGGTGCAGTGAGATAAATAACGGTGATGGGTCAAGCCCTGATCTTTGGACTGGGTAAGAGTGGTCTGCTTAATTCAGACACTCTGTTCATCACCACCCCCTTTTCTGAATCGGTAACTCATGGTGTCACCCCCTCACGACTTACTGCATGGACCTCCTCCGCTCCGAGTCCGCCAGTGGACACAGCGGCAGCTGGATGTGCACGAGACCCACCGGGCCCACAGTGATGCAGTAGGTCGGGTATTTCCATTGGAGCTGGTAACTCCTGCTATTGCCCTATCTTAGTAGCGCAGCATTTGTAATGGGGGCCAGAAAAGTAACTTTCAGTTAGAGTTTTAGTAAGACAAACAAAAAAGGAAATCATCTCTAGTTGCTCTCAATACATGTGAACTGTCACTATGGTGGAACAGAGACAGAAAGAAAGACGCATGCACTGGCGCCCTATCTCACAGACCGAAAAAAAAACCAGTTCAAATGATGCTGCAAATTGCCTCCTATCATTAGCGTGAGGTAAGGTTCACATGTGATCAGTACACAGCCCCGTGATGTGTATGTTTCTCATAGTCACAGTGACTTCTTAGAGCACATAGTGGGAGTGGCGTCTCCTCCAGAGCATCGCCCCATTGCTTTCAAGCAGTGCAAGAAGTAGAAACATAACATGGTAAAAACAGACTTTCAGTTATTATCATTTGATGATTCCTGCTGCTTTGCAGGTTGCTGCTCTGCTCTTGGAGCAAGGGAGGAGTGGTCTGTCCACTCCTAAGTGCACAATGACTGTTTGGTCATGACTCTCGGGCTGCCCACACAAGTCATGCACTCTTTCCCTGTGCTCCATGCAGGCTGCATTACAGCCTGCATGGAGAACATTCTCAGGCCCCCATTCCCTGTTTGAGTGCCGAGCCAGGATGCTCAAAACCAATCACAATGCTGCATTGTAGTGTTGCGATTGGTCTGGGGTGCCTGTGTGCCAACCAATCACAACATTGGTCAGTGGGGCCTGGCTGTGCTTCCTGTTCCACTAGGCGAGAAATAACAAAGACGCGTAACCCGGCGGCGCGAGTTTTAGGGGCAGTGGCAAAAATATTCTCTAGCACCCCCCCAGCTCTTCAACGCGGCGTTTGGTGGCAAAAGGCAGGGTCCGCCACCGGTCGCAGGCAGAGTGCCTAGCTACGCGCCTGGTGCCAGGGCTCTCATCAGGAGGCCACTTCAGCTTGCACCACACATTGCCCATGCCATGCTACCAATGCTAGTGACAACACACTTACTAACCATCACCCCACAACCCTACAAGTGTGACGATTTGGAATATTCCAGGCCCCCTAAGTTATAAGAAGGGCTTGGTGGGAGGGTAAGGGGGGGATAGCAGTTAATTTAATGTATATTGAATAAATAATTAACTGTTGTTGTTATCATCTCTAAATTAGCCAGACAGTGCTAACTTGTGGAATACAGTTTCAAGTGCTGGTGCTGACAATAAAGTGCCAGTGCCGAGCACCGGAAACCACCAGCTCAAATTAAACCCTGGTTTTAAATGCTATATACAATGTATGTTAAGAGGAATCATGCTACCACAATGCACAACTTTATTCAGGCCTCATTTAAAAATATTGGAATAGACACCATACATCACAAATTATATTGAAAAAGAATATTGTCAAAGATTACCACACAACTTATTTAAGGAATGAAAGTCTCACATTGCTAGAAGACACTCACCTAGAGCTTTTCTTTAGAGAAAATGAGATTGACAAGAGTACAGGACCAATGCTTATTTCAGAATTGCGAGTCCACATACATACTACATTTTGTATTATCCAAGTCTTGATTTTTAAGAAACAAAACCAACCAAATAGTTCAGCACACAAAACATAACACTTTTTGCATGTTTTGGGAGGTTACAGATGCACCAAACATGATGTTGGACTGGTGGGAATAAACACTAGGAAGAAGCTGGTGATGAACAGTCATTGTCAGGGAACCTGGAGATGAAGGTACACAACCTCCTCACCAAGATCACAAATGTTTTGTGGCTAAAGTCCGGTTTACAGATTACATTATATAAAAAAATTGCAGGGGTTCAAAGTTTCCTTTGGGAGCCTGCTGCTGGCAACCCTGAAGGCTGGAGTGGCCGAATGCTGGTGTTTTCAAATACCAAAGCCTTTACCCTTTTGCCACCACGCCCTGCCTTCCTTTATCTTATCTCTCTCTGGTTCCTTTTCATGTCTTTTCTCCCTTTGTTACTTTTTCCCATCTTTATCTTCCCATTATTTCGCTTGTTTCTACCTTTTGCTCTCTTGCTTAAAGTCTAATATTGAAAAATAAGTTCCAGTCGCTAAAAATGAGCGCCGGTGCCCACCAGCAGCACAAATTAAGCATATCCCCTGTCAGTGTTTGACGCAGTAAGAGGAGCTTATTTTACCTGCCCTATATACCCTGCTGTCCCTGGCTCATTTCCTAATCCTGTGGTAAAGTTGTGTTGCATCTCTTCAGAGCTTGTCTCCTCTTCCTCTCGCTCCCACCCTTTGTTTTCCCAACTTGGACCTGCCTACAAATACCTTGTATTTCATTTCAGGCCAGTATCCCGCCCATCCAATGTGTGGCTCCTCATTATAACATTTTGCATAGTGCATCATACAGTGGTCTGTAAGCACTTCAAATAATATGGGATGAGACCGACAACTGGAACCAGTAATCTGATGTCAGCAATGTGTGTTAACTCTGAATCATCTTGCCAGCTATACAAATCGAAAGGAGCAGCTAGCCATTAACTTCTGTGTTAGATGCTCATGGTACAGTAGAGCGGATGTCTCAGTCCAAGTGGCGTCAGACAGAGCAACGCACACGTGCGCCTTATAAGTTGCTGACACATTTTACACACTCAGTATGGGAATCAAAGCAGCAGACTCGTCACGGAAGGGCCCTGCGTCGGGAGAAGTGTTAACAGATTAGTGCTTCCAAAAGAAGGTGCACATTCAGCAGATTTATTTGCACAAACATTAACCCGTACTTGTGCTCCTTTTATCAGCACATGAAACTTAAATTTTTCTAGTAGAAACAGCACTGTACTTACCACACAGCATGTTCCATGATGAATCACTGCCTTGAATCAGAGATAGGAGTCCGTGTTAGCAACACACACACACGGCATGAATCTTCCGATGCCTAGTGACCTGGTGATCGGTGCGTGGAAGGAGGAGGCGGCCGGGTCAAGCACTGGCTCCAAACAGGGAGGGACATCCACAGGCCCCGGCCTGCGCGCATACGATCAGACCTGGAAGAATGGCGCCGTTTTGACGCCTACGTGCGTGGAGAGGAGAAACAAAATTGCAGCCCGCCTGTGTCTGCCTCTGGCCAATCAGACCATGCATGCACTCAAGGCGTCACTCCAGGGTTCACAAGGGGCAGTCAGAGTCTGCTATAATGCTATTAATGACAGAAACCGTTCTTAACTATAAAATGATTGCCAGCAAGAAGAATTATTGAAAGTAAACTACGCGTTACAGTCTGCATCGGTAAATAAAACAATTAGTCTAGAGCTTCACTGCGGTCTGCGTCGGTCACCGTTCATTGGTGTCACCCCTAGTGCTGGTGTCACCCGGTGCGGTCCGCACCCCCCGCACCCCCCTAGTGACGCCACTGAGATGCTGTGCTGTGTACGTGGATCTACCACCAAGAAGAGCCTCAATTCCTATCTTTCGTATCTGCGAAGTTGAGGTAGCTGCCAAAAACACCAGGTGGAAACTTTTTGGAGGACTCCGCCAGGTCCTCTAGAACCTTTGTCAAACCCGGCATGAAATACTCTGCCGTAACTAAACCGTGCTGGAAAGGGATGCTTCAAATCCAACAAGTGTGTCTCTTGAAACATGAGCACTGCAGGTGCTGCTCTTTTCTTGTATCGAAGAACTGCAGTCCATTTGATACTATCAATTAGGCTGTTGGCGTTCCAGGACATTACCTCAGTCATGAGGGATTTAGGTCTTTGGTATTCTGGTACCTGGAATTACTATATACCTATGTACTTAACATAATTGCCCGAAGCACCAATCTGACAGGGGATGAATGTGGAATTTACGCTTGTACATGCTTTGGGAAGGAAGCATGATCTCAGGGTCCAAACATAAGCAAACATACACAACTTCTCCACACACCGATAGTCCCCCATCCCCCGCATGCAACCCAGAAGTATCTGTGGCCCAACGAAAATCCCATAAATCAACCATTAAACTAAACTATACCGGGCATTCGCAATGGGCCTCCTCTTATATAGGATGATTTTTTAGTGGGAGTAATGCGTTACTAATACATCTATGGCCCCCACAGCGGTCCATGCATAGTTTAAACTTGAGTCTGCCACAGCAACAACCCCCATCCCCTTCCACCTCAGGGAGCATCCAAATGAAAGTCTGGTAAAACCTTCATCGTCTGAACTTCTCATCTGGTACTTGTTTAAATTTGTAGGAGCCTGGAGCAACTGGGTGCCACTGTCTGCATGAGTCTGTCCTAGAAGAGTCTGGCAAGTCTCAGGACACCCACGACCTCTGAGAGATCTTGCTCTCATTTTTGGTTTGGGCCGTGCACCAATTGGAGGCAGTTTGTCCTGTTGGCCAGGTGGAGCATAGCTCGGGGGACATAGTGTTCAAGTTGTTTCCTTTCGGCTGCCTAGTCCCATGCTGTCTCTATAAGTTTGAATCAGTGGAAGCAGGAGTTATGGATCACTTAAAGGTTAGTGGGAAAGATAAACATATATTATAGATTCATAGCCTGGAGATTTTGTTTGATGGCTTTGAAAGATTTATTTGGTTTCTGGACAAGTTTGGTGTAATTTGGGAAGATCATGATTCTGGTAGATTGAAAAGCCACATTGCCAATGTCCGTGGTTCTCAGAGGTTTTTGTCCTGGTCTCTAAAAGTCAGTATCCAGTCTATTATAGGGCTCGGAGGAGCACCTTGCAGCGTCTTCTGTGCCAAAGACCTATGGGCCCTCACAATCACGAACCATGGTGAGAGCTTCCTTTCCAGAATCCAGGAGTTGATCCAATTTTCCAGAAATTTTGTCTGAAAGAGGCAGTTTGGCGTCTTCTGGGACTCTCATGATTTTGAAGTGGTTCTCCATATCTTCAATCCTCTGCTGGAGGATTTTGGCCGTATAGAGAAGTTGAGAAACAGTTTTAAGTTCTGCGACTTCCTCTTCTAAGATGGAGACCCGAATCTCTGTTTCCAATACTCTCTTTGCAACATTCCAAAGGTCTTGAAGGAGGAGAGTTGCACCTGCATCCATAACTCCGATTTTAGTCTCCTGGGGGCTTTGGGAGGCCTAGATTGCCTGTCAGATGGTTCCAATATCTGTGTAATTGGACAACCCTTGGCATACACACCTTCGTGGACAGTATCCCCAAGAGGAGGAACCCTAAATTCCTCTTTTAGGCGTGTAAGATTGAACCTTAGTCTCCCCATAATCCAAGTTTTCTAGTGAGATGGACAATTGTTTCTGTAGAAAAGTCCATATCCCCCCCCCCTCCGGCCCCCCCCCCCCACCCAACTACCCAAAAACATAATACCCTAACTTAGCAAGTCTCTTCTCTAGTCTTCTGTCTTATGTTCACAGAGGGATGAGAAAGCTTGGGCGGTGATCAGAGACCAAGGGTCAGTCAAATAATTAGGTGATTTTTGCTAATTCTGCACTGGCTTTATTGCTCAATTTCCTAAGACCCTCAAACACAGGTAGCATAAGTAGCCAGGGTAGGCACAAGGGTTAGTGCCATATTTGTGATTAGTTCTCCAGATGGTGGGAATCCCATCAACTATATTGCGCATCTCAATCTTGGCACTCTGTTTAAGATGGTTGAGTAAGGTGGTGGGAGGGAAGAACCCTCCCAGGATTTAGGGTCTGTTGCCATTGGGTCCATCAGGAGCCAAATTATGAACCTGAGCTCTCGAGTCCAAAAGATCAGCCCCAAGTGACTCCTCTGTGTGGAATAGTATTGTCCGGAACCCGGGGCCCAGGTAACCCTCAGTAAGGCAATGGTGTGATTTCATGCAGGTCCCTCTAGGTACAGACAAGAGTCCTGGAGCACTCAGGGTGTGGGTGTTGGCAAAAGATCAGGGACACCCTCAGATGCTCTGTCATTCTGTTCTAGAGGTAGCATCTGCTCCAAGAGAAAGAGCCTACTGTCCATGAATAAAGTAAAGATGCCTCAATCCTCCCTACAATCTCTCAGTGTAAGTGCCTGGCTACATAGCAGTTAACGTTCGTCGACATCAGCCTCTCCTTTGAGAACTTGGACATTTGGAAAGGTGCCAAAAAGTCATTCATCCATTCGCAGTGCAAAATAGATTGGCAGAATTTTTGTTGCCAAGGATCATTAACCTTTTCTCCTGCTTATTGCATAGTCTTTTCTTTGACTAAAACACTTATCCAAGTGAGCGTTTTTAAGATTTAACTGATTGCTCCTACTGCAATACATTGGAATCAAACCTCTTCACAGCAAATATATGGTGAGCAACTTTCAATTCAATTCAATAATCTTTATCCGGATATAAAATAGCCATGAAAGCACAGGTCAAAAATACCAGCAACATACAATTTTTGTTAAAAATACGATATAGGGGGGGGCGTGGCCAAGATGGCGACTGGGACGGACGTTGCCGAGTGAGGCTCCGGGCTCAAATCCCCCATCCTGACCTTCATCCGCATGTAACCCTCACAGCGGCCCCCTAAAAGTTAGCGCTGGTGGCCTGAGTCCTCCCGGGCCGGATTTGGCTGTTGTCGGCGGCTGCCGCTGTCCCGTAGCGCCCCTAACCGCGCTCTCCTTCGCGGCGGAAGCCGGACCCGCCATCTTGTGGGAGGAAGCACGCGGACGCCGGCGTACAGATCGGCAACCCCTGCCTGCTGGAGAGCCTGAGCCCCGGTGAGAAACAAACCGAGGAGCGGCGTGGGGCTGCGGGGGTCATCCCGACACAGCCCGCCACTGTGGGAGCGGCGGCGGACCGAGGCCGACGCTGCCGGACTGCCGCATCACTCGAGCCCCAGGCTTGCAGGCCTGCTTCGGGGGCTTAGGCTGAGGTGGTGTCTTCCTCCCCGCACTGTCGCTGCCCCAGCGGTCCAGGAGAAGGAGCGGATCTGCCGGCAGGGAGAAGTAACGCAACGGCCCATACCGCAACCCCCGGTGAGTGCCCGCTGACCCGGAGAGGGGGTGGTGCCTTGCTGCCTGGCGGGCTTACCCGAGTCCCCGGCTTCTGGGCCTAGTGCTACTGCCGGTAATCGGGCTGAAGGCGAAGTGCACTGAAAGACGGTGTCGACGGTGGGTACAGCCGAGGAATAGCAGTGGGGAGCAGCGCTGCGAAGGCGGGCTGAGATCCAAGGCCTGGGCCCGGTGGCAGAGAACCAGGGAACGACCATCCTTGAGACGCCGGCCCATGGGAGACACGTGAGGGCCGACATCACAGTCAGACAGGCACCGGTTGCACATCCAGTTGTGGGGACCCCATTGGACGACTACACTACTCGGCTGCTGCTACATAGCTTCACACTGACTCTGCTCTCACTTCTGGTGTAGCGGCCGGCGGCTCCCTGCGGCCGGTTTCTCCACAAATCATGTCCTCGGGCCACCGCCGGACTGGTCGAACGATCACGGAGGTGCTGGGAAAAGGCACCCCCAAGGGTGACAAGAGCCCTGCACTCACCGTGACACCGAGGACAGTCCCGGACTCGGCCAACGCTGATACCCCCATTACCAAATCCTTCTTGGAAACTCTCTTTAACACATTGAGAGACGATTTCCAGACATTGAAACAGGATATGGCGGGAGAGTTTAGGGAACTGCGCAGGGATGTGGACGGACTGGGGGAGCGGGTAGCGGCGGTGGAGGAGGCCGATCTCTCCAAAGGCGAAGAAATAGCGCAACTGCAGCAGGAGGTGGTGCGTCTCAAAGACCAGCAGGTGGACCTGCAGGCCCACGCAGAACACCTGGAGAACCGGTCTCGAAGAAACAACATACGGGTCCGGGGCGTGCCACTCAAAATGGAAGGGTCACATTCAAACCCCCATGAATCTGAACACTTGGTACTCAGTGCACTTTTCTACATAAGCTGTCATGTGCATCCTCCCATTGTATACAGTGTAGATCTACACAAATGCTTAGCTCATGTTGCCTCTGCTACCCATTGTTGGTGTTCTTTTCTCCACAGGTCGTGTCATGTGATAATGGTCATGCTAAACAAGTCACCGTGTTACTCTGGACGCAACTCGTCTACATCTGCTTATTAGACATTGAGTGTGGACATTTTGTTTTTTGTTTCTGGTCTTATGTTTTTTTCTGGACTTATTTATGATTTCATTATAGCAATGTATGTATATCCACGAACTGTTCTTATGTACTGTCGTATTTCTTGCAGCTCCAAATAAAAAAGCTTTGAACACAAAAAATGGAAGGGTCAGACATTGCCCTCTTCTTACAGGGCCTGTTCAGAGACATCCTGGGGGAAGATGAGGGCCCGGTCATACGCATTGACAGGGCGCACAGGGTGGGTCTGGCGCGCCGCACTTCTGCTCCACCCCCGGACATTCTGGCATTCCTCCCGGACTTTCCGTTGAAAGAGCGTATTCTTCAGGAGGCCCGCAAGAAACAACCCCTTACCTTCCAAGGTCACTCCATATCGTTATACCAGGACCTCTCAACCATCACCCTGCAGAAGATGAAGTCCTTCAGGCCAGTCACATCGTTCCTGCGAGAAAAGGGTGTTCCATAGTCCTGGGGCCATCCCTTTCGCATAATCTTTAAATGGAATGGATCCCTACGTCAACTCTGATCCTTGCAGGATACGTGCACACTCCTGGGGATAGACCTCGACGAGTCCTCGGGGGCGATGAACGGACCGGCTACCTCTCACCAGGGTCATCCCCCCGTACCTCGGTCGATGGATGGCAACGAGTCAGGCGCCGGAATAAACCCAAGAGATCCCTGAAGCCAGACCCCCAATTGGTGGCGCAGGAGAAAGCTGCAGCCATCCAAGAAGTATCCAAGGACACAGCAGCGTTGGAATGAGCTTAAGGGGCCCACGTACTGTCATGAAGGACTGTTATGGGCTGTTGCTGTGTAAGGGGATCTATCCGCTCCAGGATGTGCAGGTCAGGGGGAAATGGGGGGAGCCGACAGGGGTTACACTGCCACACACTCCTCCACGAGAAGACTCTGTGGGCCTGAACTTTGTCCGGATAGGCCCAGGACTATGATGAAGTTGGGGTTTCAGTTGTTGGGAAGGGGGTGGGAGGGAGGGGGACGGGGGGGGGGGGGGGGGGGGAAGGGGAACACAGTTGGGGTGGGTAGTGGGTTCTGGGCAGGGATGTTTGAGACGTGACTTGGTTTGGGGTGGGTTTGGGGATCATGGGAGGGAAGGGTTTGGGGGGTACAGCGGGGACCGGGGGTGGGATCCAGTGTGCCAAACGGGTTTCCTCATTGACAAACTAGTACTGTCTCCTATCTCGCGCTATACCACACACTCACCTTCTCATGGCTGACACCAACCTGAAAGTGGTAACTCTCAATGCAAAAGGGCTGAACAATCCCATCAAACGAAGGGCAGTTATCTCTTATCTTGAACACTCAGGTGCTGATATCTGCTTACTACAGGAGACTCATTTCCTGCCCAAGGACTGGCATAGAATGCGATCCCGTGCCTTCCCACAACAGTTTTTTTGGGGTGGCAATTCTGATATCGAAACACTTTAAAGGAAAGGTAGGGGACAAAATTGGGGACATAAAGGGCCGCCTCCTGGCATACAGATTCCGTATTGGCAGCACACACCTCACAATTGGTTCTATCTACGCCCGAACACGGGTCAGGAGACATTTCTAAAGAGCGCAATCTCTGAGTCACTTCAATCCTCTGCTTCACCTTTACTCCTGGGCGGGGATCTTAACATAGTCATGGATACCCACACAGATAGGTCAGGACGCAGATATGGGGATACAGGTGTGGCGCTGCAGCTAGGGCGACTGACTCCGGAATCTGGGAATCACGGTTCGATCCCCGGCTCCGGCGGCAGAGCAGCCCAGCACCATGTGACTCTGGGCAATAGCTTGCTTAATCTTCCCGACGGCCCCCAGCACCTAGAGACCCTTACGGGTGATTGTGCGCTTTACAAATGTGGATTATTATTATTATTATTATTATTATTTCGACGGGGCTTGAATGGCTGAAGGAGAGGGGTATGATGGACCTCTGGAGATCCGCCCACCCACAAGCATCACAATTCACACGTACATCACACATACGCCAGGCTCAATCACTTCTTGGGTTCCTCGGAATTGCTCGCAACTCTAGATGAGATTAATATAATAACCGCGGCCATTTCAGATCATGATGCGGTGATGTCGTCGATCAAGATCCGGGCGGCCCCTCCCCCTAGAGGCTCGTGGCGCTTGCGCGAAACCCTACTGCAGCGACCAGAGGTTACCAAAAAGGTCAGCGACTGCATTATTGACTATCTAGCCATCAACGACACGCCCGGGATACCTGTGACAGCTCTGTGGGGGGCTCTTAAATCTGTCATCCGGGGCGAACTTATTGCTATAGCTGCCGTTGAGGCTAAAGACCGCAAAACTAAACGAGATGATCTTACCGCACAGGTCTCAGAACTTGAAAGAGTTCATAGTCGCACCTGCGCTCCCCGAGTGTGGAGACAGTTAAAAGTGGCCAGAGCCCAATTAGCCAGCCTGGATACAGACGGGGCCGAATTCGCCGCCCTCCGCCTTCGACATACCTATTATGTCGGCGGTAACAAAACCGGTCGCTTGCTGGCTAGCGCCTTGAAAGCCAAGACCCAGCGCTTCAAAATCACTGGCCTCGTAGACGCTACTGGTGCGGTTCTCCCGGAGGACACACAGGTCACCGAGGCGTTCCGCTCTTACTATGCCTCACTGTACGGGGCTGGGGTGACGTCCCCTGAGAATATCGAGACATACCTGGACTCAACGGCGGTCACCGGATTCTCCCAGGCAAACAGAGATGCCTTGGAAACCCCCATTCGCCAGGACGAGGTGTTGGTGGCCATATCTCGGCTACGCCTGCTTAAACCCCCAGGGCCCGATGGCTTCTCGGCAGGATTTTACAAGACCTTTAGTTCACAGGTGGGTCCGGTGCTTACCTGCCTTATTAATTCCTTTGAGGGCCCGGGCTCCATTCCCCCGGATATGTTGGCTGCTGAGGTGGTAGTACTGCCCAAACCAGGTAAGAAACCCACACACTGCTCGGCCTTCCGCCCGATTTCATTACTGAACCTCGACCTGAAGCTCTTCACGGGTATTCTCGCTGCGCGTCTTGGCCCCTGCTTGCCGGGGATTTTGGAACCTGACCAATCGGGCTTTGTGTCCAACCGACAATGTAGTGACAACACCAAAAGGTTACTGCACCTAATTGACAAAGCCCACTTCCAATCCTCGGACTCCGCGCTGCTTAGTATTGACGCTGAAAAAGCGTTTGACCGCGTGGAATGGCCTTACTTACAGCGGGTCCTGCAGCGCTTCGGGTTAGGGGACAGAATTCAACCTTGGATTGCTAGTTGTTATTGCCATCCCCAAGCCAGGGTACGACTGGACGGCTTGCGCTCTGACCCATTTGAGATCCAGCGCGGCACCAGACAGGGGTGCCCCCTTTCCCCCCTTTCTGTTTGCCCTATGCATAGAACCCTTGGCACAGAAGGTCCGGGATAACCCCAACATTCACGGCATCACCTTTGGCCATGAGCCCCACACGATCAGCCTCTACGCTGATGACGTCATAGCAGCCCTCGACCACCCTGCCCGCTCTATACCCGCCTTTATGGAGGAACTTGACAAATTTGGTTCCGTTTCGGGATTCCGCGTTAACAGAGGGAAATCCCTGATTTTACCGCTGGGAAAGAACGCGCAGTCCAGTGACCCCGCCATTGCCGGGGGAAGTGGTCTTCAACTCTCCACGAATATCCCATACCTGGGAATCACCCTTACCTCCTCGACAGTTTTCACGGTCCTTACTAATTACAAATCCTTGATAACCCAGATCCGGGCAGATCTGGCACGTTGGTCGAAACAACCTCTCTCTCTTTTGGGGAGGGTTGCGGCGGTGAAAATGTCCATTCTGCCTAGAATTCTTTATCTTTTTTAGACCCTCCCGGTCATGCCCCCTGCAGGCACCTTAAAGGACCTACAGGCGGATCTCCACAACTTCATCTGGAAAGGTCAGCGAGCGTGTATCCATAAACAGCTAGCATTTAGGAGTATGGACGAGGGGGGGCCTTGGCATCCCGAATGTGCTGCAGTATTTTCAAGCTTCTCAGCTCCGCTATTTGGTGGAGTGGTGCAGGCCAGAATCGGAGAAAAGATGGCTCTTCCAGGATAGGGCCATGGCACAAACCCCACTTTCGAGGATCCCATTCCTTACCAAACAACACCGGCCGCGTTACCTATTAAAATCCCCTATTACCCGCACGACTTTGAAGATCTGGGATAGTGTTGCCCTCAAGAAAGAACTGACGACCTTCCCGTCCCCATTCACTCCTTTATTGGACAACCCGGAATTTCCTCCGGGCAATGATCCACGTGCATTCTCACAATGGCGCGGTACCGAGTGTCGCTGCGCCGGAGATCTTTTTGACACACAGGGTTTTCTTCCCCTTTCCGATATTAAACAAGGATACGGAATAGACGACCCCCACATTTTCCAATACTTTCAGCTTCGACACTGGCTTAACACCTCTCCCACTGTTACACTGGTATGGCGCCCAATGACGCCTTTCGAGAAGTGGCTTATCACTAAGGACACAGACAAGCATCTCATCTCAGAAATTTACAAGATGCTCACACCACTACCTAATCCAGATAAGACACCGGGTCAGAGGCGCTGGGAGGCTGAGCTAGGGAGGATGCTGACTCCTAAAGAGTGGAGGGATGTGTCTTAGAGGGCCTCACACACCCCACGTAATACGGCGGCCAGAGAGGCTGCGGTGAAACTAGCAATGTATTGGCACCTCACCCCGGTCCGCTTACACAAAGGAAATCCAGCGTGTAGCGCGCTGTGCTGGAGGGGTTGCGGGGCACAGGGCACACTGACCCATCTTCTCTGGGAATGCCCAGAAATCCGGAGTTACTGGGAGGCAATACTGGATGACATCAATTCCACCTTTGATACAGATATCCCAAGGTTCCCGGCCTATACTGTTCTCGGCCTGCCCAACGCACTCACCTTTCAACTAAAATCGATGAAGGGTCGTCAGATGGGGATAGCTATGCAAGCAGTCACACAGCACATCTTATCCTTGTGGGGCTCCACCACCAAGCCCACCCGCACGGGGTGGCTACACAAACTCTGGTTCACCCTTGGAATGGAACGCATACAAGCCACAATCACAAACTCTACCACCACTTTCCGTAAAACATGGCTTCTGCTGCTGTCTCTTCTCTCCAAAGAATTCAATGAAGTCACTTGCCCTAGGTATCTTAGAGTTCTACGCCTCACTGATATTCCACGCGACCCTCATTGAACACTTGGTCTTTTACACCAGTCCACATTGGTCTACTGATAAACTTCATGCCGGTACTTGGCACACTGGATGGGGCGGGGGAGGGGGGATTGGTTTGCGGTTGGGGGGGTGGGTTTGGTTGTTGATTTTCTTATTGCATCTTCTCGCAGCGGTTACTAGCCGCTTTTCTGACATCCATATTCCCTTTGGGCATTTACACCTCAATTGTCATCTCGTCCTGAGGGAAGACCTGCTCGTCTGTCCCGCCAGCTGTGTATGCCTGATGCCTTTATATTATATCATGATGTCTATCATTGCTTTTGTTGAAAAAACTAATAAAACACATTTGAAACTAAAAATACGATATAGATAAAAAGGAGATTATCGGGTTGCAAGGACTTCAGTTATGAAGATATGTTAAAAAGAATTTTTTTTGTACAAAACAACAATATCATAGAAAAAAAGATTAAAAACAGGCGAATGGCAACATGATAGTGTTGAGCACTTGCAGGGGTTCGAAAAACCGATAGCAGCAGATCACAATAAAGTGCAATCGGTTATGTACAATTTAGCAGCATAATATAAAGTGCAGTTAAATTTCATCTTCTGGGGTAGTCCCCTGAAAAACAGGTAACAGCAGATCGTAATAAAGTGCAGTTGATTGTAAACAATGTTAGCAGCATAATATAAAGTGCAATTAAATTTGATATTTTAGGGTAATCTAATCTACAAGTAACGCTTTCATTTGATGTTCCCTACTAAAAATGTAATTAGGTTCATACAAAAAGACAGTGGTGTGTGATCCCAAACGCTAAAATGCATTTACAAAGTGCTCATAGAAGCACATGAGTAGATAGCCACTCTCAGTAAGGAGCTGACGCGGAAAATCAAATTGTCCCTTTCAAGTCTGAGAATTTCCAAATAAGCTAATCTATAATTAATATTTGCAATTGCCTTAAAATAGGGTATTAAGTATTGTTTTGTATATTTTTTATAACGATTACAAAAGAATAAAAAATGTACCATTGTTTGATTTCTATGGGTGCCACAGGGACAGGGCGTTTGCTCAAGGTTACTGTTAAATCGCAAAGGAAAACAAAGTGAGTATTTTAGAGTGCCGTCCCTGAGGCGAAGAGCAGGCTTCTCACCCATCGACTTAAATTCTTCAGAAGATATTTAGAGGGCATGTGGGTTAGGGGGCTGTCAGCCTTCACTAGCGACATATACCTGGCAACCGATGATTTTGGAAGCTCTGTGGCATGTCTTGCATTATTGTATGAATCATATAGTGCGTCCATAAGGTCCTTTTTACTTATTCCCTCTAGGCCCAAAGGATTCAAAAAGACATGCTCCAGATTCACGCTGCTTAAGCTTTTTCTAACAGCGGAAAGCCAGGGTATGCTCCCTCCCTTGTCACAATTGAGGCAGTAAACTATAATTAACCTTGTCAAGGTAGCTGCCGGACTTTGCCACACTTTTAGCCAACATATAGCTGGACGAGACCTTATAAAATCTTCTATATAAAACAAGTTTAATTACGTATGACACACAAAGTTTGGTGAGGAAATTTAGGCCACCAGGATTTTTCAACAGAATCTGTTTTCTTTACTCTGAATTCCACTACAATTTATACAACTACAACTAGTAAAAGAATTGTAAAAATTAACCACTTAGAGGGTTGGTAAATTCTTCCCTGAAAATTCTACTGCTAGCATTTGAGAACAAGAATCAATCAACTTTGCATTGTAAGAGAGCTTAAGACTAATCATTATTAATAGCCCCCCCCCCCTGCTCTACCCATGCTTGATGGTGTAGCAAATTTACAAAAAGATATAAACCCATCCAAGTAGAAGTGATCATTAGGCTCCCATGTTTCTTGAAGGGCTATGATGTGGTATGTAGCGAGAAAAGATTCCCACAAAACATCACTCTTTTTTGCCCTTAAACCGGCTATATTCCATGATAATACTTTCATTATGTCATCATCAGTTATAATATGGATAGAGCTAGGTTTTACTGAGTTAGCTTCGATAACCTGAGATTGTTGGTTCAGGGCACATGGAATAGTAGAATTCAATGAGCTAACCGTGGGAACAGGGATTTCTTCATCCAGTGTATGAGGAAAACCATCTAAGATGACAGATGCTACGTCAGGGAGAGGGTCAGTCTTGGGCATCCATCTCAGAGAGGGCCTGAAACCTATTAAACAGAGGGAACAACCGATGGGGAAAACCTTAAAGAAGGCTTATAAAAATAACTCCATGGCAAGGCCCAGATAGGGGTAGGATTCTTAAAAGAGGAATCCTGGGCCGTCCATATCGATTTAATGACCGATGGGTTACGAAAATTGATGACTACACAGTCCCCATCAATATTCTTTGGAGATTGTCCCACTCACTCTATTCTGTGAACCATAATGATGTTATTGCTTATACCTAGCGAACAGGAAACCTATTGTCCAGGTCTCCCCTGCCGGAGTTTCATCCAGTTGGCAGGGTATGCTCAGACGTGAGTCCCTTGCTCACTTTGCCACTGGATTCAAGCAAGCCGGGCTGAAGACGGCTGGAATGCCAGAAACCGGTCCTCGGAAGCTTGTTTCCGGTCCAGGGAAGACATGGCTTGGCAGTTCGGGCTGGACTGTTCCCATGAAGCACAGGTTCAGACTGATTTGCATATAGCCATGTCTGAACTGGGGTGGCAGAGTGGGCTAAAGAACGGTGATGGATTAAACCCAGATCTTTTGACTGGGTGTGAGTGTTTGATTGATTCAGATGCTCCGTCCATCACCACCCCCTTTTGTATTGCTTATACCTACCCTAAACCCTTTGTGTTTGGCTAACCAATGTACCGTTTTATTACGCAGTTGGGTCCAAATTCAGTTTGATCTGGCCTAAGAGGGGGCACACCAGCCCGCACAAGGACAAAAGGACATGCAGCTGGAGGTAAATCTAATACATCTCCAGAGCACTTGACATTCAGGGAATTTAACACATTGGGGCCACCCCTGTGATTGTTACTGTCTCCAATAATGGTGTTGACCTGGGCAATGGGTAGTAGTCTCGGGGGTCCTGCAAACAGGGACAGTATCTGATCAGATGGATTATAGGAATTGACCATCAAGTCTGTCCCCGACCCTCCCGGGCCCAGGTTTGTGATATTCCCCCGCATCCAAATGCCACAGGTAATGATCGAAACGCGACTGAGGCCCAAAACTCATGCTAGCTTTAACTGCTGTGTGGCCCAGTTCCCGGTTGTTACCAACCACAGACCCTTCACTACCGGTATTGCCGGGGCCATGGGTGCCTTGGCTGCCCCCCACACTGCACATTGACACCCACATGCCTCCTGACTGACTGAAACATTACTAAACTTTTAGAGGTGCAACAGTTTTTCCTCAATCTCCCCTAATTTGCATAACAAATCCGCCATAATATGGTGGTCAATATTTGGAGGATGGTCCATACCACCATCGGCTTTTGGGATCTGATTGTCATATGGCCCTGTCTTTTGGTGCATAGGCTTGGATTTTTGCTTATGCCTCTGTGCGGCACTTCCGCGTGTGCGTTTCGCAGGCGTCTCACCATTAACTTCCATCAAAGATTTGGAGGAGCGTACCGTACTTTCCCTTACAGCTCTTTTAAGTCTGGTAAAAGGGTCGCCTTGGACTATACAAGTTGTAGTTATAGTATGGGCTAGGGGTTGAACCGGGGTTGCAAAGAGTCCTATTGTCTCCGAAGTTAGATTAACTAACGAATCCTGGACTTGACTCTTTACCGATTTTTGAGGTAGGTCTAGGTTACTTAAATGGCCCACAATCGCCACCTCTGGTCCCCCCGATATGGAGACTGAATGGTCAACTGTCTTCTCATCAAAACTTATGACTGGAATATCAGAGCTTAAGTGATCCGGAGTTTGCTGTAAGCCCATGGGAGATTTGGCCATAATTAGGCCTCCCAGCGATTACCTTTTTTGACCTGAATATGTGTCCAAGGAGAGTCGTTTTTCAGTAAGCTGGATTGCTGGATTTGATGTGTCAGTACCGACTCTGCCCTTGTCAAAAACGCGTCCAAAGTGTACTCAACCCCACCCCCTGCCTGCGCTCCTATAACTTTGTGTTTGCTCGTAATAGCCTGTACCTGAGACAATATATAGCACTAACTTCTAGGCAGTCACACGTAATAACACAATATACAATAATCCTTAGTAATAACCTTATGTGGCAGCAGATGTCCAATTTGCCTTGTACAAATAAGAGGCCCAGCCCTGCTTCCTCCTGTCTCAGACAGGCCCGCCCTTGGCCCGGGCTTCGTCCGCGTGCGCGTTGCAGGAGTGTACATGCAGTTTTCAAGCACCCCTGGCGCTGCAGAGTGACGTTGCGGCCACGCGTGGCCGTGTAGACGTCTGGAAGTTGTAGTCCCAGGGCGATAACAGCAGAAACAATGTTGCGGCCAGAACAAGAACCCCGCCAAGAGATCTTGAAAAAACAGGATTCTGTGGCCAGCCAAAAATATGTTGCCCTTTTCTCTCTTTTCTTTCATTATCTTCTCCTAGATTTGACCTCCGTTTCAATGTGTACTACCCAGCTCTAGGAGTTCAGGGCCACTCTGATTCAAAACCTTTCAGTACATAACCCTTCATGTCCATCCTTCCAGACCTTCTAGCTACTCTGAGGATTCTAATAATATTGCATCCAGAGCAATTTTCCAAGTCTTTGAACTTCCCCTTGAGAGCTATGTTCTGCTCTTGTAAGGTTAAAAACCTCCTGCCCGAGTAATTGCTGCTCTCTGGCACTATTGTCTGTAGTTTTCGCCGAAGAAAACACTTTTCCCCCCAGAGAGTTGATGTCTTATTTTAATTTCTAGTATTTCCTGCCTATGTTTAAATCTGAAAGTGGTCAAGTTGCCCCGAAGTCACCTGAGAAGTTCTTCCATAAATTGGGACTTTTGCATGTTTGGAAATTGGGAGACTGCGATGCCTCCATGGGGTAATTGGTGGGTTTACCCCTACTACATGTGTCTAGCATATGCGAGGAGGGAATCACAAGCATGGCTTTGAGTGTTTTTCATCCCCTACGATGCTATCATGTTCTCTTCCCATAGGGTTCCACATCTCATCCATTCTGGTGGAGTGCTCTTTGAGAGAAGGTGCCACTCATGTCGATCTTCCTCTCACCAGAACTGCCTCAGCTAATGCTTAGTATCATTTGTGGAAGACGGGTCAGCTTCCATAGCTGAATTGTAGGACGTTTCACCATTTGCGTTTTCTCAGAGTCAGTATTTAGTTAAAACATTTATTAAGTGGTGCAAAACACTTACTTACAAAGGGACTGAGTATATCTTCTAATTAGTTTGTCGACTGAAGGATTTCTGTTTTCCTCCCAGTATGAAGTGGCTTATGAGGGTCTTGTGTCCATGCATTGTAATACTGTAATATTGTTTGCCTTTATTTTTTGCTAGCTATTTCTAGAACCATCTACTTATCTTTGCACCTCATCCTTAAACTGATATTTGTACATGTAAACTCACTATATATGCCTTGCCAGGTAAGACATTTGTCAATCTTTTCTACAGCTGCTGCTGCAGATGAACCCCTATCACATTGACTCTCTCCTGCAACTGAGCGATGTGTGCCGCATCCAAGAAGACCAGGAGATGGCAAGAGATTTTATAGGTAAGCCACAGAAGCATGGGTGAACACCTCCTATCTGATGAATCGTTGTATTGTAGGAATGTTGGATACTGTTGTATATTAAAAAAGAAAAAAAAAACTATTTACCAGTTTGTTTCTCAACAGTCCCCATTACATTTCTGGCATTAGTAGCTCAGTTTTGTGGCACTTATTCTAGATGTGAGTTATTTCCATTATTTTTTTGTTTTGAAATCAAGCTTCCAAAGCACTGCTTGCCAAGGAAAGTTGTTAAAAAAAATTGAAAAACTGTATTTCAGATAAAATAAAAAGTTTACCTTATGTGTGTTTTCTGTTCCCAGTTGTCATTTCAGAAATATAGACATTTAGATGCACAGTAACCACCTTTGGTTCCTTCTCTACACATACCACCTTCATGTGACTTGATATTAATACAGGGTTTCAGGAGTGTGATTCTTGTGTGGTTTGGAATCTTACCGTCCACTATTTAGTCTCTTGCAAAGTGCATGGAGAGGTGGACAGGTGGAAGATAGGAGAGAACATGCACCTTACAATAATGCTGGTGTACAGGAAACATCACTTACTTTGATCCTTTTCTTTGATTCCTTTTTTAAATTCCTTTTTTATGTCCTTAAGTAGATCATTTAACTCTCCACTCTTCATGCCATTATTGGTTTGATTTCGCTAATGCTTTTCAAAGATTTTTGCAACACTGATGAATAAATGGTATCTGGTTTGAACTCCTACAGTAGGTATCGTGCTTATATTTGATCTGAAATATAAATATTAGGCTACAGCAAAGGGTAATTAGTTTATACTTTTTAAGGTCGAGCCTAGGCCATGCCTACGCTGTCTCTTCGAGACATGTTGTATACATTTTGTAAGCTTACAGCCCGCCCATTTCCTTTTTATTCATCCTTTTGATTGTCCTTTAAAAATGCTTGCTTGCTAGTGGTGAATCATTCCACTTTGTCCCTTCTTATTGTGTTTCGGTTCCTCCCACTGAGCACCGCTCAAGTACTGGTATCTTTACACTTCGGTGTTTGTTTTGTGGGACCTATTTTTTTCTTCATTTCCTGCTCTTGTTGCTGTTACCCCTTTTTTTTATTTTTTCCTCCAAAGACCTTTATTAAATGTACTTACAGAGGACATCGTTACATACTAGGGCCTACAACCCCTCAGGCCGGCCGCCACAGATGCATTCCACTTTCAAACTGCTCAACAGTACACAGCCATAATTCCGGCAACCCTGGGGTCCGGCGGCGTATACTTAAGGTTACCACCCATCTATCATCCTCTAGATCGTGCTGTCCGGGGGCGTGGCCTGGAGCTGTCGATGGTGGACGTGTAGTTTGCCAGCTCCGTCCTGTGCCCTGAACACTAGCTGATTATCCTTTGATCCCCTGCCTGCAACCCACCTGATTCCTGCCCAGGTTGTCTCCAGGGAGAGGCGGCGTGTAACGGTGCCTCGTTACCCCGCCGAGCCCGCTCCTGTGGGAAGCTCTGCCGACGGACCCTGTTGCGGCCTTCAGATCGAGGTGAAGCCCCGGCCTCGAGTGACTGGCCTGACCGGCCTGCCCCCGTCCTCCTTCGTGGTCCGATCGGGACCCGGGATCGGACTGCTACCGCTTCACTGGCCGGTGCCGCAGGGTGCGGTACCCCCTGCTGAGGCTCCATTGCCCCCCCCTCCCCCCCGCAGCTGCTGCAACTCGGACTACCTACGCTGCTGCGCGGCCCCTCCGAGGCGCAGGAGCGCTTCCGCGCTGTCCCCCAGCCGCCCAGGTACTCAGCGGGGCTCCGGCGTTACCACCACCGGGTTAAAGCACTAAGACCGGGCGGAGGAAGCGGCGCAGCCGGCGCCGCAGGCTAGCATTGTCCCACATAGGACATCAGCGGTTCTGGCTGGATTTGTGGTGAATACTGGCGCCATCTTGTCGCCGCTTGGGAGTGGAGACCCTCGGACCTTGGCAGTCTTGCCCCCATTGCCCACGGCTCCGCCAGTGAGAGGATTAGAGCCGGCCACGTTCCACGGGGCGACAGACATTGGAACCCAACAGCCCACGGGCGTGTGGGCCTGTGCAGGGGTGGTGTGCCTCGCGCTTTGACGCCTTCTTACAGCGCTATAGGCCGGACCGGACTGCGCTCTCGGCAGCCACGATACCCTTGCTTTGTAGCAATCTGGTTCCTGTCACCATTGCCTCCCCCACCACCGCGGCGGACCTCATCAGGACACCAGTGGCGCACCGACCCACCCTGCATTGACGCCTTGTCTAGGTCTGCTACACTGCCTCGCCAGCCCTGGGATCTACGATGCATCTGCCTATCCACAGCACATAGTGGTCGAGCCAGAACCGCTGCCATATACACAGAGGGACCACGGTGAGCGGCTGCCTCTACTACAGCGACACCCTGCTAACAAGATCTATGGGCAGGCCGAGGGGCAAACCTCAGGACCAGGGCGCCCGAATGGAGGTGCAGTCCACGGGGTCGGAGGACCCACTAGCCTCCTCCAATATGGACATCATCCCGCCGACCGGTAAGGGCTCTCAAGACGCCAAGCTAGACCTGATACTGACTGAAATACGCGCGACTCGCGAGGCGCTAGAATCGCGCATAGACAATATGGCGACTGGCCTATCCTTACTTAAGGCGGACCACAACAAATTGGCGGATCGTGTGGCGGAGCAAAAAATAGCGCTGGACGACATTATCCCGCAACAAACGGAACACTCCACGAAACTTGAAAACGTGGAGAAGCAACTGAAGCAGCTGTGGGGAAGAGTGGACGAGGCGGAAGGACGGGCCCGCCGCAACAACGTCCGCATCCTGGGTATTCCGGAGAGAAGCGAGGGGAGAGACCCCACACAGTTTGTGGAGGATTGGCTAAGGAAGCTGGTGGGCCAGAGGGATCTCACTGCTCTCTACAGTGTAGAGAGGGCGCATAGGATGCCATCACGGCCCCCACTAGCTGGGGCGCCTCCGCGCCCACTGATCGCTCGTCTCCTCCATTTCAAAGATCGTGACACTATCCTTCGAGCGGCGAGGGAGGAAGCGCCGATACGCTTCGAAGACAAGACCATCTCGGTCTACCCTGATTTCACCCCCACTGTACAACGAGCCAGGTCCACCTTCATGGGGGTGAAACGCAGGCTGCGGGACAGGAACATGAAATATGCCCTTCTGTTCCCTGCTCGGCTAAAAATCCTGCATAACAACAAGTCCCACTTCTTTGACTCGCCTGAGGAAGCGTCTGAATGGATGGAGGTCGCCCTGACTCCGCCGACATCACAGGACCAGTTCACAGACCATCACGGCAACGCCCGGAGGGGCTCACCAGAACGACGAAACGACGCTCACAGCCCTGGACGACACTCATCTCATGGAGCAACAGGAGCGGCGCATACCCTTGGACAACAGGCAACGGACCCCACGTCATCTTCCACGCATCAGCGTCTCACTGAGGCGGCCCTGGCTGCCCACGACGCGGGAGCATCCGGAGGCAGACTCACCGTTACCACTGACACTCATACTGAAGTGTCTGGTTCACTTGACAGCCTACAACTCTTTCCGAAGATCACTGCACAAATGGCGGCGGAGTTCTGAGCCACGACACGATTACTTCCCTTCAAGTGGTAACGTATGCCAATCCCTTCCCTCATATAGGGTGGGTTGAGTGTGCAGGGATCCACCATATTGTGGGCTTTTACGCCTACGCAGACAGTTCAGTGCCAACCGTCGGAGGTCCACCACCCCCCGGTATGCACACGTACTTGACTGTGTTGTGCCCACGTTGGACACCATGGTTTGGCTCCTGGGTACGTTGGCTCAGGGACCCTTTTGTTTGGGGGTTTGTTGTTTGCGAGTCACTCTTCTATTTCAGCATAGCAGAATATGTGGGGTCACCCAGTTGTTGCACATTGACACACTACACAGATGGGAATGGTACCTCTTAATAATTACCACTTGTGCACCTGGAATGTTCGTGGCTTGGGATCAGTGCATAAACGTCATAGAATCCTTGCACAACTCAACCGGAGAGGGACACAAATTGCCTGTTTACAGGAAACACATTTGAACGCTGCTGAAGCGGTGAAACTGCGAAAGAAGTGGAGAGGACAGCTCTATGCCACCTCATATTCCGCATTCTCAAGGGGGGCCGCAATTTGGATGCGTGGGTCTCTTCCTTTCCAGTTGTTGGAACAACGGGTGGATAAGGAGGGTCGCTATGTGTTTGTGAGGGGTCTGTTGGATGGGGAGGAAATTGTTGTGGGATGCATGTACTCGCCTAATACGAACCAGTTGGGATTTCTGTCCAATATCAACGGGGTGCTTGCAGACTGGGCTGACCTTCGCTGGGTGATAGGGGGAGATTTTAATGCTGTACTCGATGTCTTACTGGATAGGTCGCACCCCCCATTAATGGCTACTGAGAGCAGGAAACAAGCTGCTGCGCTTGCGAGTTGGGCTGAGGGATGGGACTTGGCAGATGTGTGGCGTAGCATTCACCCCACGGACAGGGAATACACCTTTTTCTCCCCTCCCCACCAGCTTCACACCAGAATCGATCATGTGTTCTGCTCAAGGTCCCTTACTGCATTGATTGTCCAAACACAACACATGGGGAAAACGTTCTCGGACCATAGCCCAGTGGAGGTCACATGGCAGTGGGGTAGGAGGCTAGCCCCCATACCGACCTGGAGACTAAACCCTGAACTCCTTGAGGACTCGGTCTTCCGGTCCTCCCTCTCCGACACTATTGATACCTACTTCTCCACGAATGCGGGCACGGCTAGCTCCCGACAGGTAGAGTGGGACACTTTCAAAGTATGCCTGAGGGGGGCTGCTATGACTACTAGGGTGGGGAGGAAACGGGAGGTACTTAGCCAGCTTAAGGAGGTGGAGGGCTCACTTGCTTCATTAGAGAACGAGGCAGCGGGTACCAATGTTCCCTTTTCACCACTGCAGGAGGCACGTATTAGACATGCAGAGCTGCTAGAAGAGCTGCGAGTTATTGACTATAGGGAGTACACGAACAGGCAGCACACACAGGCCGACCGAGCCGGCCCCCTACTTGCCCGCATCCTGCGGGACTCCCCGATCAGCCAACCCATTCTGCGAGTCTTGGACCACTCTGGCCAGCTGGCTACCACCCAAGTGGGGATTAATACAGCATTCAAAGACTACTATACCGCGCTATATGGCCCCCCACTACCCCTGTCCGAACCCGCATTAGTGTCCTTCATGGCGGAACTGGTTCTCCCGCAGCTTACTGCAGATCAGAAAAAAGACCTGAAGCGTGCCATCACAGTGGCAGAAATCAGGCAGGCAATCAAAACCCTCCCTAAGGGTAAGGCCCCTGGAACGGATGGCCTGCCAACCGACTTCTACGCCACTTACGCGGACCTCCTGGCACCGCGACTACACATTGTTTATCTGGAAGCTCTACGCACAGCCTCTCTACCACAATCAACCATGCAGGCTCTGATTACGTCCCTCTTGAAACCGGCCAAAGAAGGTCTACAGCTGGCCGATTACAGACCCCTGTCCCTTCTTAATACTGACTCAAAAATTTTGAGCAAGATACTGGCGTCAAGGCTTGTACAATATGTGCCACACTTGGTCCATCAGGATCAATGCGGCTTTGTCACAGGCCGTAATACGGCCATGAACCTTCGGCGATTGGCCCAGCTCATGCTTGGGAACGATGCGGCCGTGGGCTCCGAAGGATGCATCTCCCTGGACTTAAGACAGGCTTTTGATTCCCTGAGATGGGACTATATGTTTGCCACATTATTAAAATATGGGATCCCACCGGAATTCCTCGCTTGGGTCAGATTATTATACACAATCCCCACGGCGAGGGTACGCACTTCCAACCAAATCTCGGGCCCCATGGCCATTGCCAGAGGCACCAGGCAGGGCTGCCCGCTTTCCCCCCTCCTCTTCGTTCTTGCCCTCGAGCCATTGCTCTGCAGACTTAGGCTGCTAGCCCCCAATTACGGTATACGGCGGAATGGGACGGACCACATTGTTTCTGCATACGCGGATGATATCATCTTATATCTCCGAGATTTGAGGGGTGAGCTGGGCCCAATTTCCCAGGTTTTTGAGGAGTTTCGAGAAATATCTGGCCTCACCATCAGCGAGTCTAAGTCCTACGGATTTGCCTTTGTGGATGCGGGTGATTCGACCCCCCTGTCTTTTGCCCCACATGAATTCCAGATGGCGGACACCACCTTCCGTTACCTGGGAATACAGATATACAGAGAGGCGAACATGATGATAGATGGCAACCTGGGGAGGGCCATTAGAGCATTGAAGTCTCAAGTTCAATTTTGGCTTACATTGCCGCTCTCCATACCCGGTAGAGTGGCAATTTCCAAAATGGTGATGTTGCCCCGTCTTATCTATTACTTCACCAACCTGCCGTTTCAGATCCCAGCGGTAACATTCAAGACCCTCGACTCACTACTCACAGAACTTGTGTGGGGCCATGGCCGCAGGCGTATAGGGTTGACTAAGTTGCAACTTCCCTCCAACTCCGGAGGCATGGGCTTGCCGGACTTTAGGGCTTATCATTATGCATGTCAGCTACAATGGTTGGCTTACTGGGTGGCGGGCCGCAATCTACACGAGATTAATCTGACCCGGGAGGACCTTGCTAAGGGGAAAATACACCTCCTGCTCCTACCTGGCTCGGATCTGCCTAGAAACACTGCGCCCCTACTCAAACTGGCGATCACACTCTGGCGAAGGGCTTTGAAATACACGTCCGCAGGGACACCTTACGCCCCCACAATACCACTCCTGGGCATACCACTGGGCCCGGGCACACTTACAACCACTCTGCTGGAGCCCTGGCATGACGCGGGTGTGACACATGTGGGTGACCTGTTTGAGGGGGGGCACTTGTTGTCCTTCGCAGACTTCAAAACCATGCAGGGCATACCCGGCGGCTCCTTTCTCCTGCATGCCGGTCTCCGACATTATATCTCGCACACCTGGTCACCTGACGGACAGGAACCCATTGCAAATCCTCTAGTCACTATGCTTTACCTCATGGGGACGGGCGGCCATCTAACTAAGTGGCTCACTGTTAGCATTAAATCGGGGAGGGCGCTTACACTGGCACCACTAAGAGCGTCTTGGGAGGCGGATATTGGGAGGCCATTGAGGGATAAGGAATGGGAGCGCATATTGCAATTCCCCAGAAAGGTGGCTAGAAATCCTAAATACAAGTTCATCCAACTGATGGTGCTACATAGAGCTTACCTAACACCACACCGCTTACATATGATGTTCCCTGCATCCAAGAGCAACTGTCCCCGGTGTGATGCAGACGACGCGTCTCTGGTACACATGTTGTGGAACTGCCCCAAGCTGGGGTATTTCTGGACCACTGTACATGGCTCACTTGAGAAGGCAGGCACATTGACCCGATCGCCCACACTTGAACACATGCTCCTAGGGCTAGGTCCATCGACCCGCACCAGGACCGTGGCGGCGCGCTTCTCGGATCTGGCCCTGTTGTTGGCTAAGCGTGCCATCACGATACGATGGAAGTCATCGAAACCGCCCAACCCTGACATGTGGAGGGCGGAAGTTGTACGTTGGGGTAAGGCTGAGGGCGAGGCACTACAAAGGGAAGAGAGTAGGGGCCTCCGCAAGACACCTATCTCACTGGAATGGTTTGACACATTAGGGGTGTTTGAGGCTGGCAATGGCAGTGATGATGAGGATGTTAGTGAATAGCCACTTGGGGTGCGGTTGCGCCCATCATATGCACTACCACGAATAGTACCTGCGGTGCACTATGGGACTGCACGGGTTGATCGTTCCCGTCTATCACATTCCACTGCCTAAACAGACTGTGTATTGACCTTAACTGTGTGTAAATGACTAAAATGTGACCTGCATACCGATATTTAGATCATATGCCTAGTTAGAGAGTGAAGGGTGGGAACTCACAGGGTGGGGGGTGGGGTTGGGAAAGGAGTGGGTTTGTTAGTTGTAATGATTCATCGACAAAATGAAAAATCGAATATATCATGCCTGTATACTTGATGTGAGCAACCGCATACGTGTGCAAGGAAGTTAAACATTAATGTTGTATAAGCATGTCTATACTCTATTGTTGCTCTGACACTTTGCTAATAAAAAGATTTTCAAAAAAAAATAGATCGTGCTGTCCCGTTAGGAGGTCTTATCGTTTTCATATCTTTATTTATTATCTGTTTCCTTAAACTTAACTCAAAACTGCGGCTCGGATTGTTCTCTGCACCCAACGGCCTTTGCCATGCCTGTATCCCCCCCCCCCCCCCCCTGCTCAATGTATTCATGCACTCTATAATATCAACCAGTCTGTCGTATTCCCTTGTATTCTCTTAAGTCCTTTAAATGAGGTGTCTCCCTGCTTATACATTCTCCTCCTCCTCATCGGAGCTCAAGTCCTCCTCTTCCGGAAGAGGTTCACACAGCTCTCCTCTGTATTTGTTCCAATCTGACCATACTTTGTTCCACTTACGGGGGCAATCCCTGAACACATATACCGCTCTCTCCTTAAACATCAATAAGTCCATGTTCCTACTCCACATGGATTCGGTAGGTATGTCTGAGGCTCCCCATTTTTGCGCAATATCTCTTTTTGCTACCATGATTGCTAACGTGGCCCAAATAAGTCCATATCTATTTAAGTCATTCGGCTCCCAAATATTTAATAGGCATTTGTGTGATTCAGGGATGAGGGAGACTTGTAATGTTTGGGAGATGGTACGCATGACCTGCCGCCAAAACTCTGCTATGCGGGGACACTCCCAAAGCGTGTGGTATAGTGTACCCTCTTCTCCGCAGCCACGGAGACAGAAGGGGTGAGTTGCTCTATGTATCTTGTGCAGCATGCATCGAGTGTAGTACATGCGGTGCAGGATTTTGAGTGGTACCAGTCTAAACTTCGCTGATATGCCCACTTCCTTTGGGGAGGCTAGCGCTTCGTTCCATTCTGTATCGTCAATATTTCCTACGTTTTCCACCCATTTGTCCCATAACGCTAGTGTGTGGTCTCTCAGATTGTTAATCAACTTTCGGTATGTAAGTGATGTAGCTCTTTGCTGCATGTAATCGGTGAGTAACCTATCTTCTAGTGGTGAGGAGTCTGGCAGTTCTGTACCTGACGGTATCGCTTTTAGGAGCGCGTGCCTGATTTGAATGTACCTGCATTTTTCAATTGGGCCTAATCCATATTGTTGTTGTAGTTTCGTGAATGAGATTACTGTGTCTTTTTCCCACAGGTCCCCACACCGTGGAGATACCAAAGTTATCCATTGTGTAAATCCCTTACTGTGTCTCAAGTGTCCCAGGGCTTTCGTGTCCCATAGAGGGGTTAATTTGGTAATTTTCCCCTTCCACCCCAGCTTCGCCTGCGCTACATGCCATATAGTGATCGTGTGTTTTGTGGGCCCTACCAGTCGTGGAACCTGTTGTTTATTGTACAGCGGTGATAGCATACTATCCGTTCCCAGCTGTATCCAATCAGCTCTATATGCAGGGTCATTCCTTGGTGTGTGTATCCACTGGTTCACAATTTTAAGTTGCGCTGCCCAATAGTATAAGTGTACATCCGGTAAGGCGATGCCCCCCTCGTACCAGCTTTTTGTCAATTTGTCATGTGCGATGCGTGCCGGGCCATTACTCCACAGCAAGTTGGACACTAGTGCTCTTATTTGTCTAAAGTAACGCAGCGGGACCATGTATGGTGTGTTCTCCAGGGCGTACAGAAATCCTGGCAGCGCCATCATTTTATATAGCGCTGCGCGTCCAAGGAGAGTCAACGGCAGTGTTGCCCAGTTCTTGACGTCGGTTCGGAGACGTTCCAAGGGGGGCTTTAGGTTTTTGTCGAAGAAGTCAGAGGCGTTGTCTGTGACATAGATACCCAGATATTTAAAGGAGTCCGATGTTAGTGCAAGAGGGCAGTCCGGCGTGAGCACCGGTTCTGGACCCTTTACCACATAAATCACTGACTTTGCCCAGTTTAGTGTGTACCCTGACGTCTTCCCATGCGCGTCGCATATTGCTAAAAGCGCCGGGATGCTGCTTTCGGGCTTCGTTAAGTAGATAAGCATGTCATCGGCATATAGTGACACTCGGTCTTCCCAGCCTTCCATCCATTCTATCCCTTTCAGCAAAGGTGTTGTTCTAATTAGTATTGCCAATGGTTCCAGTACTAAGGCAAAGAGCAAGGGTGACCGGGGGCAACCCTGTCGGGTTCCCCGCGCTAGTGGGAAAGTGTGCGAGATGTGACCATTTGCAATTACCTGAGCAACTGGTTTGTTATAGAGTAGTCTGATCCAAGCAATAAACTTGGGGCCAAAGCCCATCCGGATCAGAACTGGAAATAGGTATTCCCATTCCACCAGATCAAACGCCATCTTGGCATCTAGGGAGAGGATCACCGCCGCTTCCGGCAGGGATTGGGCTCGGGCCATCGCCCCATGTACCCGTCTAAGGTTGAGAGCCGTACTCCGAAGAGGCATGAATCCCGATTGGTCCGGGTGTATCAGCATTTGGTTCAACAGTCTTTTAGCCAGCAGTTTCGCTAAAATCTTTGCTTCTACGTTAAGTAAGGATATGGGGCGATACGTGGAACATTCTGCCGGGGGTTTTCTGGGTTTTGGTATGGCTACGATTGTCGCGGTGCGTTGATCTAATGGGAGTTCTGTCCTTTCCAGGCTGTCTAGGTACATTGCCAGTAGAGGTTCACTAAGGGACTCTGACATGCTTTTGTACCATTCAATGGGTATCCCGTTGGGGCCCAGTGCTTTCCCGGAGTTGAGTGCTTGGATTGCATCTTGTATTTCGTCTTTCGTCAGATCTGTCTCAAGTTCTTGCATTGCCTCTGGCGGAAGCGTGGGAATTTCCACGTTGTTAAGGGACTCTAGCGCCGCCTGTGTTGTGACTTCCCTTTCTGGGGTGTATACTTTCTGAAAATGTTCCGCCAAAGTGTGCACTATATCTTCCGGGTGTGTTTGTAGCTGCCTCTCTTGGTTGTATAGATGCTGTATGTTTCTACCTTCAACTCGCTTCCTGTCTAACCATGCCAGCATTTTCCCTGCTTTGTCTCCAATTTCGTATATCCTATGTGCGGTGCTAGCAATGTTGTCTCTGACTTTCGATTCGAGGTGTGCACGATATCGCTGTTGGCGTAGTTTCAGTGCATGCGCAGAGTCCGTCGTGGGACTGGTCGTATGTGTCATGTTAGCTTCTTGGAGTGCTAGCTCAAGCTCTGCGAGCTCTTGCTGGTATGCACGTTTAGGTCCCATCACTGCTGCGATCGCCCTTCCGCGCAAGACTGTTTTATAAGCCTCCCACAGAATCGAGGGGGAGGACACTGACGTTGCGTTTTCTGCAAAGTAGTATTTGGTTGCTGTTTTGAGGACTTTTTTGATCTGGGGTATCATAAGATAGTTGGGATACATGGGATAAATTCTCGCGTGTTTCTTCTCTTTAGTGGTAAGAGATAGCAAAACAGGAGAGTGGTCTGAGATTCCTCTCGGCAGTATAGTTATGGTGTCTATGTTACTTATCCCACCGCCAAGGAGCCAAAAATAGTCTATGCGGGACAGACTATTATGTACCTGAGAGTGATATGTGTATTGTTTCTCTGTGGGATGGAAATGACGCCACGTGTCTCTCAGCCCCATTGCTTCTACGAAACCTGGGAGGACAGTGGAGCCCAATGCGCGTGTTCTGATGGGAAGCGTGTCTAGTGTGGGGTCCATGATGGCATTGAAGTCTCCCCCTATAATCGTATTTCCTATCAGGAGATTTAGTAAGAATTCCCCCAGCGCTGGCAGCGCTATGGAGTGGAGCGCTGGAGGAATATACACGGACACTACATTCCAGAGCTCACCGTCCCATTGCCCATGGACCGCCGCGAAGCGGCCCTGGTCGTCCTTCTTGTGTTGTATCACAATGAAAGGGGAAGAGTTTTTCACTAATATACCTGTCCCTCGGGACCATGCCGTAAACTCGGCGTGCGCCACCATTTTGTAGCCCCGTCTGTCTAAAGCACGGCATGCTGTCCCTGTGAGATGTGTTTCCTGGAGCAATATCAGTGCGGGGGCTTGACGTTTCATCGCTTGCAAGACCAGTCCCCTCTTTATTTTGTCCCCAGCCCTCTAACATTCCATGTGAGTATCCGAAGGGGGGGTACCGCCCCGGCGTGCGTCACGTCATCAGTGACTGCTGTGTGGGTATGGTGAGCCAACCTGTGGCCACAGGATCTTGTCTGGCTGTAGCCTCAATTGAGGAGACACGCACCTCCTGCTATCTGTGGATCTTTATTGAGAGTGTGTAACATCGAGTGCAAAGTTTGAGCCGAAACTGTCAAAACCAAAAAAAAAAAAACGCTCCCCTTTTTCTGGTGTAATTAACCGTTTGTCCATTGTAAACTTGCGTTTCGAACCAAACTACTAAACAAGCCCCCCCTGCCACCCTCCTCCCTGCTTCCCTGCTTAACGGACCTAAAACTGCCCGCCGCCCCAACTCAGCAGAGTGCTTTACCCAACCCATGAACAGTTACTTGCTTGCTGGGGTGAAGTGTTCCCCGGAGCAGGTGCATCCCCTGCCCTCTCCAGTTTCACCCGGGTCAGTGTCCAAGCCTGGTCCCTCCGAGTAGTCCCAATAATGTTCCTTTTTGCACTGTGCCGGGAGTTCACTCTTCCACTCCGTTTTCATCGTTAAGGTGTTCCAGTGTAGGTGACCGGGTCGAGCCATCCCTTCCGGAAGCCTGTGATCTCGGTTGCCTGTCGCCTCGCTGATTCTGATTAGTCCTCTGGGAACGGCGGGGCATTCCCACTTGTCTCCAACCTTCCAGCCAGTCCCGGGCCGATTCTGGAGTGTCGAAGAACCAAACCTTGCTGTCTGCTACAACTCTCAGTCGCGCTGGAAACAGCATTGAGAACGGCAATGCCTTGGCTCACAGCTCCTTCTTGATTTCGAGGAAGGTCCTCCTCCGGCGCGACACTTCAGCAGTGTTGTCTGGGAAGAATGCGAGCGTGGAGTTTTGAATCTGTATTGGTGTGGCTACTCTTGCCGCTTGCAGGAGCGCATCGGGGTCACAAAAGTTAAATATTCTTGCCAGTATTGGTCTTGGGGGGGCTCCAGGCTTTGGTTTACCCCCGGGGACTCTGTGCGCTCGCTCTACTGAGAAGACTTGTGATAGCCCCTTCGGTTTGAGCTGTGTCTTGATCAGGTCCTCCACATACAAGTCCATGGCTCTGGTGCCTTCCGATTCCGGAACCCCAATGATTCTTACGTTGTTTCGTCTGGAGCGCCCTTCCTGATCATCCAGCTTCTCTTTTAGTGTCTCATTCTCCGCTGTTACAAGCTCCATCGCTATTTGTAGATCCGATACGTCCTCTACTAGGGATTTTGCGACCACTTCAACCTGTTTCACTCTTTCGCCCATCTTTTGAAAGTCTGCCTGGAGCAGGGAGACTTCTGTGGACCCCACAGTCGCCTGTACTTGTGCCAATGCCTTCATCACGTCCTCAAGCGTTGCTTTCTTGGCTCCTTCGCCCTCCGGCGTCTTTCCCGTGGATGTTCGAGGCTCCGATTGGGAATGGGCCTGCCTATCAAAGGCAAATTTTTCCAATTTAGACTGTGATGCGTTGCCTCTCTGGCCTTTGCCTGCCATGGTTCTTCCAAATGCACCTGCCGGCTGTTGTATCTACGGTCTGTTGTCCGGTGGGATCCTTCACTAGTGTGGGTCCAGGCCGTGTCGCAGCGGTGTTTCCTCCCCGCCCCTTCCACGCCGGTGGGTACTTGTCCACCAACGGGGGAGTAGATTGTCGTTGGTGTCTGGAGCAGCAGGTCCCGTCCGCCCCCGCTTTTTCTTTTGCCTGGCTGCAGCTTCAAGCCACTCTGGTGCTGGCTTGGGGCCACGTTTCTATGCAAAGTTGTCCACATAGCCCATTGCCCGTGTGACCTTTCTAGGTTTGACCCCTTCCGACCATTGTGTGGGCTCGCCGGCTTTCTGTGTGTTTCTGTGCCCTGAGCTCCGTTTTGTCCACTCGAGCCCTTCTGCCCCACTCCCCTACTATCGCTGCCTTCTTCCGAGTCTTGTCCGCACTTGGGGGCTAATTATGATTGCCGAGTTCCCGCATCCTCCGGGCCGGCGGAAGCCACCGCCGGCCCGGAGGATGCGGGAACTCCGCTGCGGAGCCTCCACAGACCCACCGCCAAATTAGGATGGCTGGTGGGTCTGCTTTTATGTCCGCAGCTTTTCCGCCGCAGTCGCCTTCCGACCGCGGCGGAAAAGCACTAACATGTCTGGCGGTGTCTATCAGACACCGCCAGGCATATTAGGATGTCTGAAATACTATGCTTTTCCACTGCGGCTTTTCCGCCGTGGAAAAGCATACGGTTCTTCACTGCGGGGGCCCGTTGCGGGCCCCCTAGGTGAAGGGGGGGGGTGGGGGGTGCACATGGGGGGTACCTATGGTACCCCCCTTCATTTGCGTGCACGAAGCGGCAGGCACCGCGAGGTGCCTGCCGCTTTGTGCATGCAAATGCACTGTTTTTGAAAAGGTATATACCCAGGCAGACTTTAGCTACAAGGACCTGGCTTAATCGCAACACATTATAATGACAACATATGATAAACACACAAAAAATGATAAAAATCAGAAAAATCAACAGACTGTTATGATATCAAAAATACATTTTAATTTCGATTTGTTTTTTTAAAAAATCAATCTGATAGAAGATATATAGTTAGACAAATGATACATTGATTAGGAATGACATTTCTAATACATTATTAAAATACAGAAAAATAAAAAGTTAGTTTTAAAATTGTTTTTCCAAAAAATTCTTTTGTTAGACTTGGGCTGTGTCAACGCGTTTCGACAAATCTTTTGTCTTCATCAGGACTTTAGAATATGCAGCCACTTTTTTCTAAAAAAAGAGAAAGAAATTTGTAGTGACCTTCCACTGCAGTATTTTATTGACGACTGAAACAGGAAAGCAGTGTTTTTTCTATACTCTGGTGTGAGCGGCAGACACTGCCTGAAAAAGCATAGACGCTGCGTACTTTTTACTTCTTTGACACAGGGTCGGTTTCTTTTAGTCTTCAACAACAAAACGGTACACTTGATTGTTTACAAGGGAAGGGTTCCTCATTTAAAGAACGCTGTTATCCCAAACGAAAAGGCGCGTAATGGAGAGCTCTGGTCTTTCAAGTACGCTTAGACAGTTCTACCCGCTCTTTGTGTCTAGCGATTATCGATGGTATATAGTCAGAATAATATTCAATGTCGGGAAGATTAAAAACATCCTTTTCGATTCAGTATGATATCGCGACGAAAGGTGGAGCCGTTTACATATCTTTGTGATTCTCAAAGGTTTATTCACTGCCGTTTCTCCATATAGGTATCGATTTAGTTGATCAGGGGTGCCTGGGATAGTGCAGCCTTGACTCAAAATCGATTTCTAGAAGCAACAGCGCCGTACGGCTCCTTCCGTCAGGGGTTCAAGTGGAAAAATGGAAGATCAAGTGTACCGTTTTGTTGTTGAAGACTAAAAGAAACCGACCCTGTGTCAAAGAAGTAAAAAGTACGCAGCGTCTATGCTTTTTCAGGCAGTGTCTGCCGCTCACACCAGAGTATAGAAAAAACACTGCTTTCCTGTTTCAGTCGTCAATAAAATACTGCAGTGGAAGGTCACTACAAATTTCTTTCTCTTTTTTTAGAAAAAAGTGGCTGCATATTCTAAAGTCCTGATGAAGACAAAAGATTTGTCGAAACGCGTTGACACAGCCCAAGTCTAACAAAAGAATTTTTTGGAAAAACAATTTTAAAACTAACTTTTTATTTTTCTGTATTTTAATAATGTATTAGAAATGTCATTCCTAATCAATGTATCATTTGTCTAACTATATATCTTCTATCAGATTGATTTTTTAAAAAAACAAATCGAAATTAAAATGTATTTTTGATATCATAACAGTCTGTTGATTTTTCTGATTTTTATCATTTTTTGTGTGTTTATCATATGTTGTCATTATAATGTGTTGCGATTAAGCCAGGTCCTTGTAGCTAAAGTCTGCCTGGGTATATACCTTTTCAAAAATTGTTGTTTCCCTGACCCAGGAGCTAGATCCTTAACAGGGGGTCCCTGATACTTACCTGCAAATGCACTGTTGTCATTTTTTACATTGCGGCGGGTGCCGCTTCAAGCAGCACCCACCGCAATGTAAAAAATACAGGATGTTACCGCCAGGGTGGCGGTCACATCCTAATTGTCATGGAGGGACCGCCGCTGCCCATGCGGACGGTCCCTCACACTCAGTGGTGGCGGACGGACGCAAGTCCGTCCGCCATCATAATCGGCCCCTTGGTGTGGGAGAGGGCAAAGTCTCGCTTCCTAAGGGTGCTGCGCCACAATTGTTCCTGGTCGCTGGTCGGTAACATGTGGTGGCCGATCTGTCTCGGTTCGGGCGTTGTGCTTTCACTTCCCCGGCCCTGTTTTGCAGTGTCAGGGGGGGCACGAGACTTTCTTCGTGTTTCCCGTCAGTCCGCCCCGATGTGGCGCCGTTAGGAGTTGGAAGGCGCTCGGGGGAGCTGGGGAGAATTCCGGTTCTATCTCTGCTGAGGTGTCCGAAGTGTTCAGGCCGGGCGTACTTCCGGTCTTCACTTGCCGTGTCACCTATACTTCCGCTCGGCCTCTGCTGGTACTGGAGCTCGGTGATTCAGTTTCGCTTTAGGCCCCAACTTGCCGGAGTTCACCGCTTCTCATCCTGGCATCCGATTTTACCCGGGGTTTCGTCGGGAGGCTTCCGCTCGGTCCTGGACCTAGGTTCCTCCGGTTAGAGGTGTTAAATAAGCGGATTAGTATGCGGATTTTCGTGGGAAAGCCGCCTCACTCACGGAGCCTCACGGCTATGCTGCCGCCATGCTTAGCCACTAGCCACGCCCCCTCGTTACCTGTCTTTTTTGAGTTCCTCTTCATTTACTGTTATAAAGTTGGTGAGCGCTTGCGATTTTTTTTTTTTGTAATTTAAGGCTGTGAAGCACAATGTATTACAAGTAAAGAAAACATTTTCTTTAACACACATACCCACAGCAAATGTGATTCTAAAAAGAACATGTTTCTAGGTTGAGAAAAACACGCTCTTAAATGGGTTTGAGTGTTGGCAGTTGGCAGTTTATTCCCAGCCTACTCCTCTTAATGGCCGGTGCCTTCCGCTTTGACAATCCTCGTGCTCCGATTCACCTTTGACTCTGCCCCCCATTAAGTTCCCCGTCAGCTGTAGCCTGAAAAGACCAGCTGTTGTGTTCTGATTGGAGCTGCTATGACGGGGGTGCTCAGTGAGTGAAGGCACACTCTCGTCGATCCCAATAATTTTTTTACTGGTGATATATACAGCCTACTAATGCACCACTGTCATTTCTGTTCCATATAAAGCAACAGTATAATATTCTTTAGCAGATGTGGGGTGTTGAGATCCAGCCCCGTTTTTTGCTGATTTCAATCTCCCCCTTTCACTCCTCCTCTGTCTTTCTTCCATTTTCACTCGTTTTTCACTGATTTAATCTTCCCCTCTCACTCTCCTTCTGTGTCTTTCCCCCACTTTCTTTGCACCTTTCACTGCCTCATTTCAACTCTTTCCTCTTTTGCCTTTTCTGCCTGTTTTTCCCTGCCGCTGCTGCCCACGCAGCCCCTCCCCCAGCACGACCAACGTGACCGGCCCAATCCAGCTACCCTCCCCACCTCCCAGCTGTCCAGTCCTCCCCGACCCCTACTTAATTGCGGCCGCTGCACGACTGAGAGCAGCAGGCGCGCCGCTGGCAAGCCCGTTTGCGCCCGTCCGCGACCTGAGCCAGGAACCCTGGACCTCCTCAACGCTACGACCCAGTGGCACTCCACGCTCTCAAGCCAGGATGCAACAACAACTGCAAGCTAGCATCACCAGCCGACACCACAAACCCGTCAGCTGTTACCACTGCTGGCACACCTGCAGCACCACCAAGACCACAGACCTGGTGCAACCCGCCAACAAGACCACAACCCAATCGAAGAACCTGCAATGCATTCTCCTCAACGTCCGATCCCTCCACAAACACGCCACCGAAATTGGGTACCTTCTCGAACAGCACTACCCCTGACGTAGCGTTCTTCACCGAAACATGGATCAACACCACCTCGGGACCGGACATCGCCATCGCCATCGCCATCCCCCAAGGATACAATATCTCCAGGAAGGACCGCCCCACCCGCCCGGGAGGAGGAATCGCCATTGTCCACAAATCCAACCTCGCCTGAGCACACTCCCTGACGAGCCCACAGACCTGATGGAAGACCTTCACTTCAAGATACTGGCCAGCCCTACCACCACCCTCCGAGGAACCCTCATCTACCGACCCCCTGGACCCAACTGACTTTTCGCCAACTCCATCAGGGACATCACCTCCCCGCATGCCATCACGCCCACCAACTACACCCTATTGGGAGACCTCAACTTCCATCTCGACAACCAACTAGACCCCAGCACCTCATCCCTCCTGGACAACCTCCACAACATTGGACTCGTGACCGAACCCACACACTCAGCAGGACACACCATCAACGCCCTCTTCACAACAGGTAACTCCATCACCTTCAGTCACACTCCCGAACTCCCATAGACTGACCATCGATGCGTCCACTTAACCCGCAGAACACCCACCATCCACATACACCTGCACCTGCTCTCACGAAGAAACTGGACCAGAATCACCGACGACCAGCTAACCTCATCACTTGGCAACTCCACCCCAACCATCGTGGAAAACGACGACCCCAACACCGCAGCCCGAACCCTGCACAGATGGATCTCCGACTTCGCCATCATCATAGCCCCCTTCAAGAAAAACAACACCCACGCCAAGAAAGCCAGATGGTTTACCACCAAACTTCGAGAGTCAAGACGACCTTGCCGCACAACTCTGAAAAAACGAGCAAAAAAGCGATTGAAGTCTGAATCTCTACTCACGCACACAACAGCAAAGAACTCTTCAACATCATCAAGGAGTTCTCCCAACCCACCAGCGAGTCCACCGACATCCCTCCCTCACAAGACCTCTGCGAGAAACTCAGCACCCTTTTCCACCACAAAATCAAGAGCATCTAAGACAACTTCGACAAAGACAACCAACACACTGAACCCTCACCAACCACCCCAGACACCCGGAAGCCAGTGATCGACAACTGGACAGCCCTCACCATCACCACCGAAAATGCACTGAAGAGGATGAAGTCAATCAGCCCCGGGGCCACCACGGACCCCTGCCCCACCACATTTTCAACAGAGCTGCCGACACCATTGCACCCATGCTCTGCCACACCAGCAACCGCTCCCTGGCAACCGCCACGTTCCCCGACGACTGGAAACCCGCTGAAGTCAACCCCCTCCTGAAGAAACCCCTTAGCCGACCCCCCGACCTCAAAAACTACAGACCCATCTCCCTGCTCCCACTCCCAGCGAAAGTCATTGAGAAAGCCATCAACAGCCAACTCACCACTTTCATCGAAGAGCACAACATCCTTGACTCCTCCCAATCCGGCTTCAGAAAAACCACAGTACGGAAACCGCTCTCCTCGCTGCCTCAGATGACATACGCACCCTACGGGACAAAGGAGAAACAGCAGCCTTCATCCTCCTCGACCTCTCAGCTGTGTTCAACACAGTCTCTCACCGCACCCTAATACGCAGACTCCACGACGCAGGGATCCAAGACAAGGCCCTCGACTGGATCCGCTCCTTCCTCTCTGGCAGAACGCAGCGGTTCAGACTCCACCGCCCCCCCATCCTCTCCGACCCTACTCCTACCACCTGTGGAGTTCCCCAGGGGTCCTCCCTCAGCCCTAAACTCTTCAATGTCTACATGCCTCCGCTCGCCCCCATCATCAGAACCTTCTCAACATTGTGTCATACGCAGACAACACCCTCTCCCTATCTAACGAACCCAATACCGCCAGACACAATTTTCGAGAAGGCATGGAAGCCGTCGCCAAATGGATGAAAAACAGCTGCCTACAACTTAACACCAACAAAACAGAGGTACTCATCATGGGCCCAAACCCCGATGCATGGAACCACACTTGGTGGCTTCCCGCCCTCGGAAGCACGCCCACCCCCATGGACCACGCACGCAACCTGGGAATCATCCTTGACTCCTAGCTCAAAATGGACCGCCAGATCAACCCCGTCTCATCCTCATGCTTCCACACCCTCCGCCTCCTACGTAAGACCTTCAAATGGATCCCCCTCGAACACAGAAAAAACGTCACTCACACCCTGGTCACCAGCAGGCTCGACTACGGCAACGCACTCTTCGCTGGAATAAACAAAAACCTCACCCGCAAGCTACAGAACATCCAGAACGCCGCCGCAAGACTGGTCCTCGACCTGCCAAGACACTGCCACATTTCCCAGCACCTGCGCACACTCCACTGGCTCCCCATCGAAGCTAGAGTCACCTTCAAGATGCTCACCCACGCCCACAAGGTCTGCCACAACACTGGACCAGCATACATGAACAACTGACTCAAATTCCATGCACCCCAGAAGACCCTACGATCTGCCCATCTATCCTACGCTGTGGCCCTCCGCACCAGAAAGACCAGATCGGGAGGACGCTCCTTCTCCTTCCTCGCGGCCCAAGCCTGGAACGCCCTGCCGCTCCACCTCAGACAGATCCCCATCTTTGCAAGAAACCTCAAACTTGGATCTTCGATAGACCCCCCCCCTGATAGACTGGAGCATGCTACCCCCCCCCCCCCCCCCCCCCCAAGCGCCTTCAGACCCTTACGGGTGAGTAGTCGCGCTTAACAAACACCTGATTGATTGATTGATTGATTGAGCTCCTAGACATGTTTTTTTCGTGTAGTACTTACTTAGAGAAAGTACTCCAACAATAGAGTAATTTAAACAAGCCTTGTGAAAAAGGCCAGTGAAGACGGACAGTTAATTGGCAGCTTTTTAACAGACCACTTCTGAGAGAGAAAGCTCCTAGATAAGACTGTGGTGGTTTGCCAGGAAAGTGCGGAAAATAGGAAAGCTGTGGGAGGTTGCTGCATGTAGCTGTGTGGAATGTCTGGTGTTTGAACCGCTGTCTAAAATGTCGTCACACAATCATAACCCCATCTCTCAACTTTACTCTTTCTCTACATTTCTGTACCCCACCTCACCATCTTGCATCTTGCTTGACTCTATTTTCAGAAAACTTTGAAAGCTCCCTGTATGCCCTCTTTCTCCCTTTAAGGCAGATGCTAACAAACTCTATTTCAGAGTTGGCGATTTTTTATGAGGCTTGGCTGAGAAACCTGGCATTGACCACAGACTTCAGTTCAGTAGAAAACAAGTGTTTGAGGCATGTGAGCTGTAGGTCACATGCTTTGCATACTCCTGGCATCTAGTGTTGGGTCCGGATGTTTTTCTTAGAAGTAGTCTTTCCAGTCACGAGGTAGGTGACTCCTCCTTTCGACGATTGTGCACATGGGCATCGACTTCATTTTTAGATTGTTTTTTTCCGCCATCGGGTTTGGACATGAATTGCTGAGCCCCGGTATGAAACCGTTTTCTCGGGTTCCCCTCGATGCGCCTTCCACTTACCCTTGACTGTATTGTTTTTGATCGCTGATTCACCTTTCTCTACGTACCGTATCAAATACAAAGCTCTTTTCCATCGGGAAACTCTTGGAAGGCTGTCGGGTCTACCCGCGTCAGTCCTCCTTGCATTCAATGGAACAGACTCCATTTAAATTCTGCCCTCAGTGCCACGCGAAGTTCCTGCGCACCGACTCACACGAAGTGTACAACTTGTGCTTACCTCCGGAGCACAACGAACAGGACTGCAACGTGTGTAAAACTTTCCGTTCAAAGAAAACACTCTGCGACCGCCTGGCTTGACGCTGCGACAAGCAGATCCAAAACACCGGATCCATTTTGGTCCTCTTAGGAGTAGATTCCAAACAAAAGACGGGTAATGCACTAGGGGCTGAGGAAGAACAGGAGGATCCTATATCCGTCTCTGGCTCCGATATGGACGAAGACATTTCACAAGGTCAGCATATTGTGAGTACCGAACCTCCCTTGCCCCAAAGTCCTACTCAGCCCAAGAAAAAGGCTCCGGTCCCATCTCTGCCTTTGGGCCATGCTCGGCACAGAGAAAATTTTTCCGACGCCCCGCCTCGGCACCGAAACATACGTTAAAGCCTTCCGGCTCGGGATCGAGTCGTCCACACTCAGGCACCGAACTCAAACCATTGGGGTCGAAACCGAAACCAGTCTCAGGCCCAAATCCTTCGACACAGGTACCGTCTTTGGAACCAAAATCCTCGACACTGGCACTGAAAATTTCGGCACCAAAACATAAAGATGCTCCGATACCACCATAAGAGCCCCGTTTAGACGTCCCGCCTGCAAAAACAGACCCGAAACAAAGGAACTATACATTAATCCAAAACCTGGACATATTGCAACCAAATTGCCACATAAACGCAAATCTGAGTCGGAGGACACTTATCACATTCCTTTAAAAAGGAAACATGCTGATACTAACCTTTATCCAGTATTGGGGTATCTTTCATAGATTCACATGCCTGAATCGTTGCCCGTCGCCGAGGCGGGAGTCCCACCGTATATAAAAAGCAGTGCCAAAAGTAAATTACAGTAGTAGGCCCTATGAGAAAGGCCTAAGGCCTAGATTGTAGTAGCCTATCTACCTCATTATGCTAAAAATACCAACGTCTTTGTTACAACCAATCAGCTCACAGCACCCTCTAGAACCCTCTCTGCAGAGCCAGTTCTCCTCAGATTTTCACCGCACTTCGTGTGGAAGGGAGTCTCCCTGAGTATTTACTCAGTTTTTTCTCTACTTCAGGATGTCTGACAAAAAGGCCTTATTTAAGCCTTGCAGAACATGTTAAAAGAAAAGGGTCCATGTTGATGACCAACATAAGGACTGCATTTATTGCCTGTATCTAAAACATGAGGCAAAAAATTGTAAGATCTGCAGCACCTTCCCTTCCAAGACCTTAAGGGATAGGGAGGCCAGATTCCTTTTATGGCTCAAATCCTCTTCTACTGATGATGAAGACCGAGCTTTGACCTCAAGTAAGAGAGCAAGATCGCAAGAGGATTATCCAAGTGAGGGGAGAAAACATGTTAAAACCTCCCACTCCACTTCAGGCTCTTCACAGAGATCTCCCTCGTCTCACCCTGAAGCCCCAGCTCTAAAGGAATCTACAAAGAAAACTGCGATTAAGACCTCTTCTGTCTCCTCACCTGTGACTACCATCTCATCTTCTGTTCCTTCGTCGACGGCTATGACTTCCACCACAGCCATCACCTCTCCCATCCTGTGTACTAAGATCTCCATTGTGACTAAAAGAACCATCGTCGACGATCCGTCGACGACAGTCTCGTCGTCGAAGAAGCACTCGTCGACGAAGACACCATCGAAACCCCCGTCGACGAAGTCATCTACGGTACCGTCGACGAGCGGCTCGTCGACGAAGAAGCAAGGTCCATCGACGTCGACGACGAGTCTGTCGATGGCGGTCCCGTCGACGTCGAGTCTGTCGACGGCGGTCCCGTCGACGTCGAGTCCGTCGACGGGACCACCGTCGACGTCGAGTCTTATCGACAGTGGTCCCGTCGAGTTCGTCGTCGACGACGCCTGCAACAATCCAACTATCAAGGTCAACGGAGCCAACAAGACCAATACATGATGCTTTAGCAAAGCCTCCAACCACAATACAGGCTTTTTCTACGCCACTTTCTTCAAAAACTTTTCAATTAATATCGTACCAGAGGCAAGAAGGTTCCTACATCTCGCCACTTACGCCCTCTCACCTCTTAGAGACTTATGCTCATGAAGAGGAGGATGATTTTGAGGATGATGACAATGAGGGAGCTTTTGGGATAGCTCACCATCCTTCGGAATTGATCATAAAGTGCCAGGATGATGAGGAGGATGATGATTATTCTGAACATTACTATCAGGAGGACATTGTAGTGCCTCATCAGACTGAATACCAAAGGCGATCCCGTCCTTCAGAATTTAGCCATTTGCCACCAAGCCTTATTCAGGATTTGCAGGCAATGCTGGCAGACTATAGACAACGTTTTCCACCACAGCAGGTCGTGCCTCCACCCCAACCTGCAGTTCCCGTTCCTCAACCTGAGGGTCCACCACCTAGGTCTCCGGTCATGGAAACTCCACAACCTGATTTGCCTACTCAGACCCCGAATACTTCTTCGGATGAAGAAGTAGAGGAGGCCGAGTTACCAGATAATCCTCCGTTAGATCCGTGGGATAGTTACGTTATTCCCATGCCGTCTTCACCAACTCCACAACCTTCAGACTCACCACCTGAAGACATAGGTGGGTTCCATAATCTTATGTAGCAAGCTGCAACTAGATTTCAACTATTGGTAACAGTGGAACAGACAGAATGCTTTCTTCATGATTTTAAAGAAGAAACTAGGAAGGTGTCTAGAGCCATTCCTATTATAGATTATATCTGGAAAGAAGGCATCAAAGTGATGAAAAATCCTGCTTCGGTGCCGGCCGTGTTACCACGGATTGACAAAAAATATCGCGCTCCTCTCAATAGCCCTTCATGCCTCACTGGACACCCGCAGCCGGATTCGGTCATCTCGCAGGCCGCACAACAAAGATCGAAAAAACCAGCCACCCCCATCACTACACCACCAGATAAGGAGGGGAGTCGTTTGGACCTTATTGGTAAAAAAAAATTCCACCATGGCTGCTGCCTCGATCAGAGCTGCAAATTCTTTGGCGATTATAGGGCGCTATGATCGCCAAATGTGGTCCAACATGGCTGGTATGATTAATCTAATCCCGGAAGATAAAAAGCAGGAGGCTCGCAGGATCTTAATGGAAGGGGAACGTGCAGCTGCAGAAGCTGTCGACTGCGCTTTGGATATTGCAAATACAAGCTTTAGACAACTGGCAGGAGCTGCAGTTCTCAGACGTCAGGGCTGGCTAAAGGCTACCACCTTTCGGCCCGAGGTCCAACTAAAGATCCTGGAAATGGCTTATGACTGAGAGTCTCTATTTGGGAAATACATCGACGAGGCTCTCCAGGCAATCAAGACTGACACTGACACCGCAAGATCCCAAGGTTCACTACAGTACAAGCGAGGATCTTTTAGAGGTGCTAGAGGACGTGGATACTCCTCTAGAGGAAGCTATTACCAGCAAGGCAGACAATATCAGCCTCAATACCGGCAGAATTATCATTCTTCTTATCGCCAGTCCGGAACAGCTAGTTTCTCTCGCCAAGGCGGACGAAAGCGCACAAACAATCAAGGGCGAGACACTCACAGAAAACAGTGAGATCAGCCGGGCGCCCACCTTATTTCCTTCCCTCCCTGTGGGCGCGAAAATATCTGCCTTTCAAAAACTGTGGCAGCAGATTACATCCGATCAATGGGTGCTGGACCTAGTTCAACATGGATACACCCTGGAGTTTGTCACCAAACCACCAATGACTCCCCCCAGGGGTCCCCCTTCCCCTCGTCTTCACTTATTGTTCAAGGAAGTTCACTCAATGCTCCCCAAGAACGCTATAGAAAAAGTTCCAGTTTATCAGAGGCGGACAGGCTTCTATTCCCGCTTTTTCCTCATAAAGAAGAAATCAGGGGAATGGCGACCGATCTTGGACCTGCGCAATCTCAACAGATATCTCAAGAAGCAGGGTTTCCGCATGGTCACTCATTCGGAAATTCTAAGTTGCCTAAACGAGGGAGATTTTATGGCTTCTTTGGACATGGAAGACGCTTACTTCCACATCCCAATTCACCCAAAACATCGAAAGTATCTCCGTTTCACTGTGGCTGGCGCCCATTATCAGTTCAAAGTACTCCAATTTGTCCTTAAGTCTGCTCCAAAGATTTTTACGAAGTGCCTGGCCCCGGTGGCGGCAGCACTACGCTCTTCAGGAATCCAGGTTTTCCCGTACTTGGACGACTGGCTAGTCAAAGGTCCATCAAAGTGCGGAGTACGGAGCGACATAGCAGCGTGTCGCAATCTCTTTGCATCCCTAGGTCTCACTGTGAACAAAAACAAATCTCAATTGCTTCCGAGAAGAAACCTGCTTTTCCTGGGGGCTCATCTGGACACGATACAATGCAAGGCATTCTTGTCTCAAGAAAGGCAGCTCCATCTACAGACATTGGCCATTAAACTGTCAAAAAGAAAGTCACTTTCAATTCGCCTGTTTGCTTCACTTCTGGGAATGTGTTCTTCGGCCATAAATTTCATTCCACTGGCACGTCTCAAAATGCGGCCTCTACAGGAGGAGCTACATCTCCAGTGGCAACAAGCGACAGGTTCCTTCGAGGACATCATCAAAGTCACCCCACGCATGGTAGATGCTCTTCAATGGTGGACGCAACTACACAATCTAAAACAAGGACTCATATTCTTGCAAACTCCTCCGGACTTCGTTCTAACGACAGATGCGTCCATGGAGGGCTGGGGAGGTAATCTCCAAGCCTTGCAAGTGCAGGGCAAATGGTCCCAGAAATACAAACAATGTCACATCAACAGTCTTGAGTTGAGAGCCATCTTTCTATCTCTACAAGCGTTCCTTCCCAGAATCGCAGGGTCTTCAGTCCTGGTCCCAACGGACAATACCACCAGCATGTTTTATGTAAATAAGCAGGGAGGGACAAGGTCAGCTACACTCTCAAAGGAGGCTCAGGAGTTATGGGAATGGCTGACACTTCACAACATAACTCTCAAGGCGGAACATGTCAATGGCCTCCAGAATACCCTAGCAGACAAACTCAGCAGATCTTTGTCGGATTGCCACGAGTGGGAGCTGGACAACACTCAATTGATCAAGGTGTTTCAGACTTGGGGCCAGCCAACGTTGGACTTGTTTGTGACCCAACAGAACAAGAAATGCCGGTATTACGCCAGCAGATCCCCTCAACAGGGATCAAGAGGGAATGCCTGTCCATGCGATGGTCAGGGATTTATGCCTACGCCTTTCCTCCGATCTCGTTGATTCCACGAGTGTTGCGCAAAATGAAACTGGAGAGCTGCCGTCTCCTCCTGATTGCTCCCAGATGGCCTCGTCAGTATTGGTTTCAGAAGCTCATGTTGCTATCGCAGGAGCCTCCAATCAAGCTTCTCCAGGCTCCAACACTACTGTCACGCAACGGGGGTCAGATATTTCACCCAGACCCTCAATCTCTGAAATTGCACGCATGGCTCCTAACTTCTTAGAATTTTAACACCTCCAAATTCCTCAGGATTGCCGAGATATCTTAAAGAAAGCACGAGCCCAGAGCACATTAAAGACTTATCGTCTCAAATATAAGCGATTCTGCTCCTGTTGTACTTCAAATGCTTTACACCCTATTGAAGCTCCAGCAGAAAAATGTCTTCCTTATCTCTTACATTTGGCTCGTTCTGGTCTTTTTCTCTTCGATAAAGGTCCATCTAGCGGCTCTATCCAGGTTCAGGAAGATGGCTGACATTCCCTCACTTTGTTCTTCGTCGCTGATAAAACAGTTCATGAGAGGTCTTTTCCGGACTTATCCTCCGGTTAAACCTTCACCACTGGAATGGGAACTCGACATGGTCCTCTCACAACTGATGAAGCACCCGTTCGAGCCGATTCACAAAGCCGACCTCAAGTACCTGACATGGAAGGTCGCCTTGCTTTTAGCCCTAACTTCTGCCAGAAGAGATGGGGAAATTCAGGCTTTCACTATAAAGGAACGTTTCTTCCATTTCTCTCAAGAGTATGTCACTCTTCGAACTAATCCAACGTTCATTCCCAAAGTGCCTTCTCAGTTCCATGTTAATAAACCAGTGAAATTGCGAGTTTTCTTCCCAAATCCTACAACCCCGGCGGAAAGAACACTGCATTCTTTGGACATTAAACAATGTTTGAAGTTTTATCTTCAAAGAACAAAAAGCTTCAGAAAATCAGATCAGTTATTCGTGGCTTATGGCCAAGCTACACTGGGGAAAGCGGTCACTAAAGCCACAATTTCCAGGTGGATAGCCTCCGCGATACATTTTTGCCACGTCAAATCTAACCGACCATTACAAAGGACTGTCAGGTCTCACTCTACAAGAGCTGTAGCAGCGTCTACTGCATTGTTTGCAGGAGTGACGCTAGAGAATATCTGTACTGCGACATGGAAGAATGTCCACAGGTTTACAAGACATTACTGCCTGCAATCAGGAAATCAACATGATGCGGCAGTTGGTCAAGCGGTTTTTCGTCACCTGTTTCCATAAGAACAAATTCAGGTAACCAATGTTTTATTCATCTTATAATGAGTCTATGCCTTTCAATATTTCTGTGAAGGTTAAAGATGTACATGTTTTGCAGATTACTTGCTTCTTTTGTATTGATATTACTTTTCCTGTTTAATATTATATGTCTGCTCTTTGGCATTTAGTCATGTTTTTCATTGGTAATGTATTTACTTCGCAATTGTTGGTTGTTAAACATGTGTTTATGGGAGTTTATCACAATAAGTCTCCCACCATCCGCAACCGACTTTTGTCTGGCATACTGCTTGCTATTCTTATTCAGGCATGTGAATCTATGAAAGATACCCCAATACTGGATAGGAAAACAAGTTACTTACCTGTAACTTCAGTTATCCAGCATTGGTATCTTTCATAGATTCACATGCACCCACCCTCCTCCCCGGAGAGTCAGTTCTCTAATTTTTGGGATACTCATTCCCACTTGTGCTAACGAAAATCTGAGGAGAACTGGCTCTACAGAGAGGGTTCTAGAGCGTGCTGTGAGCTGATTGGTTGGAACAAAGACTTTGGTCTTTTTAGTATAATGAGGTAGATAGGCTACTACAATCTAGGCCTTAGGCCTTTCTCATAGGGCCTACTACTGTAATTTACTTTTGGCACTGCTTTTTTATATACCGTGGGACTCCCGCCTCGGAGACTGGGAATGATTCAGGCATGTGAATCTATGAAAGATACCAATACTGGGTAACTGAAGTTACAGGTAAGTAACTTGTTTTCTTCTCCTCCTCCTTACCTATCACCTCCTTTCCCAGAAACACAGCATTTACTAATTACTCCTACTCATTCGGTTCAACCACAAACACCTGATGATCAGGATGATGGGGATGGGGGCAATGATCCTTCACCCGCACACCCCTGTAAGGATTATAATACAGACACTCCCACAGATAATGATCCTGACTTTTATCTTTCTAAACCGTCTCCACCAGATGACCATGTAGGCTATATAGAGCTTCTAAGTAGAGCTGCTGAATACCATGGGGTGCAATTACATAAGGAATCCCTAGAGGAGGATTTCCTCTTTGAAACCCTTAGTAGTTCCCAAAGATCCACCCACACACTCCCTATGCTCACTGGTATGTTAAGACATGTGGACGACATATTTAACAATCCTGTTAGTGCATGCATTCTCACCTACAGGATAGACAAAAAATATAAACCTGCACCATCAGATCCAGTCTTCATCAAGGGCCGGTTACCCTTAGACTCTTTAGTGGTTTCTAATGCCCATAAACGGGCCAATTCACAGACATCGGAGGATGCTCCACCTCCGGACAAAGAGTCTAAGCTCATAGACGCCTCTGGGAAAAGAGTAGCCTCCCAAGCTGCAAATGACTGGCGTATTGCATATACCCAGGCCCTTTTAGCCAGATAAGATAGGGCACATTGGGAAGAAATGGAACAATTCCGCCTATTCTTACTCGAGGATAAATCCAAATCTCAAGACTTGAGTGCAAGAGGGAAAGCTCATCTCTAATTCTTCCATTAGGTGTGCATTAAAGGCAGCGGACACTGCGGCTAGAGTCGTCAATACCAGCGTGTTACTAAGAAGACACGCATGGTTACGAATTTTGGGATTTAAACTCAAAAGTTCAAGCTTCCATTCTCAACACACTATTCGACAAACAACATCTCTTTGGTCCTGTAGTAGACACGTCCTTCGAAAAAATGAAAAAGGACACCGACGTGAGAAAGTCTATGGGTGCCCTACAGTCCCTTTCTACTCGTGGTTCCTTTCGGTGCTCCTTCTATCGTGGAGGGTCCAAGAATATCTCTTCAGAAACTGCCTCTACACCGTACAAAGGCAACCATCAGCCCTCTTCTTGAAAAGGTTTCTTTAGAGGAAACAACAGAGGCAACAATGGCAAAGGAAGAGGCAGAGGTTACAACATACGCACCTCCCCCTCAAATACCAAACAGTGACTTGCCTACGCTTCCCCCTGATCTTTCAACACCTGTCGGGGGACGTCTTTCACAATTCCTACCCGTCTGGCAATCAATAACTACAGTCAAATGGGTGCTAGGATTGATCTGAGTTGGTTATTGCCTGGAGCATACGAACAATCCTCCAAACATCCCTCCACGTTCACACAAAATGTCACCAGATCATCTACACCTCTGCAAATGAGTTTCAGTCTCTCCTTTTAAAAGGAGCCATAGAGCCAATACCAATACAATATCACGGGTTGGGCGTATACTCCCTGTACTTTCTAATACCCAAAAAGGACTGCTCTCTCGTACCCATTTTAGACATCCGAAAGTTAAATCATTACATACAATCAGATCATTTTCACTTCTACAACAGGGCGACTTTGTCTACTCTAGACTTAAAGGACGCATATTTCCACATTCCAATACATCCCGCTCATCGCAAATGTCTCAGATTTGTGGTAGCAGGGCAGCATTACCAGTTCAAAGTGCTTCCATTCGGAGTCACCACTGCTCCCAGAGTATTTAAAAAGTGTCTGGCTGTAGTGTCCCCACTCATTTACTGCTATCAGGTGTTCAGCCTGGTAATATGACCTGATGTCCGGGAGCACTATCCCTCCAAATGTACTGATTACATTACAGTGTACGAAATGCGATCCGTGGTTGCCCCCATCCCACAGGAGCGTGCATACCTCACTTTCCATTGCCCTTAATATGTCCCCCTGGATCTAGTAATGTTTGTTTTGCAGGATGTTTAGAAGTTTGGGGAGCTTAATCATCTTATACATTGCCGCTCTGCCCAATATTGTTAGGGGCAGCTTTCTCCACCTTTCCATATCAACGTGAAGTCTGTCACTAACCTACAGATGTTGCGTGTGAGGTAGCGTGAGATGTCCATAGATATGTACATCTCCAAATATTTAAACCCTTCCGTGGTTACTTGCAATTCCCTGGAGAGATCCTGTATCTCGGGGGCCCACCCACCGGGTAAAGAATTGATTTGCCCCAGTTCATTTTGTGACCTGCCTGTCCTCCATATGTCCTTAACGCTTGGAAAAGGGTTGAAATCGTGGATGAGGGATCTGTGACATACAGAAGGACATTGTCTGCGTAAAGCGAAATGCGTTCCTCCCCTCTGCCTGTCGCGAACCCCTTCGCCTTTGGCTCCACCTTTGACTCCCCCAGCACCCCAGACCCTCCCATGCGAGCAGCTCCGTCCGGACCTGAAGCGGGGCCCTGGAATAGGCACACAGCCAGTTACCGGCCAAGTCCCTCCGAAGCGAAGCCTCAGGGAGCCTCCCGACACTCTCTGCTTGTGTTTCCCGGCCAGAGATATGCCCAATGAATTACCCGCAGGGCTCTGTTTTTCAGTAGTTTGGTCACCCCCCCTGCCTCACTATTCTTCAGCCCGGGTCTGGGCTTGTCTCCTCCAGCACGCCCTCGGAATCTCTCGGGTCTTCACATGGGAAGGGGGGGGTGTTCGCACTTCCTCCTTACTAGCCCAGGGCACTTGGCTGTTCCTCATCGGCTCCCGTCAGCAAGCCCTGGCTCTTCTCTCTTGAGTTTGCTGAGCCGCAACCGGGGTTTGCCGCAGATGCGTCTCTCGGGAAGGCTGCGGAGGGCGTAGCTTGCTCAGAACCCGTCTGGAGCCTCCGCAGACCCACCGCCGCACCAGTCTTCTCGTGATAGCTTCTCTGTGTGAGCGGCTCCTCTTCTCAACTCCGTACGCCTCCTCCGCTCAGCGGGAGCGTCTTCTTTCCATAGGGGCATTGGGGTCGCTTCGTCTCTCTGAGCGTCTTCTTGGGGCCGGGCACCATCTTTGTCCGCCTGCTCTCTCGGCCATGGATCCGTCAGAGCCCTTTCCCTGCTGTTTCAGATCTCGGAATCTTCTCGTCACCGCATCACCAGCTACTGCCAACCTTTGGAACTTCAGTTAATCCATGAAAGACGTGGTAAAGGCAGGATTATAGTCTGGATTTAAGTGGGGCAGCCGGAGTTCCTGCAGTTGCGTCTAGTCAGCCTTGTTGCTGGCCACGCCCCCCCTGCATCCAATACTGTCTTAAGCATTGTGTACTTCTACAAGGCCAAATTCAGTTTGGTTCCAGAACTCCTCAGCACTTAGTAAAATAGAGGTGTGACTGGACTGCTCTCACCCATAGCCATGACTTGTTTTAAGTTGCTTGTTTAGCTTCTAAATCTATGCTCAATCTCGAAAGAAGGGTTTACAGACACAGTTAAGGGTATTGTAAAGTTGTAGATGTTGCGGGTAGGGTCAGTCTGTGTCACTTTTCTTCCAAAGGGTATAAGTGTCTTACTCCTGTCTCCTCACTGGGACCTACAGTTTTCTCTAGCATTGTCTTGTACTTAACTGCTCTCCAGTGTTATTGGACATCCAAAAGTTCCTATTCTTCATAGTAAGTGAACTTCAGTATTGAATTGTGCATTCTATTTACAATGGCACAACTTCTGGCAAGCATTCTATTTCACCTGGTTGTGGGTGTAGATGAAATTATACAAAACTCAATAATTAAAGAATTTTTTTTTTTTAAACTCACACATATGATGTGTGGGACTCCATTTGTCATCTTGGAACCTATACCTGTGCAATAAATCAGCGCAGAAGTTTGCAAATTTAAGCCAATGACCATGACATAACTTATCACCTTTTTTGCGTTACATGCCGTTTCTTGTTACTTATGCACAGCCTTCTACCTAATAGTATTTAAAAAAGGTGGGGGGGGGGGCAATCGAGGTGTGATAGGAGATACTGTATTGAAGTGTTTATTCCTTGTATTGTGTGAATAAATTCCAGGGGTTCAGTTTCCAAGTACATAAATCATGTCATTAACGAGACTGAAATTTCAACAGAAGGGAATACAAACTAAAATGAATAATGAACAGAATAGAAAGATTGAAATTCAAGCAAAGTTATGCACATCATTCAGTTTTATTCCCAGTTGGGGCTCATGTTGACTTTTAAGTAGTAACAATTTAAGACATCTAGCTAATCCTATTTGTATCTTAGGCAGACACTGTTTGAAATTATTCTCTGCTACTCTGACCGTTGCTGTGGTTGCCTTCCTTTTACCTGGACCCTTCTCAGCAGAAGCAGCACCTCGCCGGACCCGCTCCGCGGGTCCTGCTTCGCCGCGTGGTGCGAGGAGCTGTGTGCTTCAGGGGCGCTGTATCTCAGGAACTGCCACCGGATTGGGCAAGTGAGGTCAGGCAGGCACAGGGCTGCGAGCGGACCGGCAGGGACTCCAACTACCAGGAGCCCCTGCGTGCTGGTCAACCCTCAACACCTGGGTCGCTCTCCCTGTTCGCCACGCCCCCTGCCCCAGCAGTGGTAAAAACAGCCTTTGGTAAGATCGTCGTGGGATTCTCTGCTACTCTGACCGTTGCTGTGGTTGCCTTCCTTTTCCTGGACCCTTCTCAGCAGAAGCAGCACCTCGCCGGACCCGCTCCGCGGGTCCGGCTTCGCCGCGTGGTGCGAGGAGCTGTGTGCTTCAGGGGCGCTGTATCTCAGGAACTGACACCGGATTGGGCAAGTGAGGTCAGGCAGGCACAGGGCTGCGAGCGGACCGGCAGGGGCTCCAACTACCAGGAGCCCCTGCGTGCTGGTCAACCCTCAACACCTGGGTCGCTCTCCCTGTTCGCCACGCCCCCTGCCCCAGCAGTGGTAAAAACAGCCTTTGGTAAGATCGTCGTGGGATTCTCTGCTACTCTGACCGTTGCTGTGGTTGCCTTCCTTTTACCTGGACCCTTCTCAGCAGAAGCAGCACCTCGCCGGACCCGCTCCGCGGGTCCGGCTTCGCCGCGTGGTGCGAGGAGCTGTGTGCTTCAGGGGCGCTGTATCTCAGGAACTGACACCGGATTGGGCAAGTGAGGTCAGGCAGGCACAGGGCTGCGAGCGGACCGGCAGGGACTCCAACTACCAGGAGCCCCTGCGTGCTGGTCAACCCTCAACACCTGGGTCGCTCTCCCTGTTCGCCACGCCCCCTGCCCCAGCAGTGGTAAAAACAGCCTTTGGTAAGATCGTCGTGGGATTCTCTGCTACTCTGACCGTTGCTGTGGTTGCCTTCCTTTTACCTGGACCCTTCTCAGCAGAAGCAGCACCTCGCCGGACCCGCTCCGCGGGTCCTGCTTCGCCGCGTGGTGCGAGGAGCTGTGTGCTTCAGGGGCGCTGTATCTCAGGAACTGACACCGGATTGGGCAAGTGAGGTCAGGCAGGCACAGGGCTGCGAGCGGACCGGCAGGGACTCCAACTACCAGGAGCCCCTGCGTGCTGGTCAACTCTCAACACCTGGGCCGCTCTCCCTGTTCGCCACGCCCCCTGCCCCAGCAGTGGTAAAAACAGCCTTTGGTAAGATCGTCGTGGGATTCTCTGCTACTCTGACCGTTGCTGTGGTTGCCTTCCTTTTACCTGGACCCTTCTCAGCAGAAGCAGCACCTCGCCGGACCCGCTCCGCGGGTCCTGCTTCGCCGCGTGGTGCGAGGAGCTGTGTGCTTCAGGGGCGCTGTATCTCAGGAACTGACACCGGATTGGGCAAGTGAGGTCAGGCAGGCACAGGGCTGCGAGCGGACCGGCAGGGACTCCAACTACCAGGAGCCCCTGCGTGCTGGTCAACCCTCAACACCTGGGTCGCTCTCCCTGTTCGCCACGCCCCCTGCCCCACCCTTTCCTCTTTATTAGTCTACTACAACCCCGCTGCGCGGGAGCGCGCCGGGAGAAGCCCGGGACAAGGGCGGGACCGTCTGTGGCCGTCAGGGGCCAAAGGAGGCCGGGCTGGGCCATCCCTCTTACTAGTGCCATTTAACATCTATCCCAGTAAGTGACATATACTTTTTTGCATTATTTTGTAATCAATATGGCAATGACTGCTAATACAAGCCCTGCAATCAGCAATGTGATGCCTCTTTCTACGGAGCCTGGTCCGCTGGCCATTGGTCCCCTTGACAAATTCTTTTTTAATCGCTCATTGACAATAGACAAAGAACTAACTTTGGCTGAGAAGCGTGCCGAGCGCAGGTTATCCATCGAAATACTTAAGAACTCTACAGACAAGTTTCCAAATGTAGCCTACCCCACTTTGGTAACCCCTTTATCATCAGTGAACCTCCCAGTTACATACGAACACCGCGAGGCTCAGGGTGACAAAGTAAATAAGAGTGTTGTGGCAGATACAAATAATTCTTGTGGTAGCATATCCCACTCATCACCGCACTCTGATTTGGGTCTTCAGGCTACATTGACCAATTCCAATACTGGATCCAAAAGGAAACGTCCAGCTTCCGTAAAAAAATGTAAAAAGATGGTCAGACCTCCACAAAAATTCAGGAAGCTACATAAACCTGTCAACATCGGGAGGGCAGTCAATGAACAAGTCCAAAGTACAGGAAGTGTAATACCAACAATTCCTGTATCCCAGGAAAATCAAGACAAAGAGGACATTTCTTGTTCTGCTGCTAATGTACCGAGTAATGAAAATGTTGTATCTTTTATAAATGTGCTTCCAGAATTGGAAAAAATGTTTAAACTGCTACTTACCCCCATTGAGGATAGAATTGCTAAGCTCACAGATAGGTTGAACCACTTTGAGCAGATAACTTTAGACAATTTCTATTCTATAAAATCTCTGATTAAAGTAAGTAGGGTGGAAACAAACCCAAACCCCCAGGTTGTAAATAACCCTCATGTACAGGACAAGGGTAGGAATCCCCGAAACGGCTCTCCTTTACCTCCCAAACAAAACAAACTTCCAGCCAAAGCCACTGCAAAAACTGTAGATAGGGCTGAGAGAGTGACTGCGGGTTCTGAACCATCGCAGTCGATTACAACACATCCTTCACAGCCCATATTAGCCCAGACACAAAACCAACCGGCAGTTGCAGACGCTGTGGTCACTTTGTGTCAGCAAGTGGGTAAAGCACCAACATCAGTAAACGTAACCAACAATACACGTATACCTCCAAACATCCCGGGGGGTGGTAATGGGGCTATTGTATACCAGTCGGCTGGTAAATCTTTAACATCGTCCCAAGCAAATAACAAATTACAGGTGCAGAAACCTGCCCTCCAACTTGTTCCCCAAATTCCCAAATCTATCCCACCACCCTTGCCAAAGCCACCTCATAGAAAACCCCCAATAAATCTTACCCCAGACTCCTTCCCCTATGTGGCAGTGCTTATCAATGTACCACCTTTACCCCCAGGGCAGAGAGAAAATTTCCAGATGCTTAAAAACAAGACCATGCACTGGTTAAAGGAAAATCGTCCTCTGCCGGGTGATATTGATGGGCTAATAATAGGGGCTAGGAGAATTGACTGGATGGGTTATACACCAAAAACCCTGGGGGGTGACTGTATAGTGGTTAACTTTCAAGACCCTAGGGTGGTGGGATGGATAACAAGGCAGGGATGGGGAACAAATAAGGGTGGTATTGGTATTGTGGACCTTACTTTCTTTTACCCCCGACCCTCGAGTGTAACTACAAGTCTACTCAACGAGCCTTTAATTCCCCCCATTGTACCATGGCCAGTTACTTCTTTACCACCTCCCCCTGTTGGTTATAATCATATACCACATACATATTGTAATTCCTATGTGGGATGGCAGGAGTCGGGCTGGGGGTATTGACATACTGGTATTGATAGCATGGGTGGAATCATAAAAGAAGTGGAAGGGACACGTGATGCTAGTGGTAATACCATTTCTATAAATCTAATGGAGAACAACATCGAGGCTGGGTGTGTGGTTGGAGAAGGAGGTTCAAGACTGGGAACACTAAATACAAATGTCCTATATTCTGTAACAGATGATTCAATTGTGGACCCAACAGATGATTTAGATAGGCTGACTAGTCCAATGGAAAGCCCAATGTCAGCCCATGTATTTCCACTTGTCAAAGCTCGGGTCGGGACAGATGTGACCAGCGGTACTCTTTTATCTTGGAATATCGCCGGGTTGGCTAGTAAGTTGGATTCCCAACTTTGGGTGGAGTTCATAAGTGGTTTTGACATCTGTTGCTTTCAAGAAACCTGGGCTTGTGATCCACTCTTTTGCCTAGGGTACTTGAATTACTGTATACCGGCCTCAAAAGGGGGAAGAGGGCGGCCCAAGGGTGGCCTAACTGTTTGGGTCAGACAAGGTTTGGACATTGGTATAAAAATCCTAGACGTGGGAAATATTGATCTACAATCTCTCAGACTCTCCTTCGTAAAAGGCCAACCAATAGACTTATACAATGTTTATGTGAGAGGAGATAAAGTAACAAGTCTATCCACTATTGAGTTGTTGTCTGATGTCATGGAGGTCAATTCCCGGGAAAATGTAAAGATAATTGTTGGGGACTTAAACAGGACCTTTGAACCCTTGGACTGTACAAATGACTTTATGGAGAGCGAAGAGGATAATCTCTGGGGAGTACCATCTATAAACTTAAAACCCGTGAAGCGATGGACAAAGGAGATTGTATTGCTAAATGGAATTTGCTTGGAACATGGCCTAAGAGCTCTTAACGGCAGGACACCCGGTGACAAGGAGGGCAGCTACACTTTTGATAATGGTATTAATAGGAGCCGAATAGATTATATATTGTGTAGTCTCCAACTGTGGAATGGGGTTGTCGACATGGCTGTTAGGCCCCGGGTTGAAAGTGACCACAACCCCCTATGTGTGTCACATAAGTGGTGGAATACAGGTCTAGGAAACCCTACTGAGACACACGACGAAACCCCTCTTTTAAGCAACGACGAGCGAAGGTTAAAATGGCCCAAGGTACTAGCAAATGAGGCCATTCTGACATATATTGCTAACGAGGTCGATCGTGCAATTTCAGAAATTGAAGCAGTAGTCCCAGTGGTGCCAGGGGACAACGGTATCACTGAAATCCACAATAGGTTATTCTCCCTTCTAAGACCATGTTTTTTCATTAGGAAAAGTAAAGGGAAGAAAACCAAGGTAGTGGGCAGGTGGTTTGATAACCACTGTAGAGTAGCACGTCTAGATTTGGGGCATGCAATAAGGAACAGGGATCGTGCCGCAGTGGCAAAAAATAGAAAACTCTATAAATCAGCCATCTATCGCGCTAAAAAGAAATGGGACGAAGATCATTGGGCCCAATTAAAAGAAGCCTCTGACAATAAAGACTCAATGTTATTCTGGAAAATTATCAAGTGGGGTAGTGGTGCAGGCCCAGCTAAACCCGACAACAATGTACCAGTGGAATCCTGGGTCGATTACTTTGGGCCACAGTACGCAGAAAGTAATAAATCCGTGGTTGCTGACAATATAATACTGGTTTATGCAACCGAGGATTTATTCTCCCTTAGTGAAGCAGAAACCGCCATTTGTTCCACGAAATGTGGGAGGGCGCCAGGCCCAGATGGCATCCCCCCTGACATCTTCAAACATGATGTGACTAGATGGGCGAGATATACCCTCCTTGTGGCAAATGCCTTAGCAAAGGGGGCAGTGGTTCCAGATATTTGGAAGGGTGCAACCATAATCCCCATCCACAAGAAGGGCGATCGCTCATTGCCTGCTAATTACAGGCCTATAAGTTTAATAGCCACCATGCAGAAAATAGTCGGGAGAATGGTAACAAACCAGCTAATGGACTGGGTAGAAGATAATAGCGCCCTTTCCCCATATCAAGCGGGATTCAGGCGAGCAACTAGTACCATCGACCAGGTCTTCCGCTTCACCATATTGCGGTGGAAGACCGTCGAATTGGGTAGGGGCAGCCTGTACGTCGCCTTTGTCGACCTGCGGGCGGCGTTCGATCTAGTCCCCCGGTACAAGCTATGGTCGGTTCTCCAAAAGCTGGGGATTCCTGCAGAACTGCTAACACTAATCATGCGACTGCATGAATCCAACTTTGCCAGAGTCCAGTGGGGAGGTAGTAGGGAGATAACATCGGACTTCCCTGTGGAAAGGGGTGTTAGGCAAGGCTGTTCCATGGCCCCTCTACTTTTCTCGTTATTCATTAACGGGATAGTCGAGAGAATGTTGAGGGCTAGTGTAGATGCCCCATCGTTGGCGGACACCAGGGTTCCGATCCTGATGTTCGCTGACGACACTCTTATTTTGTCTAAGACCCCCATGGGGCTGCAACGTGCATTGAGCATTTTTGATGCTTTTTGCCTGGAGCACGGGCTAGAGGTAAACGTTGGAAAAACCAAACTAATGGCCTTTTCTGCAGGACGTAGAAGCTATCCTAAAATAACTCTAAACAACAGCAGGCTCGACATAGTTAATGAATTCACGTATCTGGGAGTGCAGATCGCGGGGGGGACTGGCTGGACGCATCATGTGAACAAAGTAGTCCTGAAGCACCAGCAGCTTTCAGGTGCACTAAGGGGGGAACACCGTAAATCAAAAACAAAACCTATAAAACCCGCAATGACAGTGTATGATGCGAAGGTTTTGGGTGCCACCCTATATGGCGCGGAACTTTGGGCTTGGAATAGTCTGGTGGCTCTCCAGAATTCCGAGAACAAGTTCATGCGAGGGATTACTGGACTTCCACAGAGCACCCCCCTAATCCCATTGTTCCTGGAGTTAGGCAGACGAACGATTGTCGACAGAGCTCGACTGCGACCAGTTCTTTACTGGAGACGTCTTTGGACGACTCCAGAAATAAGACAGTACGCGGAGGGCTTTCTGTGGATAATCAAGGAAGATATCTTCCATAAGATAAAGTGGTTAAAACACCTGAAAACCATGTTGGTAAATCTGGGGTTTTCGAATCTCTGGAATAACCCCGAGGGAGAAATCTTCCCAAGCAAAGAAGCCCTCAAAGAGCAATATTGGGAATGGGTGGGAGGCAAGATGCTAAATAACACCAGGACAGATTCCATGTCTGGTCGTTTTCTGGAGACCAAAATTTTTCCCGTCCTAGAAAATTACTGGTCCAACATTACGGTACCGATGGACAGGAAACTTGTCTTCCAGTTAAGGTCAGGATCTATCCCCCTTAAGAAATTAACATCTGGCTGGCACAGACCCACTAACAATCTATGTCCTGCTTGCGAAAATGCCGAGGAGAGCCTAGGCCATTTTCTCTTCGCATGTCCAGCCTATGCAAACCCGAGGAGAAAATGGCTCTCGCCGGTATGTAAAAATTTGGGGACACGCGATAGTGCAGTGGCCTTAAGAATCCTACGCACAACAAACCAGGATCCGCTAGTGACGGGGGTAGCCAAATTCATGGGTTGGGCTTGGGCGATAAGACGTCGGTATCTGGGGGGTATTAGGTAAGCAGGGATTCCCTTTAATAATTTTTGTGTAATTGGTATAAATTGTTTTATCTGTGATGTTGTATGTGCTGCACTGTGTTTAATGAAGTTTTTATCCTGTGATTATGTATTTTGAGTAAATTGTCTTGATTTTATGTGCTTTTATGAGAATTGTCTCGAATAAAGCTTATACAACAACGAAATTATGTGCAAAGCTGGTGAATGTACACTAGTTTCAAGTTATATGTCCCATTAGCTTTATGTCCCTTTAAAGTTGACAAAACATCCATGATACTTTAATAGGTGTCTGCCTTGACTGAAGCCAATAAATATAGCCTGAGACTTTTTATGCATCTGCAGTTTTAAAGTTAATTGTTTAGGACACAGTTTGTTGCTTATTAGTTTGTCTTCACTCTATTTTCATAGCCCATTTTCACAACCAATTTGTTACCTAGTTAGTGTGGCTCGAAACTAATCAATTCTTTTAATGGAGTTTTCTTATCAGTTCTGCCACTTAATATTTGGTGGTCTTATAAAAACAACTGTGGTGATGACAGATGTGATGGCAGATGATACTCCACCTTTAGATGCCACAGCGTGAGCTGATTATGTAAGATGATGGAGTGATGAAAATGCAGATGTCTTAAAATAAGTTCATAATGTCATAGTTAAAGTGTGAGAGATTGCCCTTCTGTCCCACCCTTATGATGTTCATTTCATTTGCAGAGCGGGCGCTCTTCAGTTTGGAGTGTGCCTTTCATCCAGTGTTCAGTCTCACCTGTGGAAGTAGCCGGTTGGATTATCGGAGACCAGAAAACAGGTTGAATTTAAGTGTTAATTCTATTCTTAGCACTGAGTGTCGTCATAGATCTCAAATTTTGCCTGAAATTATTGTAATACCTAATCAGTCCAATTTGTTCTCTGTAAGTGCTAGCTAAAGGCCCTACTCATGTAATGTTCTTTTTTTATGTACTTCATTGTGTACTATTTCAAAACGCCTTCTTAATGTACAATTCTTCAGCATTAGATCTCTCCTAGATTCAGGTGCACTTTCATGGTGGCCGCCCCCTATCTTTACACGCGGCTCGTCATGAGAATCGCTCTTTAACACAGGGGCCTCCCCAACCACAGCATTTCCCCCCACCCCCTGCCTTTCAATATGCTTCGTGCGAGGTCTTGCATTTGCAAGCGTTTGAGCTATTGCCATTATAAATGACAATGACTTTTATTTACGTTGGTTTTCAAAACACATAAATAAAAGGCATTTTCGTTTACAATGCTAAAAGCTTAAACTCTCATCAATGCGAGACCTATTGCATTGCAAATGCTTGTTTTTCCCTTGAGATCCTTGCAGAAGCATTTCTTAATGGCTGCCAAAACCAAATGGGTCAAGAGGTAGGGATATTAACCCAAGCATTGTTTTAAGTGTTTAATTTTTGCTTGAAATTGTGAGTGAACATGATGCTGGTCACTCTATACGAGGCAGATTTTGGAGTTGCGAGGCTCTTATTTGAATTATGTTCATGTAGGTAGTGTAAATATTTGGTCCTTACTGCTCCTCTCCTCTGTTCCCCAGCATATTCTCACTGCTGCACCCATATTATATTTTGGGGAGGTCATGGGTGGGAGGGGAGGGAGCTGAGGTCTCCAGAGGCGACACCATGTAGTGGGTCATTACTAATGAGTGATATTTTAAAATATTTGTTATACACTGTAGTTGTTAAGGTCTGTGTTATGTCTTCATCTATGCTTTACTTTGAAAGTCAGACTGGGGCAGTGACGCTGCTTCCAAAGTTGTGACAATGCAGTGTCATTCACTGAAGAATAGTTGAAAAGATATCGACCGGATGGTGAATCTGAATAATTAACACAGAGCCCTTCAGGATTAGCATACTGAGCTTTTTCGGCTACCCTAACATACAGATTACAATTTGGATGATGGAATCTATCAATACCTAAACCACGACCGCAGAGTCGTCTCCCTTGGGAGGCTCTCCACCTAAACAAGCGTCCTCTGAGCAAAGAGTCCAACCGGATGGTGGATTCCGCAAAAATTGTTGCAATTTGCTGTTTAAAAGCTTTAATATGTGGAAACCAAAACCACTGCACTTGACTATCCTCCTTTTTACTGTCCTAAAGAAGACCCGCTGTGACGTTGGTTCAATAACGCACACATTTGGGTCGAAACGTCGACGCTCTACGCCAACCCATGTCCTACAGTTTCCTCACCCCTAAATTGGAAAAGGATTTGTACTAGGGTATTTGAGAATACTTGAAATATAAATTGTAAAAGGACAGTTACTCGTTGATTTTTATATTTTACAATTTTGTATTTTCTTGTTGCTTCTTAAATATTTCATGTATGACATCACCTTGTCACTTTTGTCACCTACTCACGAAAAGTCATCCCCCTTTTTTGTTTATTTGTTGATAAGAAATACGCATGTGACAACCATATACAAAAAGAATAGTATATTAATAGTTTGAACTACGAAATACTTTTCTCAGTGTGTTTCTTGTAACATATTGGGTATAGGCATACTAAGAAATTGCTTTATCCGACTGAACCTTATGTGGATTGTCGTATCAAGTTCTGAGGGACACAGGGTCACCCCATTACTGTCAATGGTTGATGAGTGAAAAAGCGGACTAATTTAAAAATATTGTCAATTTAACGTTCTTATAGCTAGTAACGTTTTACAGGTTTTGGTTATTTTAAAGGGCGTTTGAATTTAAAAAGAGCCCATAAAATCTGCACAAATGTGACCACTTTTTGACAGCGTTAGTTTTTTGTGTGTAATTTACAGGCGTATATTGCAGATGCTGAGTGTTCATTTGATGTCATTAGAGATTCACCAGGCTTGTATACTAAGCCTATCCTTCAAGGTCTGTAGCCTTAACCCTTTTCTAGACAGCGCTCTTCCTGTCTTAACTACTTTTGTACTTAATCTGTTTGCTTTTATTGCAGGCAAATACAGTTTCCATGTTTTTTCCAAAACTTCATAAGTGCGTTTTTGCCCATTCGCTGAGCTTCCTTGATATCTGACCCGAAGCCACACATATATTATATGCATGGGGTGGCTTTATGGTCATCAGTGCTTTTTGTATAGGAACATTGGGCTTAAAAGGCACAGACTTTGGTTACACCTTGGATGTGCTACATACACGTGGACTGCGTACTCAGGTTATGGCCTGCTTCATCATTGTCACTTGAGATGTAATGTAGGAGTTCATGATCAGTGCCTTGGGAAGTAGTGTTATAGATGTATTTCTAGCCATGTATAGCACATTTCAAACTCTTGGTTTATGACTATAATATCCTTTGAACTGAGTTTATTTTGGGGAATATATAATCGCTTTTTTCCAAATGAGCAAGACACATATTTTTAATATATTTGGTTATGGAATTTCGAGGGAATTTGTAATGATATACATGTTCTAGGTCATGTCGTCTGAGCACTTCCAACGGTTGTGCCAAATACCCTTACCCACTTTTCTAGATGAACAAATCAAATCAAAATCAAATTTCAAGCTTTATTCGACTTTTAGTCATAAAAGCAAACCTCCTAACCATAATACAATAAATACTAAGCAGCAAAATAATTCAGTAAAAACATATTAAACAACAAAAGTCGAATGCTGATAAATACTAAGAAGTGTATACATACATTTTAAAAATTCATTAAGATAAATTTAAAAACGAGCAAGTTTAGACAGGCAGTTCATAGTTCATATTAACCGGTAGACTTTAAAGTGCGTGATCTTATTACCCAGGCCCAGGCCAAGAATTTTGCTACGCCTATTACTAATGGTGTTGAGCAATCAGATACTAAAATTCTTAGGGCTTGTGAACAACAGCGAGTACCCATATTTTTGCAGACTGGTTTTAGCCACCTTCGACGGGGAATGATATACAAGGGGCAGGAAAAAAGCAGGTGCGCAATGTCTTCGATTTGATTTTTACAATGGTTGCAGTAAGCGTCCTGCGATGAGGACCAGTGTTGTCTAAAAGCGTTCACTGGGAGTGTTCCCACACGGAATTGGAAGTATAGTTTCCTGTCAAATGGACGTTCAATTACATCCCAATATTTTTCATAAAGTGGAAGTTGTTTACTGTCCAAGAAGCATGATGACAGGGTTGATTGCAAGCCTTTACGATACACTGATACATGTACCGACTCCCAATAGATATCCTTCAGTTGCTTTTTCGATGGGAATGAGGCAACATCCTTATTACCCCACAAGTGGTCAAGGCCCAGCTTCACCAATGTACCCCGAAGTTCCTTTAGCCATGTATTGCAATGAAAACGGTCACAATTCACAACATCATAAAGAGCTGATACATAATGGCTTAACTCTGGGGTTACCATTAAACGCCTCCAATACAGCACAGGACGTAGGCGGCAATATCTTCGATATTTTTCCTACCTAGGTCCATCTTTAGTGGGATTATGGGTGTACTTTGTGGGGCCCTAATAAGCCCTCGCAGAAATTTATTTTCCGCCCGCCCCAAGTCTCCTAAGTTTGAAAAGCCCCAGAGCTCAGACCCATATAAGCATGCACTCAATACCTTCATACTATAAACTTCGAGTGCACAATTTATAGGTCTTGTCAGAGATGTGTTATGTTTGATGGTGACTGCGCCTGCTAGCTGACTAAATTTTAAGGATGCCATGTTAATGTGTGATTTCCATTTCATATCATGTTGTAGGATAATTCCTAAATAGGAAAAGGCATCTACTTTTTCCAGTGGGTCACCCTTGTATTTTATCACCACCTTGAAAGCTGAATGTGAACCCAGGCACATGAATTTGGTTTTGCTGGTGTTTAGTTCCAGACCCCGGCTATCACAAAAATCCCCAAAGGCGTCAACCGCTTTCTGCAGTCCACTAGGCGTACGCGATAGTAAAAGCGTGTCGTCCGCGAACATTAGTACGGGGACGTGTACACCTGCTATAATTGGAGCATCATTTGGGGATTTTTTCAAATACTCTACAATTCCATTTATATAGATTGAAAAAAGCGTTGGGGCCAGGACACACCCTTGCCTCACCCCTCGTTCCACTGGGAAAGGGGCCGTCACTTCCCCCTACCTTATTTTTGCAAAATTGTCTTCTTGGAGGCGCACCAGCAAGGTAAGGAGTTCATGGCTTATTCCCACATCAGCTAGGGTTTCCCATAGTTTTTCTCTCGGGACCAGATCAAATGCGGCTTTTAAGTCCACAAAAACTGCATACAATGTGCCATTTCGCAGCGTGACATTTCTCCAATAAATGGCTAAGAAGTAAAACACTTGGTCAACACTACTAGTCAAGGGGCGAAAACCCGCTTGATATGGCGACAATATATTTTGATCTTCAATCCACTGCTGTAGCTTGCTCTGGACTAATCGACCCATTATTTTCTGCGCAGTGTCAATTAAACTAATGGGTCTATAATTTTTTGCCTGGGTTTTATCACCCTTTTTAAATATAGGGATGATTTCTAGATGAACAAATCTGATTCATTGATAGGTGGATTGAATCTGTTCTTGACTCTATAATCCCAGTAATGACCAAAAGCAACAGAGAAACCTCCCACCGGCCCCCTTGTTCAGTGGTACCACACAAAAAAGTTCTGCAAATTTCTTGAGAACTTGACAAAAATCCAATAGCGCAGATGACAAAGCAGGGTATAAGGTGGCCTTAAAAGATTTCTACCAAACCTACCACACAGCTAGAGCCACCTTTTTTTGTCTCTGATAAAATCAACACATCCCAAAACTGTCCGAAAACGCTCTTTCGAGTTGTTGAAACACTATCTGACTCTGCAGACACAGCCCCGGTTGTCCCTCTCTCACAGTTCCAGTGTGACGAACTAGCCACTTTTTTCTCGGAAAAAAAGTTGTAGACATTCAAGCCACTTTCTCCCCTACATCAGATTATAACTGCAGACATTCATGTTACTCCTTCCCCCATATTCGATCATAACTCTCAACACTGTCATCCTGTCAGGTCCTGCTCATTGAGCTCATTTCAGCTCCTGCCCCCCACCCCCCGGATTCAAATCCCTCCTCACTTCAATTGTCAGGTTCACCTCTTGACCCTTGCCCTCCTTTGGTGTTTGGCAAACTTGAACCATTCTCGATGGATTTGCTTACACAGCTTCTAAATGCCTCGCTTTCTCAAAGGTATCGTCCCAAAGGGCATGGAAACATGCAATGGTCATGCCCTTACTCAAAAAATTATTCTAGACCCATTTATTTGGTCTTGTTATAGACAGATATCCCTCTTGTCTACCCTATCTAAAGCCCTAGAAAAGCATGTGAACAAACAACTTACAATGTATACAGAACATAATGGCCTGCTTCCCCCTTCACAATTGGGTTTTAGAGCCGGCCATAGTACGGAGTCAGCTCTACTAGCAGTAACTAAATGTCTAAGGCAACAACTAGACAATGGTGGCACCGCTGCACTGATTCTGTTGGAAGGTGAACCACAACACACTACTCCATAAGTTTGTTAAAAATATAATCGACAGATGTGAACATCGCCGGCACCATCTTACCTAACAAGAGCCATCATATGCACGTAAGTGGCACCCATTTTAGATACCGCAGCCATTTCGTGCGTTGTCGATCACCAGCGCGTCACCCTGACTTCGCAGTCATCCCCCGCGCTCTGCCAACCCCCAAGCACACATGCTAGAGTCATAAAAGCATCCTCAGCGCGACCCAGCCCCGGAGCCACTTCCCGTGCCTAACGCCCATGCCCTTTCATCCCCCTCGCACGAACAGGCCTATCGAAAACCTCCTCCCCTGCACCTGGCTGTTCGATCCTGTCCCAGGCAATAACCAGCCCCTGCGGATGCAGTTAATTACCCCCGTACAGTAGGAACTCGTTCCCCATCAAAGGGGTCGGAATTAATCAATGACACAACCCTCTTAGATCTGACTGATTCCGCATACTTCAGACCCTGCCGGAATGCCCAGCTGCGCGATAACAATCACCTGCTGAGACCAGGGTGGGGACATTATCTGGTGGGTATGTGTGGAAACAAGTTGGAAGCGGGGATTCCAAGGATGTAATAAACTACTGTCAGGAATGTCTTACCCTGCAATAAAGAGTCGAAGTTGTGTATAAAAGGCTATGCCACAGAGGTACAGTAAGAGTACCTCGAGAAGACATTTAGTTTGTCCGAATTGACGTGTTTTCCTCCGGAGAAATAAACCTGTTCATCGTTTCCGCGCCTGCCTCTTTATTTGATTAGCTAATAATCGAGTGGATTAGAGGCGACTAACGCCAAGCAGTGATTGATGATAACTAGAGAAAATCTGCTTTTCTACAAGTTAGAGGCTGTTGGGGTGCAGGACACAGCTCTGTCCTGGCTGACCTCCTTCCTCTGGGATCATGTCTTCCAAGTCCACACCCATCAGCATTGCTTTAAGCTGCATACTCTACCTTTTGGGGGCCCCCAGGGGTCCATTCTGAGCCCAACCCTCTTTAACTTGTATATAATGCCACTAGCGGACATTGTAGTAAAGTATGGTCTCACCCTCCTCCTGCATGCTGATGATACTCCAATCTCCTTCTCATCTTAGAACAACAGCGAGGAGACATTGAATAACTGCCTCATACAAGTCTGCTCCTGGATGAAAACGAACTCCTTAAAGTTAAATGGAGGAAAGACTGAGGTCGTATTGCTGGGCAGCCTTCCCCACCTGTGTGACCCACGTCTGTGGCCTTGCAGTGATGGGTACTTTACCCACCCCTGTTCCAATAATCAAGAATTTAGGAGTCGGTCTGGCAGAGAATCTATCCATGAGTCACCAAATCACCAAGTGGCTGCCTCCTGCTTCGGAATCTTGAGATGCCTCAAACAAATTCTACGATGTCTCCCGTTCGCAGACCAGCGAACAGTCATCCAGGCCTTTGACATCCCAAGGCTTGACTACGGAAACTTTCTTTATCTAGGGGTCACAAAGTACTTTCTCAGGCAGCTCCAGATAGTGCAGATTGCAGCTGCAAGACTCCTGCATCCCCCCCCCCCCAAGTACCATTCCACTGCCACACTGCTGCGCCTACTGCAACTGGCTCCCCATTGAACGTTGCATTCAATTCAAGGCACTGTACTATGTCTTTCAAACTACAGCCCCTCCTACCTCAGATCTTTGGTGTCGCCATACACACCTAGCTGGCTCTGCATTCAAGTAATTTAGATAACGCTGTAGTTCCTAAAGTTAGGAGATCCAGATAAGGAGGCCGAACCCTTTTCTTTTTAGGCCCAAAGTTGAGGAACTCTTCCCTCTTGACTTGAGAGCCTGCTGCTCACTTTGTCTTCTGCAGGAAGCTTGAAACCTGGTTGTTAGGTCGAGCCTGGGCAGCGCATGCGCTGTGAGGCATGCAGTATTGAGGTATGGCATTGAAGCTCTGCCCATTTCCCGCCCATCTTTTCAATTGTCTCTGGTTACTGTCATTGCAAAATCGTTGCTTTTCATTCGTGAATAGGCTTGGTATTACCTCCCTGGTACCGCCTTGTCTGCATTTGTAACCTCCCATAATGACTGGACTTTTTACTTGTGTTGTTACACGCTCTGCGTCATGCGTCGGTGAGCACGATTTTCTTTAACCCTTTCCATGCGTCGGACAGCCCTCGGCCGTCCGACATCACGGTGGTCGTGTGCGTCGGACGCCCCCCGGCTATCCGAACCACGCACGCATGGAATTTGTCCGCACCACTGGGGAATTCCAGCCGCATTCAAGGGGTTAATGAATAATGTGAGACAATGGGAGCTGCTTCTTGTATTTGCAGAATGTCCATACAGCACTCGTGGGCCAATGGCAGACCCTTCTTGTGTATGGAGTACTCTATGCACTCTTTCACTTTAATAGTAACTGCCCCCACACATTTCACCTCTACCCGAAGAGGGAACTGAGAAAAAAAGCCATTCCTAGAAATTTGCATAGTTAAGCCATAAACTTGCTGCAGAGTTCCAGCTTATGATTTTGCTGGAATAACGTGGTGTGGCGAGAGAGCGGGTGAGAAAGGACGAATCGTGGGCTAATAAAACCACAGTGCTCCTCGGCTGCACAGGGCTGGCTCTAACGTGGGACATGCAGAGTAGTTGGCCACTCGGTAGTGTCTGATAAATTACTGCAAACTTTTTCTATGGGGTGCAGGAGTGGGGTTTCTCCGTGGGGGAAATACTTACCCCATAGAGAAAAACAATAATGAGAAAAGGCATGCATTTGCACATTGGCATAAATTTCCCCTGCATTTGTACTTTGCGTACAACTTCGGATTTGGAAAATAGCAAAATATTTCAAGTAGTTAGGGATGAAAGCTGCGACAGTCTAAACTTTCCAGGTGTACTCGTGAGAATGATTGTAAGTTACAGATTTCATACACTGGCACTGGTGCTTGAGTGTACATCTAGAGGTGTAAATGTACTATATCTTTTTTTGTAAATCTGGTTTTCTTGTATTAACAAACATTTGCAATGCAATAGGGCTAGCATTTTCAAAACTTGTAACTATTGGTATTGTAAATGACAATTCCTTTTATTATTGCGGGTTTTTTTAACACATAAATAAAAGGCATTGTCATTTACAATGCCAACAGCTAAAAATCTCGCAAATTTGAGACCTCTATTGCAAATGCTTGTTAAACTTTGACATTAGTAGTCGCCCCTGTTGTGTCTCTGGGTACCTTTACTGTGATGTAACAATGGGAAACCCTTGATTGGGTAGCCATGCGGTGTACAAATCTGAATACAAATAATTCACAAACCTTTGGTAGCAGTTGTAGGCCACCCAACTTAAATGGGTAAAATCCTGCACTATATTTCTCAGAACTAGTTAGCTTGATTTTTTTTAATTTAATCTTTTTTTTGATGTGAAGAGAACAGCCGTCACCTGCATCCATAGGCCAGTAGGGGATAATAACCATTATAAAAATGGAAGGGAGAACAGAATGAGAATGAAGTAGAAAAAAGTGATAGAAAAATAGGAAAGAGAAGAAGGGCACTCGACAGACGAAACTAAAAGTCACCCTCGGAAAGCTGTTATTCTTGCAGCAGTGCCATAGGTGCCAATGTTGGATGGATTACGCCTCTGTTTGAAATACCTGGGTGAGTTGAAGCGCACGCAAGTATATTGGACATGACAATTCGGCTAACTCTGTCTCTAGGAATCTGATGGAGGAGCCCATCTTCTGTCAAAGCATGGTAATGTGTGTGTAACACTGGTGTCAGCTTCTCCATACGCACAAGTTCCCACAATTTATGTAACCAATCCAGCCGGGTCAAAATCTGATCAGTGCCCCAAAGGTATAAAAGGGTCTGCTTGGCCGCCCTAAAGCCAAGGTATTGGCTCTTCCTCTGCAGGATCTAAGAGGACAGTACAGCCTCCCAGAATTGCTTGATCCTTGGGCAGTGCCCCAGCAAATGCATTAAGAGTGCCCTCCTGTCCAGTCCGACGACAGCACCGTGGATCTCCCCCGGTCTTGGAGTGTAGTACCAATAACGGCCAATTTGAAGGAACATTTCTTTGCCATCTATACTGCATGAGGAGGCCCTGGCTCTGTGGATGATGTCCTGCCATTCTTTAACGGAGAATTCACGCTCTCATTCAGACTCCCACCTATGCTGCAAACAGTGATTAGGTGTAGTGAGGAAGGAATCTATGTCAGAGAGTAAGCGTCTGTCAGAGTGGCGAGTGACAAACCATTTTTCAAAATCGGTCAGTGTATGGCTATTATGTGGGTGTACATGGGGTTGTGTGACCCAATGTCCTAGGGCAATGTATTGCCAGTAAGCGTCCTGAGGTAATTCATACCCAGCCTGAAGCTGGGAAAAAGTCTATTACTCCCTCTGCATCAAAGAGGTCCCTCAGTCTCTTTCAGTTGGGTTCCTGCCACTTAATATAGCCACCTCCCTTCAATGCCGGGGGGAATTCCGGTTGGCCGATGAATGGGGTCAAGGGTAATGTCAGCGTGGAAAGGTGTCTCTCTACTTATACCTTGTCCCAATTTAGCTGTTTCAACATCTGAGAGCGGGGTCACCAGAGTCTGCGCAATATAACCAACTGCTGCCGCTTCATCAAATGTCTCTGGGTTGTAAAGTGCTGAATAAAACCGCTCAAATTCACCAGCTATAAGGTCATCGGTTTGCAGCCCTTCCCCATCCAGACCCTCAAGTTTCAGAACCCGTCGTTAAACCGCCTGGGCCTGGAGTCTGTGGGCAAGCAATCTACCAGCCTTGTTGCCTCCCTCGTAATACCTCTGCCTTATACGCAAGAGGGCACATTCCACCCTGTCTACATGCAGTGCCTTCAGCTGCTTTTGGGCCATAGTGACCTGGCGCCTAGCTTGAATGGAACCCGTGCGTAGGTGGACCCCCTCCATTTCCCTGACCACGTCCTGTGGTCGCTCCATCTTAACCTTCCTGTCCCTATTGAGCCTAGCTGCAATAGCGATAACCTGTCCCTTTAGTACAGGCTTTAATGTGTCCCACAGCAGCGCTACCGGCATAGATTCATCAAAGTTGGAGTCCAGGAAATCCTGTATGGACCACCATACTTCCACCACATTGGAGTTGTATGTGATCAGTCTGTGATTCAGACGCCACAACCTGTGAGAGGGCGGACCCCCAGGCAGTCTCAAGGAGAGGGTGATGGGGGTGTGATCTGACATTGCCGCCATTCCTATCTCAACTGCATCCGCAGCCAAGGACATTGAGGCTTAATATCTTTACAGGTCTATTGTGCAGGTGTGCAATAACTTGTAGTTGATTAGAGGGTGGGACACCAGCTGTCCCTAAAGCAGAGAGCAGATGCAAACAGCATGAAAGGCATGTTGACACAAAAAGAAAGGGGCTGTCGATTAAGAAGAAAAGGCCGGGCCCTCCAAATCTATAGCATGAGGGCAGTCCCAGGGGTGTGTTGTAAATGAAGCATTAGATATCCTTTGCAGCTTCAATCCAGAACTAGGCCAGGCAGACCTGAAGGGGCCAAAAAAGCACCCCAACCCAGAGAGGCACACATTCACAACAAAAGGGGGCGTCCCCACAGAGGGGAGGTGGTGTGTTCCGGATCACTTGGTGTAACTCTAGGAAGGCACATCAAGGTCTCTTCCGTAGAGGGCAATAAAGAGCTGGAAGGGTGGCACACAGTCAAACCCCAGAGATAGGTGGTGGGCATCCTCCCAGTGGGCAGGCGGAGGGAGAATTGAAAACCCAGAGAGGTGTAACAATAACAGGTACATCAACATCACTTAAAAATTCCCAAATCTGGGAGAGAGTATCACCAATCAAGGAGGGCCCGTCTGCCACACATCCAGCCATCTCCATGTCCCAGGAAGGAAGAAGTAAAAGGGTGCCCCGCCAGGCAAGGCTACCGCAAACAGAGCCTCCCAGCTGCCACTTAGGTGGGGCAGAGACATGTAGTACCGGGCCAGCCCTGCAGAGAACTATGAACCCACAGCATCTGACTTATCCTCACGTTGCCAGAGCTGGCGCAAGAGAGCCTCCCTCTCCTTGAGGCTTTCGGCATCCAAGGGCTTCAGTAATATGTCCTTCCCATAGCGATGCTGGCATCTCAGTCTGCTCCCCAGCTGTATTGCAGATTTTTGCTGTGTGGGGTCTTTCTCCTATCAGGGGCAGAGTCGAAGACTAGCACCAATTGCGCCTCTTCCGACGTGCGAACCATGTGGGTTTCATGGTTCCATGCAAAGTTCAGTCAAAAGGGGTGTCCCCACTTATAGCAAATTCCTTTATACCTCAGGAATGTTGTGGCCGATCACAAAACGTTCTGTCTCTGGAGGGTAAGTGGAGAGAGATCACCACCATGATTATCTCCTTCTGTTTGTAGGAGTGTAGATAGATAAGAATGTCCTGTGGTCAACCCGGCCTAGCTGATGGGCGCCTGGCTCTGTGCATACGGTCTAGAGGTATGTCCTTGAGCCCTAATGCAGGTGCCACCTGCCGAAAGAGCTGCAGCACCAAGTCCACCTGCCTCCCTGGGTCCAACTGAAGAGGAACCCCTCCGAGACGGATGTTGGAAGGTTTTGACCTGTTTTCCAAGTGGTAGCACAGCTCCTCGTTACTGTCCCTCAGCTCCAACAGCTCATGCTCATGGAGCTCCTAATCACGACGGTCTCCGGCTATTTCCAGGGAGTCCACCCTGTCACCCAGCTCTGAAAGGTAATGTTTAATGGTTCTAATGTCTGTGGTGACCTCCTGCCGCAGGGCAGCAAAATCATTGTGAAAAGTGCCAAAAAAGCTGCTTCAGGAAGTTGCCGGGGACCCGTTCGTCTGGCCTGACATAGTCTGCAGCTGGGGCCGCAGCTCTAGCAGAGACCTGCTGTGGGGACTCGGAGCACACCTCACCCCTCTTGGTATTAGCTTTGTGTAGGACAGAGGTCTTCAAACTTTTGGATGCCGAGACCCCCCCCTGTCAACATTGTGAGGCGTAAGGACCCCCTCCTGACAAAAATTTCTAAACCTGTAGGCAGGGCTACTTGAATTATGAGGCAAGTGAGGACCAAATTACGCGACAGGCTTGACTAAATTGTGTGGGAAGAAAATGTAAGTGATGTTATGTGATGCAGCGTATTTTGGGATAGCATTGCTTCATTATTTTGAAATTTTTTACACTAAGTTACACTGAAGAAAGATTTCACCCCATCAGTATCTGTTTATAACCAAAATACAGCAATTAACATCAGAAAGATTTCTAGTCAACCTTTGAGAAGGGACTTCCACTCCGCAGGAATACGTGCTGCCACATTAGAAGATCAACTGGCCCTGGCCAGGAGAGGCAGGGGTCCCTTAAAAACCTGGCGGTTTTGTGCAGAGTTAAGCAGTTTACCCATGCAGCTTTCCTCTCACCCCCTCCCTTCCATCCCTCTCTCCTCTCCTAACCCCGAATCCTCCTCTCACTTTGCAGGCCATTTTCTTTCACCCCTTATTACAGCATCTGAACTCTCCCCATTCAACCTCTCACTTTAACAATGCACCTCATCTCTCTATAGCACCTTTCTGACAAACATTGAATTTTTTTATAGCACTACTCATAGTTTACTCACACTCAGTTCTGTGATCTGCATTGTACACGTTCTTTGTAGCAGGCACATTAACCCTCTGCACACTGTATGGGTGACAAGAGTGCCCATGTGAGTGCACAGTTAGCGATGCAACAGTGCGAGAGTAGGGTAAGAGAAGTGACTGCAGGGTGAGTGAGGTGTCGTATGAATTTGGGTGCGGATGCAAGTTTAGAATGGGACGAACAAATGTATGATTACTGATGGGCTTGTTTGAGTGAGTTGCTTATTGAGCTGTGAGGGTGTCAGGTGAGTGAAGTGTCACATGAGTGCAGGATGAGTAGTGTACTCGTGTGACTGCAGGGTGAGGTTTGAGGTGAACAGCGCAAGTGCATTGTGAGTGCAGAGTGATCACTGTGAGTGCAGGATGAGCAGGTGAATGGTGTGAGTGCATGATCAGTGTGAGTGCATTGTGATTACTGTGAGTGCAGGGTGAATGGTGTGAGTTCATGGTGATCAGTGTGAGTGCACGGTGAGCGTGAAAATGAAGGGCAAGAATGAGGAGCGAGTTGTCTGAATGCAGGGTGCATTTCCATACACTTGAAGTAACTCAGCATGTTCTTGACGGCGGCATAGGGTGTAAGATCTAAGTTAAACTACTGCGGCATTAATCGGAGATCAAGGGTGGAGGAAAAAAATACTGTGCTGATCCTGCAACAAACTTACAGTCCTATGGTTAGGGTTTCCAGCAGATTATTTTGATGGCCCAGTCGGTACAAAAATAAGCAGACACCTAAAGCTGTATTTTAAGCACTTATCTGTGCATACTTCGAACAACAAATATAAATGGAAAGCACTTTTAATTGTGTTCTAGGGCTGCCTCAATGATCCCTGACTGACAAAGAGAAAAAAGACAGAAAAGTCACATAACTAATGCATAGATACTTTTGTATTTAAAAGTCTATTTAGTGTCAAGAGGAGATCTTTGCAGGCTCTTTAAACAAAACAGGCAGGCATTTTTCTTTTGGCAAACCCTACTTTAAATTCCTTTTCATTAAATACATTTTCACACTACAGCAGTAATTGTAAAATACAAATGTAAGGTACAGGCACAGTGGGGGCCCAGGGGGTACTGAAACCAGGAAAAAACTAAGTCTCTGTAATCAGTTTACAACGGCATGTAAAAATGCAAATGGTCTTTACAGACCGGTGAAAAACTCGGGCGTGTTGGAGATGACTCCAGACACTGCCCAGCCGAGCCCCCAGCAGCTTGAGTTTCACTGCAGCAGCAGCCAGGCCGGGAGACACGACGAGGGAGGAGGGGGGCTGAAACTCTTGGGCCTGGGAAGAAGTATGACTGTGAAGGCGCGTCCCCCTTTGCATCGCTCCACGGCCCCCCTGGGGGTCGCGCCCCACAGTTTAAAGACCCCTGGTGTAGGAGGTCCTTTATAAAGGCCTCGAGCAGGCTGAGGTCTTCTTTGAGAGTCCCAAATCGCCTGTATTACCGCCTCTGAAACTCTCGGAAGGAGGCACCTTCTAATCTCCTAGGCTACTTGCTCAGAGGCCCGCAATTTTTGCCTTGCCAGGGGGGGGAGGCACCGCCCCCACGCAGTCTAATATTGTATTAATGCAGCTACTCACCAGCACAACTGCCGTTAGATTTACCGGGGCACCTGTTCTAGAACACTCACCAGGCCGCACCGTCCACCAGGGCCGGGAGAGGGCACCATCCCAAAATTAAACCAGGCCTCTGGCTCGCAATCAGCATCCAACCGAGGCTGTCAGCACACCACAGGCCTCAACACCTCAAGGGCCATCAGGGCACCTAGGCACATTCCTACTTCCTCCTTTGGGCCAGAGCTCTGTGCACGACTACCGCTGTCCCACACTCCCTGCGTCTCTTTGCCTTCGGGGGCCTCGAACCTCCTCTGCTACTACCTCCGCTGCTCCTCCCAGCAATGCCTCCAGGGCTGTTGCCCTCGCCGTGCCGCGGTGCAGGCCACGCACTACAGGAGGCAGTCGGGCACCACGACTCAGACATCCGCAGGCTCTGCCTCGGAGTCTGATATGGACAGCCCCTCAGGCCGGCACTGCCTTCAACAGCTCACAGTTGCTTGTCGCTCCGGGGGTCCTGCTTCCTAGCGGCGTTCCTTCTGCACCTCTGGGTAATTACAGCTGCAGCCCCGAGCGCTTATCACTGCCACTCTGTCAGCCAACCTCCACTCTCAAGCAGCCCGCAGGCTGTTATAGGCCATTACAGTACGGGTGTCGTTACAGCCCAGAGAGAAGCCTCTATCGTGGTGGTTACCTCCACCGGAGGGCACCCCTGTCCGCTCACCCCGCTGGCTCACTTGGCAGTTCAGTGGAAATCCCGGGAAGTCTGCTATCAGTAACTTAAGGGCCTCGCCTGGCAGAGTTCCACGTCAAGCTGCTACGCCATCGCCATCTTGGCAAGCCCCTCAGCTTGATGTTTTTTTGATCAAATGTATTTAATTAGTTTCAGCTGCATAGCACAATATAACAATTAGACAAGCCTAGTAATGTAGGTTAGCTCTTGTCTCCCTCCCCGCTCGGGCTGTGAACGCCTTTTCTCTGGGAGAGTGCTTTGTGTCCATGCAAGCAAAGGTATAGGCGATTCTCTTGAACAATGCAGTCATTATCTCCCGTACCCGAACTTCCCTGCCTACCCACCCTAACCCCAACGGCCTCCCTCCCCAACTAGCCCGCCCCTTGCCCCCCCTTTCCGGTGTGCTCCGCTTCCTTGCCATGTAACTCTCTATTTGTTCAGCATCAGGTGTCACTGTTTCAGCCCTCTGGTTGCTTGTGAAATTCATCCACCAGTCGGAGAACCCTGAGATATTTTGGGCATGTCAGCTCATTGAATTTCTGTGTGAGCAGTGAGATTAGCAGCTGCCATGTTTCCCTATAGGAATCTGTAGTTTGCGTAAGGGATGCTTGTATCCTTTCCATGCCCATCACGTACCACAGTCGGTGGAGCCACCCCGTGTGCGTGGGTTTCCTCGGAGTACCCCATAGGTAAAGGATGTCTTGAGTCGCTGCTCCCATTGCCAAACCCATTTTTTTCCCCCTTACTGATTTGAGTGGGAATGTGATTTTGTTCGAGAGGCCCAGTGTAGGCTGGGAAGCGAGGGATTTCTGTGTCAAAGTGGTGGTCTATATCCCGGAGCACTGCCTCCCAGAATTCTTGCACTTCCGCGCATTCCCAGAGTAGGTGAAGCATGGTCCCAATTTGCCCACAGCCCCTCCAGCAGTTGGGATCACGTCTCGGGTTGCTCTGGTGGAGCCGTGCTGGTGTCAGGTGCCAGTAGTAAGCCACCTTGGCCGCCGCTTCCCGACTGGCCACGTTTCTGGCCGTATGGTGGGCTCTGTGGTAAATTTCCTGCCATTCCCCATCCGAGAGTGCACGCCCCAACTCCCGCTCCCACAGTTGTTGACCAGCCGATCTAGCCGCGAGAGGTGGGGGGGGGGGGGGGGGGGGGGCAATAGTTTGTACAGTTCCGTAATGGCTCGCTTGTCAGCAGTTTTAGTGACGAGCCATTTCTCGTATGCCGTGAGATGTCGGCTAACGAGCGGTAAGACGTCGGTGCTTGTAAGCCAATGTCGGAACTGAAAGTACTGGTATCTTTGTGGTTTGTCTATCCCGTAAAAGTCCCGTATGTCATTCAGTTGCATGAAGCCTTCTTTGTCAAACAGGTGCCCGGCTGACCGGCAATCCGTCTGCCGCCACTGGGAGAACGAGCCGGGGGCTGTCGCCGGCGGGTACGCCGGATTATCCAGCAGGGGCGTCATTGGCGATGGGAAAGACGTTAAGCCCTTGGCCACTGCCACCTTGTCCCAGACCTGAAGAAGCGTACAGGTGATGGGGGACTTCTTGATGTACGCTGGTCTGTCCGGCCGTGCCAGGAAAGGGACTCTCCATAGCGGCATGCGTGCCATTGCCCTATCCTGGAATAGCCAGGGCTTCTCAGACATCGGGCGGGACCATTCTAAGAGGTAACGTATCTGTGCTGCCTGAAAATATCTTTGTAAATCCGGGACGCCCAGTCCGCCCTCCGCAGTTGTCCGCATTACTAAATCACGTCGGAGCCGAGAACGCTTGCCAGCCCATATGAACTGTTGTATTATGTCCTGAAATTTCTTAATCATGCCCAAAGGTGGAGTGACCGGGATAGTCTGGAAGAGGTATAGCACCTTAGGCAGCAGGGACATCTTGACGGCCGCTGTTCTCCCAAGCCAGGAGAGTGGTTGCTGCCGCCAGCACTGGACATCCCCCTGGATGGTCGTGAGGAGCTTGGTGTAGTTTTGTTCGACCGTTTGAGCCGTGGCAGGTGTCAGGACGATCCCCAGATACGGCAACGACAACTGCGTGGTCAGCCCTCCTATTTGCAACAGTCCCCTGTTAGCCAGGCGTGTATTGCGCCCTAGTGGGAGAATCACTGACTTATCAACGTTCATTTTAAAGCCCATGACCCTCCCAAACAGTGTCATCTCGCTGAGGAATGCAGGTATCGATGTCTTGGGATTGTCCACGGCAACCAAGAGGTTGTCTGCATATAGGCTGATGGTTTGTCTTTCGCCCCTGAAGCAGATGCCCGTGATAGACTGGTTGTCCCTGACTCGCTGAGAGAACGGTTCTATATACAGGGCGAACAGGAGCGGCGAGAGTGGACATCCCTGCCTAGTGCCGCGCCTGATGTCAAATGGCCGAGAGCCTGTCCCGTTAACCCTGACAGTTGCCCGTGGTGCCGTGTAGCAGCTGGCTATCCATGAGCGGAACCGCTCACCTATTCCGAATCTCGCCAGTGTCCCGTCTTGATAGGCGCCGTCCACTCTGTCGAACGCTTTTTCGGCGTCGACTGATAGGAGGGCCGCGTCCGATTCATTGAAGTGTGCCTTATCAATGACGTGCATCAGGCGTTTGGTGTTATCGGCACATTGCCGGTTCGGTAAAAAACCCGCTTGGTCAGGCTCTATTATCCCAGGGAGGCAGGGACCCAGTCTGGCAGCCAGGATCCCAGTAAAGAGTTTTAAGTCTAGGTTGAGCAGCGAAATCGGACGGTAGGCCGTGCATTGGGTTGTGTCTTTGCCCGGTTTCGGCAGGACGATGATGTCTGCTTCCACCATGTCTTGAGGGATGGAACCGGGGCCCTGAAAAGAGTTGAACAGTCTAGTTAAAATTGGGGCTATGAGGGGGCAGAACGCTTTGTAGAACCCCTCGGAGATACCGTCCGGGCCCGGGGATATCAGCGGTTTAAGGCGTGCTATCGCCAAAATCACTTCCTCCAGTCGTATAGGGGCCTCCAGAGATCGGGCGTTCGACTCATTGAGAGCTGTGACCCTGGCCTCATCTAAATACGCTTGCCTTGCCTCTGTGTCTAAGGACGCGTCTGCTGTGTATAAGGTGGCATAGAACGCCCTGAATGCTTCAGCTATTTGTTCGTCCTCTCTAACTTCCCTACCCCCTTCCACCTGGACAGCAGGGATCGTGGAGTGGACGATTTTGTCTTTGAGCTTACTGGCCAGCAGACGTCCAGTCCTGTCCCCCCCCACATAGTATGTGTGACGGAGACGCAGCGCCGCGTACTCCGCGCGGTCTAGGTCTAGACTCGCGAGTTGTGCCCTCGCTGCTTTCAGTTTGCGCCAAATCCTGGGAGCCCCCGTAAGGCAGTGTGCCCTTTTAAGTTCCAGCACCTGCTCTGTTAGCGCCTGGCGTCTTTCTTTCCGCTCCTTGTTGTCCGCTGCCGCGAGTGCAATTAGTTCCCCCCGAACTACCGCCTTGAGTGCGCCAGAGACCGACGGCATGGCCACCTCGCCAGTGTCATTTATGCTCAGGTAATTTGCAATGCTTTTGGAGAGCTGCTGTGCAACCCCTTTGCATTGGAGCAGGCCTTCCCTCAGACGCCTTCTGCCCTTGCGCGACTGTCCGCGTGGGACCGACAGGCGGATTGCCACCGCGTCATGGTCCGATAGCACCGCTGGGGTAACCTCGATGTCTTGGACCAAAGGGCCTAACTCAGTTGAGCCGAAGAAATAATCTATCCTGGAATAAGTGTGGTGTACCGGAGAATAAAAGGTGTAGCCTGGGGAAGTGGGATGGACCTCTCTCCAAATATCCAGGAACCCCCTGTTAGCCAGCCACTGTCCCCCTTCGGTGGATAATGCCCCTGTGTCGCCAAACAGCAGACCCGACCTATCTTTTTTGTTGTCAATCAATCAATCAATCAGTGACACTTATAGAGCGCGCTACATACCCGTAGGGTCTCAAGGCGCTGGGGGAGGGGGGGTGCCGCTACTGCTCGAACAGCCAGGTCTTCAGCTTCTTCCTGAAGGAGAGGTGGTCATGGGTCAGGCGCAGGTCGGCCGGGAGGGAGTTCCAGGTCTTGGCGGCCAGGTAGGAGAAGGACCTTCCTCCTGTAGTCGCTCTTCGGATGCGGGGGAAGGCGGCGAGGGCGTGGTTGGCTGATCGGAGGTGGCGTTTGGGAGCGTAGAAGTTGATCCGGCTGTTGAGGTAGCTCGGGCCTTGGTCGTGTAGGGCTTTGTGTGCGTGGGTGAGGAGGCGGAAGGTGATTCTTTTGTTGACGGGGAGCCAGTGAAGGTCTCTCAGATGTCCGGAGATGTGGCTGGTTCGTGGGATGTCGAGGATGAGTCTGGCTGAGGCGTTCTGGATCAGCTGGAGTCTCTTCTGGAGCTTGGCGGTGGTACCGGCGTAGAGGGCGTTGCCGTAGTCCAGTCGGCTGGTGACGAGGGCCTGGGTGACGGTCTTCCTGGTCTCGGTGGGGATCCACCAGAAGATCTTCCGTAGCATGCGTAGGATGTTGAAGCACGCCGAGGAGACGTTGTTGACTTGCCTGGTCATGGAGAGGGAGGAGTCCAGGATGAAGCCCAGGTTGCGTGCATGGTCTGTCGGTTTGGGTGCGGTGCCCAGGGCGGGAGGCCACCAGGAGTCGTCCCAGGCGGAGGGTGAAGAGCCCAGGATGAGGACCTCCGTCTTGTCAGAGTTCAGTTTCAGGCGGCTGGTCGTTATCCACTCGGCTACCTCTTTCAACCCTTCGTGTAGGTTGGCTCTGGCGGTGGCGGGGTCGTTGGTCAGGGAGAGGATCAGCTGGGTGTCGTCGGCGTAGGAGATTATGCTGAGGTTGTGTTGGCGTGCGATGGCCGCGAGGGGGCTCATGTAGACGTTGAAGAGGGTGGTGCTCAGAGAGGATCCTTGAAGGACGCCGCAGATGACTTCGGAGGCCTCTGACTTGTACGGTGGTAGGCGGACTCTCTGAGTTCTTCCGTCGAGGAAGGAGATGATCCATTCCAGCGCCTTGTCCTGGATTCCGACGTTGCTGAGGCGCTGTACTAGGGTGCGGTGGCAGACAGTGTCGAATGCCGCGGAGAGGTCTAGGAGGATGAGGGCCGCTGTTTCTCCGTTGTCCATCAGGGCTCGGATGTCATCGGTGGCGGCGATGAGGGCGGTCTCGGTGCTGTGATTGGCTCGGAAGCCGGACTGTGAGGGGTCGAGGGATCCATTCGTCTCGAGGAAGGCGGCCATCTGCTTGTTGACGGTCTTCTCGATGACTTTGGCTGGAAACGGGAGGAGCGAGATGGGGCGGTAGTTCTTGAGTTCGGTGGGGTCCGCTGTTGGTTTTTTGAGTAGAGCGCTGAGTTCGGCGTGCTTCCAGCTCTCAGGGAAGGTGGCGGTGTCGAAGGATGTGTTGATGATGTCTCGCAGGTGGGGTGCGATGACAGCGTCGGCCTTGTTGAAGACGTGGTGAGGGCAGGGGTCGGTTGGTGATCCGGAGTGGATGGAGTTCATCGTGCGGATGGTGTCTTCGGTGCTGATCGGGGTCCAGGCGTGGAGGGTGGTGGTGGGGGGTGGTTGTTCGGTCATGGTGTGCGTTGGTTGGTTGTTGAAGCTGTTGTGTATGTCCGCGATCTTGTGTTGTCCATAACTATGTTGATGTCCCCGCCCACCAACGTGTATCTCGTGTTGGTCCCTACCACATCAGCTAGCACCCCTTTAAGGAAGGCTTCTTGTTTGGTATTGGGTGCGTAGATGGACCCCAATGTGATTGACCAGTCCCCTATATGTACCTTTTAGGCCAGGAGTTGGTTTCCGCTACCTTTTCCCCCACTTTGCACCTGAAGTGTCTTGCGAATAACAGAGCTACTGCTGCCTTTTTCTCCGTGCGGAATGTGTAGAACTGTAGTGGAAAGGCCCTGGACCTCATCTGATGCCAGTCCTTGGCAAGTAAATGCGTCTCCTGCAGCAAACATATGGCCGCACCGGAGTGCTCTAAGTAGGATAGCACCGCCCTTCTCTTGATAGGGTTGTTGAGCCCCTTGACATTCAAGGTGAGGACTTGGATGGACTCTTCAGCCATGGGCGTGTGTACGTCCCCCCCTTCTGTGTCCTAGTCTAAAGCCTCCCAGTGATCCTCTACCTGTCGCTTCTCTGGACGGAGCACACTGTTACCTCCCCCCCGCACCACCTGTCCCCCCTCCACCCCCAGGTCACCCCCGCCCACCCGCCGCCCCACTCCCAGCACAACCCCCCTACAAACCCCCCCAACTGCCCCGATCTACCAAACTCCCCAACTTCCCTCACCCCCCCCTCCCCAACTGTGAAACCCCAACAAACGGTCACTGTCCTAGGCCTATACAATCGCAGTCCAGGTCTGTAGTAAAGTTACGAGTTAAGGAAGTGTGTGGCAGTGGCGACCTCATAGGCCCCCCGTCCCGCCCCCCCAACCCAGTGCTAAGATGCTGTACGTTGGTTCCCCCATCTGTGCCGCATCAAGTTCTGTTTTTCGTGTCTTTGGAGACCTCCTCTATCGCTGCTGCGTGTTCTTGAGCTATGGTCTTGGTGGTCCGGCTTGAGATCGCTTTTGGGTGATCGGCGGCGTCCCACCAGCTGCCATTCGTCCCCTGACGTCCGCGGGGATCTTGGGCGGGTGTTCGTTTTTGCAGCGTGATCACCGATAAGTCTTGAAATAACCCCACCGGGTGTCCCTGGAATTGGAGGGGCTGCTTCGTGCGTGCCGCTTTCAGAATGCGTTCCTTCAGAGGGTAGTTGGGCAGGAAGGCCAAAATGTTGGGTGGAGGGGCCGGCGCGCGGCGCGCCAGGCCCATCTGTGTGCTCTATCAATTCGGATCTCGAAATCCTCCGACTCACCCAGTATTTCCCGAAATTATCGCTGCAGGTAGATCGTAACATTGTCCCCTTCCGATTTGGATGGCACATCCCGGACCCGTATGTTCTCGAGGTCCTCAGCGTGTGCTTGCAGGTCTGTCTGTTGTTCGTGAAGCTTGATAATCTCCTGTTGCAGGAATTCGACTTATTCACTCCTAGCGTGCTCAGTGTCTTCAATCGTGCCACGCGCTCTCCTAGGCCCTCGACATCGCGGCGCAGCTCTGTGTTCGCCCGCCATTTCCTGCTTAAGGGTTTGGAAGTCTTCTCTGAGGGAGTGGAATAGGGATTCCAAGAAAGCCTTGCTGATGGGGGCCTCTCCCCCCTCCCTCTCCGTCTCCTTGGGGCGATCCGTTGGTGTTGGCTTGTCTGGGCTCTTGTCTCCTTTCGGGTCGCCTTTAGCCAGCATGTCATGGATAGTGCGGCCCCTTCTGCGATTCGTGGTAGCCATGTTCTATCGCGCGCGTGGTCCCAGTGCGCTCTGTCACGTCCGCCCCCCCTCCAGCGAATGCACCGCCGCGAGTGGGCCCAAGCAAGGATCAGTACAGTCAGGGGAGGGGGCCAAGTCTTCCCTGAGGACGGACACTCGTTCGGGCTGTGGGCTGGGGTCCCTCGTCCCGCACTGCAGCGTTGCCGCAGCGTTGCAGTCTCAATGCTTGTAGGCCCCACCAGGCTCCCACCTGGGGCTCGGACAGCTCTCCTCGGGCGCACGGATCTCGGCAGTCCGGTGCCGCTCTACTTCCTGCGCAGGGGCCCCGCGTGATACAGCGCAGTTTGTACCACCTCGTCGGTCCACACCGGGGGCTCGATTATCACCCCCCGAGCTCCGGCCCACTCCGGGCTGGTGTAGCTCTCCTCCCTCGCCCGGGGCTCCCAGTGCTGCGGTACCCGTACCTCTGGATTGTCCGTGGGGTCTGTCTCTGATCTTGCACTAGCCTGGGCGTCGGATGGCACACTCCCCGGCCCTGCTGTAGTGCGTCTGAAGGTCGCGCCTGAAGGTCCCCGCTAGGCCTCCCGGCCAAGGGCTCGAGTGGACGCCCCCTGAGCTCCTCACCCAAAGCAGCCCAGCGCAGCTCTCCTCACCTCCTCGGGGTGGTCTGTGGGCCGCGATTCGGCCGGCCGCTTCTCACTCCGTCCCCACAGGCGCTGAGGATGCGCGCCGAGCGGGTTCCGCACAGGCCCAGACCGGGGCCTCAGGTGTTGTTTCTCCCGGTCGGCTCGGCCGCGCCTCGCCGCGGCCCACCCGATGACCGGCTTGCCCCTCTCTCTCCCGTCGCTCACCTCCTGGCTCAGGGGGGTGATGTCGCCTTCAGTGCTGGACCGCGGCTTGTGGCGGCCCGCCCCAGGGGACCAGGCCGTCCGTTGTCAATCGGCGGGTCCGGACGCCATGTTGCACACTGCAGGACGGGAACAGCGATCTCGGCCGCTCAGGGGCACAGGCGTTTCACTGTGTCGTGCCCGGCCGCTCCAAAGCTTCCTCGGTGTGCTCCCCAACAGCGGGCAGTAATCAAGGTGCTCAGGGGAATAAATTCTGCAGTAAAAGGGCATTAACGGGGGTTAGGGACGAGGAACCTCACGATCAGACGTCTCCTCAGGTCGCCATCTTGGCAACGCCCCCTGCTTGATGTTTTTTAAGGTGATTAACTTCCCCTCAGGTTACTTTATGGATGGATTTTCTATTCCTCCAACCCCAAAGATCCAGTCAATATTTTTTTTCATAATTTAGGCAGCAAACCTAAATTTGAGTCCATTCTCATTACAGCACCTAATAGAGCACAAATGTTACTTTTTTGGAACCAAACAGTTGGGCTTTTCGAAATCATATTTTGCCTCATTTCAAACCTAAACTTTTCTGTCAATAGCTCTGCATTTATTGTTCTACCCTTGCAGTTCAGATTATCTTTTTCAAAGAGTACCTGGCAAATTTACGCTAAATCAAAAACTAGTTGCTTCGCAAGAATAGCACTAACATGTCCAATGCAGAATGTTCCCATCCAGCAATTTTTTAGTTATCTGCGAGCAGAAACTCCTTGTGGGGTTTTATGGAATAACTTTTGCCATCATCCACTTCAAATCACTACATCCTCGTGTCTGGCTCATGGCTGCTACCTCTACATACAAATCTTTCTCAAGGTTTATCCATACTTGGCAAATGTGTGCAAGTGAATTGAGCCATAACCAGTCTTTATATCAATGACTCTGCAATGTGTCTGTCTGTGCACGCCTGCATGTATACTTTCTTCTGCCCAACGTTGAGCACTTTTACTGTTTCCTTTTAGTTTTATAATGCAACCGACTTCAACTGAAAAGTAAGATTGTGCCAAGAAGTTATCTTATCAAAACGAATTACTTGACAGAATAGACCGATCTTCGTACAACTTAGATAAAAATTAAGATACATTTTTATTCTTGTATTTTTCTGATGAATTCAGACTGTTGCCGTTCCACCGGATACCTGTCAGATCTTTGGTGGCTTAGATATTGCTTGTATTCTTTTCCGTTTAATAATTTATTATATTTGTCTTTCATTTCTTCCAGAGCATTCTACCTTACCCTCTTTAAGCACATGATGTTCCTAGAGAAGAGAGGGTGTCCTCGGACTGCCCTGGAGTTCTGCAAACTCATCCTAAGGTAAGTACACTTTCATCTGGTTTTCCCTTGGATTTTTTAACTTTTCGCAGGAAGGAATCTAAAATGCCCCTTCTCTTATTCCTTTCCTTTGCAGAATAAATTGCACACTTTGCACATAGAAAATTGAGTTGGGGCAATTCAGTATTGCTCATCTAAATAAAGACTGTGTTTGTTTTGCACTCCCACTTAAAAGACTTTAAGAGTGATAGGCATCTATGCATCACAGATGAAATATCAAAGTAACATGCCAGTTGTGTGTGTCAAGCAACTCACCCCTTGTCTTTGAGGTAGATTTGTACATTAAAATGCAGAATATTGATTTAAGTCCTACTGAAAATCCAATATAAAAAATGTGTGTATTATTAGAATGTCCATTCACCGACCGTTTTAGTAAGACTATCATCTAACACTGAAGAACGAAGTTCCTCAGTTCCAGTAAAAGCCCATCTAAATAAAATACATTACACTGCTGAATATACAGGAAACAAAAAATATGTTCTGGAAAGGGATCTGGACTTTTACTATTCTTACTGGAAAAGCTATGCTATAATAAATAATGCAAAGAAAATTTGTATGTTTTAAGCCTTGAAAAATGCTAAGGGAGTTAGGTAGTGTGAGGAAACATATGTTTTCACTCTGGCTGAAGTAAGTTTTATTGTGGAGATCCTTTTCTCCTCGTGGCTTATGTAGGTTCAAACACTTGAAGGTTTGTCTTCCACGTTAATTGTTGCAGAAAAATTAAAGCCACTGTGCAGTCTGAAATGCTATGACACTCTTGCTCTTCCTTTGTGAAATTGCTTTTGTGTAGATCACCATTTGACAATTACTTGTGTTGTGTTTCCGAAAGGTGGGAGGGCTCCACTAGGGAAAAGGGGGATGTACCTTACAGCCTTCCACCTGCACTGTGAGAGTGTGATCTATGTCATTTATAGGCTGTGAGTTTCCCTCACTCAAAACAGGAATGAAATTAAGTGGCGAAAGGAGGCCAAATAGGTGTTTATTGACTTACAGTGGTTAATTTTATGGTTCAGCTACTACTACTTCTATTCCTGACATTGCCCATGAAACCTCAATGGTATTTGAAGGTTGCTTTTCAACCTTTGTTACACACTGTGTCACAACGTACATTTGTGTATATGTATATTCAATAAAACAAAAAGGTTAAACCTTTGTTATAGTTAGGAAACTCTATTTATTCTTTCTATACAAACCTAACTTAAACTATACAAACATTAGAAATTCTAAAGTTATAGTTATAACTTAAATCTATAATTTCTTCACCACCTTTTAATTGCGATAACTTTATTATTCTTTCTATACAAAAACAAACTACATAAAATGTAGAAATTCTATATAAAGTTATATGTATACCTTTAATTTATAATTTATGCAACATCTTCAAATTAGTGTAATAGCATAGAGGAGTGGATTGGAGTGGTGTGGCGCGGAGGGGTGTGGCGTAAAGTGGCATAGATTGGAATGTAGTGGCATAGATTGGAGTGTAGTGACAGAGATTGGAGTGGCGTGCAGTGTAGTGGCATGCAGTGTAGTGGCGTGGCGTAAAGTGGTGTGACGTGAAGTGGCTTGGCGTGGAGTGGTGTGTAGTAGATTGGAATAGCGTATAGTAGAGTGGCGTGTAGTAGATTGGAGTAGCGTATAGTAGAGTGGTGTGTAGTAGATTGAAATAGCGTATAGTAGAGTGGCGTGAAGTGGTGTGGAATAAGGTACAATGTAGTGGTGTAAAGTGGAATAGCCTAGAGTTGAGTAGCGTAGAGTAGAATAGTGTAGAGTTGAGTGGCATACTGTGGATCGGGGTAGACTGTAGTGGCAAACAGAGTTATAGTGTACAGTTGACTGAGGTAGAGTGTCACCCACCTACCGTAGCTACCCCACTCCCCTCAAGCACAGACATAGATCACTCCCCCTCTTACACCAACCACCTCACCACTTCCCCCCACACACCAGCCCTCATCCCCTTTCCTCTCACCCCTGATACCACAGCTCCCACCCAAAACGACATGCACCTCTCCTTTACTCCCGGCACCTTAATCATTCACCCACCTACCGTAGCTACCCCACACCACTCAAGCACAGACATAGATCTCTCTCCCTCATACACCAACCACCTCACCCCTTCCCCCTACACACCAGCCCTCATCCCCGTTCCTCCCACCCCTGATACCACAGCTCCCACCCGCAACCCGCCTAACCTAGATCAGCACCAGACCGGCACACACAAAGGCAAACACCACCCTTTATCCCCCCCCATTCTCAGCCCCCACTTCCACCCATTAACTAATCATGCAGAACACACCACCTCCATCAACTCAACTCCACCCCCTCAAAAAAGAACCATCTCCAATCCCACTTCCCCCCCCAGTCTCACCCCCCACTACCCAACCTCCACCCCCTTCACCACTAATAAACGCCCACCCTCCACCCTGCACTCTCCGCCTACCACCAATACTCTCATCCACACCACCAACCTCTCCCCTATGTCATCCACGCCCGACCCTCCCATCCCCACCTCCAACACATTTCCCACACTGGACTACATTACGGCCTCCCTCCTCCAGCTCAAAGAAGACATGCACATCATCAAACAACAACTACCCTGTCTATCACACTCCAGTCACCCCTCACCCAACACCCTCCACCAGATCAAACAAGACATTCACATCATCAAACAATTACTCAGCACACACCCCAGACACCCCTCACGCGCCTCCACCATCACCTCCCCTCCCAACTGGTCCTCCACCCGGGCGGCAAACTCTCGCACTCGACTCCCACCGCACTGGACCTCAATCCCTGCTCACAACCGCGAAAACCGCCCCCATCGCTCCTGCAACCCTCTCTCGGACCTCGACACAATCACCCTCCTCCGCTCCTACTACTCAGCTCCCCATAGCAACACACCCGACACTCTCACTGCCATTCCTACGATTCACTCCAATCCCCTTAGACCCCCCACACTGAACAACAGAATTGCTATCCATAGTAACCTGAGTAAAGTCCCCCTCGCTCTAGAACCCCCTTCCACCCTCGACACACCCCGTCTCAAATGCACTCTCCTCAACTGCAGATCAGCCGCTAGACACTCCTCCGCTATCGCCGATTTCATCCTAAAATTGGATCTTGACTTAATCATCATGACTGAAACATGGCTAACAGAATCTTCTACACCTATAATGGACATTCTGGTTCCCCCCAACTACCACATCACTAGACTTGACAGGTGTCTGGCAATAAAAAAGGTGGCGGAATCGCATGTATATACAGGAGCAACCTCTCGGTCTTGAAAGTAACTTCCCCTTCCCTACCCTCCCCAACCTCCTGTGAATACATCTGCCTCGATATTATCAGTGAGGGCAAACCGATCTGCACTCTTCACGGCGTTTACCACCCACCCGGCGACAACCTTACCTTCTCCCAACAAATCATGGACATGATCTCAACCAACTCCGGGCGACAACTCACACAAATATACCTTGGTGACTTCAACCTCCACTGGAACGATCATAATGATGCGGTGGTAAAAGGTCTGAAGAATTTCCTTAACGCCCTTGACCTCACTCAAATTTGCAACAGTCCAACACACGAGAAAGGCTCTATCCTCGACCTTATCATCTCCAAAGAGGCCTCTATCCAACTCGAATCTATCCAACCCTGTGACTGGTCGGACCATCATATTATCACATTCTTCATCAATGAAAAAGTTAAATTTAACCCTGTTCAATCCGCCAGGCCCAAAGTCTGGAAAAGAGACATTAAAAAACTAAACTCAAACTCTCTGCCCCCCAACAGCTGCAACTTACTACTTCCTCCTACTGGCATTAAGGACGCCCAATCCTTGACTGATCACTATCTTAACACTATGACCTCAATAATTAATGAAGTCGCACCCTTGCAGCTAAAAAAAGCCTCCGCAAAAATTTCCAATCCCTGGTACGACGGGAGTCTCAATGACAATAGACGCGCCATGCGAATGGCAGAGCGCACCTGGAGATCAGCTCCCTCTGCACTGAACCTAAAAACCCTGAAGAAAAAGAGAAATGCCTACTTCAGGAAAATAAAACGCTCAAAATCAGACTTCTTCAGCCGTCAGCTCGACCAAGCCAAAAATCGTCCGAGAAAGCTGTTTGAGCTTATCCGAACACAATCCAAAGAACAACCCCAACCTCTCAACACTATGTGCGAAGCTCCCTCCTGTGAAGACTTCGCCTCTTTCTTCAACCAAAAAACTGACAACATAAAGAATGATCTCCTCATGGACGCAAGCCTCTATCCCAAACCCCACTGCATAGCACCCACTAAACCAAAAAACAATGCCACCTGGTCAACCTTTGCCACCTACACGGAAGAAGAAATTGGCAGACTGCTCAGCACTCTGAAACCATCCAATCACCTCACGGACCTCCTTCCTGCTAGCGCTGTCAAAGTCCTCACCCCGTCGCTCCTTCCACTCTGGACTAAAATCATTAACAGCTCACTTCAACAAGGGACCATTCCTGACTCCCTCAAAGTTGGACAAGTCACACCTTTGCTAAAGAAACCTACAGCCGACCCCTCTGACCTAAACAACTACTGTCCCATTACCAACATTCCAACTCTTGCCAAACTGCTGGAAAAATGCGCACAAATACAATTGACTAAACACATTACTCAGTTTGATCTGCTCAACTCTCATCAATCAGGCTTCCGAGCAAATCACAGTACTGAAACTGCTATGATTCACATAATCGACGACGCCCTCCAAATACTAGATCATAATGATACCTGCCTCCTCATCCTCCTTGATCTCTCCTCCGCATTTGACACCGTCAAACATGAGAATCTACTCGAACTATTAAACACAAGAATGGGCCTATCTGGAACTGTGCTCAAATGGTTCACGTCCTTTCTGCATAACAGGTCGCAGAAATTCAAGAGCAACAACTTGATGTCCGCGCCAAGACCTGTATCGCTAGGCGTACCACAAGGATCCTCCCTATCCCCAACTTTGTTCAACCTAGTTATGGAACCTCTCACCACCTTGCTACAAGAATCCAATGTACACTTCCACATGTATGCTGATGACACCCAACTTTATCTCAAACTACAATCACCCAAAGACATCACGCTCTTGAACTCAACGATCAGAAGCACCCAATCCTGGCTGGCCGCTAATCATCTCAAACTCAATGCCCTTAAAACAGAGTTCCTTCTGATCTCACCTCCCGCGAAGATCACTACCGCACAAATGTGGCTTAAACACCTAACGGCACTCAATGTTCAACCCACCATCGTGGACTCAGCGAAATCTTTGGGCATAACACTTGACACCAATCTCAACATGCAGGAACACATCAACAAAGCAACTAAGGGAGCGAACTACCAAATCAACACCCTTAGGAAACTTAAACCCTTCCTGCCAGCCAAAGACTTCCAAACTGCGGTACAATCACTAGTCATACCTCGAATAGAATACTGCAGCACCGCCCTCTGCGGTCTCCCCCTAGCTACTACGGCACCCATAAGAGCCTCTTTAAACGCCGCAGCGAGACTTATCACTGGATCAAAAAAACACTCACACATTTCCCCTGACTTCAAATCCCTGAACTGGCTGCCTTTTGAAGCCAGAATACACCTGAAAATCGCTTGTTTGACGCACAAGGCTGTCCACCTGAGCTCACCTAGATACCTCGCTCAGAAGCTGACGATTTCTGGAGGCTCCAGAAACACTAGAGGCACAAACAATCTTTTGCTAAAGCCTAAAAGATTCCGCAAGGAAAAAACCTATAAACGCTCTTTCTCAGGAATGGCTCCCAGGATTTGGAACTCGCTCCCCCCTGAAATCAGACTCATCCCCTCTACCATACTTTTCAAGAAAGAAGTAAAAGCGATCCTCATGGCTAAATACACTTGAACCACTACTGGGGATAAACTTCAAAGACTCGATACTCATCTGTACTACTTGTTCGAACCCTTTGCATTTTTGTTTGACTTTGAAATTGACTTACTTGATTGTTTATGATATCACTTCACTGTACTTTTAACACTATTGATGTATCTGTGTATATATGCTCCCCTCCTCTGTAAAGCGCTCTGATATCTGCGAAGATCTTGTTCGCGCTATATAAAACTTTCAAAATAAATAAAAATAAGTAGTAGCATACTGTGGTGGCCTGGAGTAGAGTGGAAAAGCGTAGGCTGGAGTGGCATAGAGTGCAGTGGTATACAGTGTAGTGTTGTAGAGTGCAATAGCGTACAGTGGAGTGGGATAGTGTGGAATAGCGTAGAGTGGCATACAGTGAAGTGGAGTGAGGTACAGTGGAATAGCATACAGCGGAGTGACCTACAGTGGAATGGCGTAGACTGAAATGGTGTGGAGTGGTGTACTGTGCAGTGAGGTACGGTGTAGTGGCATACAGTGGAATAGCGTGGAGTGGGGTAGAATAGAATACAGTAGAGGGGAGTTTTGTAGAATGGAGAGGGTTAGAGTGTAATGGGGTAGATTGTAGTGGTATACAGTGTAATAGCAGAGTGGAATACCGTAGAGCAGCGGTTCTTAACCTTTTGACTTATGTGGACCCCAATTAATCATGTCTGGAACCATGGGACCCCCACTGAATCAATATTGGAATCCTGTGACCCCCACTGAGTCATTACTGGAAGCCGGGGACCCTCGTCTAACCAATTCCAATGATTTGAACCACAAACCAACACACAAAAATACAGAAACAAGCTTTCATTAAACAAGTACTGGCGTTGCCAATAGGTCTCGCAGTAGGAAAGTTGGAGCTATTGGTTTTGTAAATGAAATTTTATATTTATATATCGTTATTGGCATTGTCAATAACAATCTATAAATATAAAATGTCATTTACAAAACCAATAGCTCCAACTTTCCAAATGCGAAACCTATTGGCAACGCCAGTGCTTGTTCATAGTTTAAAGCTTGGCAGTTTCTGTAGCAATACAGGGCATTTTGCGTGTACTTGATCTGTATCACTTTTCCCCCCATAATTGTGAGGCAGCTGTTTCATTTTGCAGCTGCGATAAAATGTGCCCTGGCACACGTGTATAATGCGTGTTGGAGGCAGCAGCATTGGTTATCTGTACCTGCGGCTTACTATTAAGTCAAATGCCTTGAGCGGCTATAAATAGTGCCAAAGGTTGTAGCGTGTTTTTTGGGCCTTTGGGTTATGTTATAGGGGGGCTATGTACTATATTTGATAGCCCCAGCCAACATTTTATGTTGTTGCTGGGGCCCCCTTTTCCAAATTCCAGTGTCTCTGCCTGTTCTCAGAGAGCATTAGAGGAATGCGCTCTTGGAGATAAGCTGATAATTTATGGGTGGGGGATGGCCTTCAACTCTGAAGAATCCCTTGTGCCCGCTTTGAAGTGGAGTGGGGGGTTTTATGGCCCTTCCCTCCATCTGCCGAGACGTGAGCAGCATATGGTGGCCCGCTCTAAGTGTTGTGTCCAGATAATTGCAGCTGTGGCTTCCGTTACTTAATGTTTTGTTGCAGTTTTATATAGAGTGAACTCAACCCAAAGGTATTGGAGCGCCCAACATGAGCACCTTTTACACTACACTAGGTCACTGTGTTATTTTAAAGGCACAGGGAGATTACTTGAATTGCCCAGAGCCACAGGATGTTGAGCCAGCGCCGAGACCCGAACCCGGATCCCTAGTTGCGAAGTGGGCAGCTAGGGAGTAACCACGTCCTCTCCGCATAACTTTTCAGGTTATGCTTTTCTCATGCGCGAGGCATTACTGCGGCAGAACGTTTTAGAGCTAAATGAGAACAATAAAGGACTAAGTGACCTCAAAAATGCCAGGAGCATCACATAAATCATTTCATATGTGTAAGAAAAACTCATTAATAATAAACACCTTACTTAGGCTGTGAATTCGGTGGACACGTTAAACACAGTGACACTTTTATGGTGTTGAGTTTGGCAAACCTGTAATGGGCATCCCATCCCTGACCGCCATGTGCTTCCTGGCTGCTACGCTCACTCATGTCTCTAGCAGGAGCTTGCTCGGGCCTTTGGAGTCTGACGGTGAGGGCTGGGGCTGGGGCGCCCCTTTTCACTGTGCTCAGTGCAGCATCACTGAGGTTGAGTGGGTACAAGCTGCCGGCATGAGCAAATATAGACATGGAATGGCGAAAAGGGCTCAATCAATCATCCAGCAAACTCTGCAATAAAACAAGTGAACCGCGCGTATGGTTTTTTATTTTTACTTTTGAGTTTGTTCGCGTTTCACTTTTCTAGTTATTTTTTATTTTTACAGATTATTATAGAATTATTTTAATGTTCCTTTGGTCTATTACACGCAACATCGAGAGGTAAGGAGGGGGTGAGGGCAGGAAAGCGAGGGAGTGAGTGGAAGGGGAATGTCTAGGGTGGGAGAGCAATAGAGACGAGAGTGAGTAGGTCAATGAGAGCGGTGCGGGAGAGACAAAGAGGTGAAGAGACCGTGTGGGTGACAATGAGTAATAGACAGAGAGGCACAGAAGGGATGCAGGAGAGGAAGCAAGGGTCACAGGAAAAAGAAAGATAATTATGGTGTGTGTGCCAGAAAGTTTAGAGCGAAAGATGCGGGAAGAGAGAGAGCGGAACACAGACGTTGAGAGATTGAGGGGTGACAATGACACAGTGCGTGAGAGACAGAAAGAGGAAACATGAGGATGAGAGAGAGTCTTGAGAAAGAGAATGAGAGAAAGAATCAAGGGGGTAAGAATCCAATGAGATAGAGAACAAGAGAAGCAAATGAAGCAGAGAGGCGACTGAAGGAGAATGAGTGATAGACGGACATGAGGAGAAGAGGAGAGGAGAGAGAGGAGGGAGAAGTGGGCAGAAAAAGAAAGGGAAATAATGAGAGTGTGATAGAGACACATTGACCTAAGTGCAAGAGGTAGGACCTAATGAACGAGAGGATAACATTAAATAAATGCACGCATGGAGACAAAGTGAAAAAATGCGTCACCAACACGTTACCTGATAATGCAGAGCGGCCGGGAAACTGAAAGTACGGCCAAACAGCCATGATTAATTAGGGGAGGAGAAGCCGCAGAGCGCACGCCGGGCGAAGCCCTTTGATGTGCTGTGCGGCCGTTAAAAAAAAAATGCAATTAGGAGGGAGGGAGGCTGATGCGCGTGCTTGTTTGGTCACGTGATTCACGTGAACTCAAACAAAACCGCAGCAAGAAGCCCTTGGTTTGACGAGGATTTTGAGCACTTGAATTCTCGCTCCGCTCAATGCGCTTGCGCTCATTGATAGGTCGCGAGACCTAAAAATGCACAAATGAGGAAATATTTTATTGAATTCACAAATATTTAAAAAATCTAGAGTTTAATTTAAATGTAAAGTTTGGAGCTTCTATAAATTTAATTGATGGCGTCCTTTGTCTATACTATAATCTGTTTGATGCACTTGCTCTCCTTCCATGAATCAATCTGAGGGTAGCAACTTAATATTTAGCCTACAATTTCAAATCTCTTCACATTTATAGAGCGTTTTACATTTTTTAATTTACCTTGCTTTTTATTCGCATATGCTTTATTAATATGTTAATATTATAAGTAGTTGCAGACCCACTGAGTAGGTTAAAAACCACTGACGTAGAGTGTAGTGGTGTAGAGCGGAGTGCTATACTGTGGAGTAGTCTACATTACAGTGGTGTAGTATAGTGCAATGGCCTACTGTTGAGTACATAGAGTGGAATAGCGTAAAGTATAGTGTCATAGAATGGTGTTGCATACAGTTGAATAGCGTAGAGTGGAGGGGCGTACAATGGATTGTACGTGTTGTAGAGTGTAATAGCGTAGAGTGGAGTGGCGTAGAGTGTAATAGCGTACAGTGGAGTGGCATGGAGTGTGGTACGTGAAACAGACGTAGCGTGAAAGTGGGTGAATGAATGTAGCTGTAATGTGGCAGGAATATAGATTATGAGGTGTAATTGGGAATTTTTGGTACTAGGTGTAAATAGTTTAAGTGGTGTTAAAGTTATAAGTGCTAGAATATTTATATATTATGCTATGGTATACCTCGGTAACTTCTCTGTATACTGCGATACATGCCGACGAGAAGGCACTCTCTGGGTAATGATGGTGTTTACAAAACATAAAAGGCAACATGTCCTTTTCAGCACAATTTCGCTGAGTTCTGGGTTAGAGACTTAGATATAGGTAAGTAGTAGGTTTTATTGTTGTTCCCTACCTAAGTACTCCATATTTTGTTTTTAACATATATATAGAAACTCAGCTAACATGCTGCTCCCCATGTGAAAAAGCAATTTGCTTTGCTTCATTGAAGCGAGAGCAGGTTTCCCTGCTCTCGCTTCAATGAAGCAAAGCAGTATGCAATGGCAGGGTGGGAGACGCGAGGGTCCCCCCTGCCATTGCAAACAGCAGTGTCCCGGGGTGCACTGTAGGAGCCGGCCCTGGGGGTGGCGTTCCCCGGGGATATATATATTTTTTTAAAAGCCCGGGGGGGTGGCGGTCCCTGGGGCTGAGGGTGGGCCGTGAGCCCTCGCCATACTTTTGTAAAAGCCCCGGGGGGTGGAGGTTCCTGGGGCTTGGGGGGCCTGAGAGCCCCCCCGCAACAAATTTAAAAGAAGCCCCGGGGGGTGGTGGTCCCAGGGGCTGGGGGGCCTGAGAGCCCCCACACTTAATTTCAAGAAGCCCCGGGGGTGGAGGTCCTCAGGGTTGGGGGGGCCTGAGAGCCCCCAATCAAAGTCAAAAAAGCTTTATTTCGATAAAATGTCATTATCATAAAAGCAAGTTAAAAAGAATTGATAGTTTATAATAAAATTAGTAGTACAAATCCAGTTAATAACAGAGTATAACATTTACTAGAATTAATATTGTTTAAAAAGAAATTAAACAGAGTATTTAAGCTTTCTGGCTCGAATAGCCCAAGCCCAGAATAAAAATTTTGCTAGGGCACAGGCATAGGGTACATAGCTGTCCGAAACAAGTATCCTAATTGCCACATCATGGCTCCTAGTTCCCAGTTGCCGGCACAAGTTCTTCAGCCACGCCCTTCTTGGATTGGCATATTCCTTGCAGACAAATAAGAAATGGGCTAATGTCTCTGGGTGGGCTAAACATGATGGACACAAGTCAGTTTTGTCTGTGCAGGATTTCCATGTTTTGGTGAAAGTATTCAATGGCAGAGTACCCGTTCTAAATTTAAAATACAAGGACCGGGCAAACGGTTTCCCGATTATGTCTAGGTAGGGTTCTCGCCTGGGATGGTCTTTAAACATCAAAAAGTCCTCTGTAAGCCTGCCAATGGATGTGCTGGAATGCCTTTGGGAGCAGATCCAATCCCGATAAAGGTTTTTAAGTACTTGTTTTGGAGGAGAGGTTCTGCTTGCCCAGGAATCCAATAGGCCCAAGTTCGACAATAAGGTTTTCATATCTGTTAGCCATTTGACTCTGGCCCAGTGTGGTGACGCCATTATTTCTTCCAGACCTCTGGCGTAGGCACTAAGTTCCTCTACCCGCCAAATACGGGCCCATAATAGGAGGGGACGAAATTTCGCAATTTCGCCAATCTGAGTACAGCCAAGGTCCATAAATAAGGGTAAAAGTGGGGTGCTTTGAGGGAGGGACATTATTTGTCTACAGAAATTGTTCTCAGATTTTTGTAAAGCTTGAGAAGATGCAAAGCCCCAAAGTTCAGCTCCATAAAGTGCAGAGCTGACACCCTTGGCAGCGTAGATCTCTAGGACTGTTCCTATTGGTTTGAACGAACTGGAACGTTGCTCTCTTAATAGGGCACCTGTGATCCTTTTATGGTTCAGCAGCATCTTATCTAGATGGGGAGTCCAATCCATTTTGTCTGAAATGCGTATCCCTAAATAATCAAATACTTTTACCCTTTCCAGGGACTCGGTGTTTAAAATAGGGGGACGCACTTGCTGTTTAGGGGGATTAAGGACGAGGTATTTTGTTTTATTGGTGTTTATAGCCAAGCCTCGGTCAGTACAAAAGGATTGGAAATTGTCCAAGAGTTTCTGTAGTCCCATTGGGGTTTTGGAGATTAGGAGCGTGTCGTCCGCGTAGAGGAGGGTCGGTATGCGTACCCCCGCCAGGGATGGTTCGTCGGATGGAGATTTAAGTAAGTGCTCAACCACCCCATTGATGTACAAAGAGAAAAGGGTGGGAGCCAGAACACATCCCTGGCGGACCCCTCTCTCGACCGGAATACAGCCCGTTTTCTCCCCTCCAGAGCCCCACCTGATTTGGGCAAAGCTGTCCTGATGGAGCCTAACTAGTAGGGATAGTAAATACTGTGGGAGCCCCATGTTGGCCAGAACCTTCCATAGCAGGTCCCTGGGGACAAGGTCAAAGGCAGTCTTTAAGTCGATAAATGCGAGATAAAGACTGCCCTTGCCTATTACTACCACCTTCCAGTAAATCATCATAAGCCTAAAGGCCTGCTCTATCGTTCCAGTGCCTACTCTGAAACCGGCCTGAAAATCGGTAAGTATTTTGTTTTCATCTACCCAGTTGAGTATCCTGAGTAGGATGACTTTACCGACAACTTTTTGGCTTACGTCTAACAAGCTAATCGGCCTATAATTGGACGGATCATCCCTAGGGCCTTTCTTGTGGATGGGAACCACCTCTGCCCCCTTCCATGACACGGGAATGGGGGCACCCCTACAGATGGCAAGAAGGAGGGAGTGGATTAATTTGCCCCAATTAGCACCATCGGATTTTAGCAGGTCCCCGGGGATGCCATCTGGTCCTGCAGCTTTTTGTGGAATGATGGAGTTAATAGCATATTCTACTTCCTTCAGTGTAAAGTCAGGATCGCTAGGGAGAGGAATATAATCAGTATAAGGAGAGGATTGGACTGACCCTCTTCCAATCATGTCGTTTTGGCAGGAATAAAGTTTGGAAAAATGAGCCTCCCATACCTGGCCCGGAATGCTGCAGGTTACAAGGTCGCTATCCGGTCTGTTTCGTGCCCTTATGGTGTCCCAGAAGGATTTAGAGTCTTTTTTCATACTGGCTTCCTTAAGGGTTAGCCAGTAGGTATCCTCCCACTCCCTTTTAGCTACCTGTAAGGCCTTTTTATGGTCTCTTCTGGCAATTTGGATTAGTGGGGGGGACTTCCCTTTGACTGCCTCTATTAGGCGTGATTTGGCCTTCCTGCATATTGCCGAATACCAATCGTGTTTGCCTTTAGGTTTAGGTTTCTGTTTCCCTGAGGGCAATTGTACCCAAAAGAGATCCCCAATAGTTTTTACGGCAGCTTCAAAAATAGCGGTGGCCTTGTCTGCTGCTATAGTTAGATCAATAGAGCCAATTTCGGCTTGCGTGCCCTTAACCACTTCGTCTATTGTGGATAGTTTGTCGGTGTTGCACATAAACTTACTCCACTTTAGACGCCTGCCACAAGTGGCGACAGTAATCCCCTGTGAGCGGCTAAGAGAGGCTGGCAATACTTCAATGTGCCAAGGATTTTTTAGGGATAAGGAGAGTGGGTTATGGTCGCTCTCTATGGTATTGGTAATAACCATGTCGTTAACATGGCTCCAGAGGCCCCTATCCAGCAGAATATAGTCAATCCGTGTGCATTGACCAACCCTGTTGAATGTGGGAGCACCCAGGAGGTCAGATCGAGTGCGACCATTGGCAGCTCTTAATCCAAACTCCAATGTGAGTGCATTTAGATGGATTGCACTGCGAGTCCAGCGCTTGATGGGTGGGATAGAGAGGGTAGGGATACCCCATCTACTATCCTCTTCTCCTAGATCTGGAATTCCTTCTAGGGGGAGTGGTTCATATGTACAATTAAAATCCCCTGCTACTAGGATGTGTCCAAGTCCACTCTGCTCTCCCAACTGAGCCTCAAGTTCCATCATTGTGGGTGAAATACACCCCAATCTAATTTCAATAAGCCCTGGAGGGTGGCGGTCCCCGGAGCTGCAGGGGGCCGTGAGCCCCGTGTATATTATAATAAAGCCCCAGGGGGTGGTCCCCGGGGCAGTGTGGAAGGGATTGGGCCCCCCACACCTTTTTTTCAGCATGCCCCCGGGATTTCCCCCCCCCCCCCCCCCCCCCCCCCCCGAGGGCTAATTAGCCTTAAAGCGCGCTTCTTTTTTTTTTTTTTTTTTAATCGGCAGGAACCGCACTTCCGGCGCGGATTTTACTGATTTTTAATCAGAAAAAAAAAAATTGGGGGTCCTTGTTGGTCCTTGTTGGACCCCCTGAACAGGCCTAGGGGGTCAGGGTGTTTCTACCCTGCCCCCTTTTCGTGTTTTGCACTTTTTTTATAGGTTTCTTGTGCCTCGGTTCTACCAAGGCAAAAGATGGCTGCCAACACTTCCTGATTTGGAGTGTTGACAGCCAATTAGCATGCAGCTCGTGCACGGCAGGGTCCGCGGATCCTCCGCGGATCCTTCGAGGCCATAGATATATATGTACTTTTAAATTTAATTTTCTCAGGAATTACTGAACGGATTTGCACCAAATAGGCAAAAGGCACGAGTCTGAAAAGAGGACTACAATTTTGACAAATTTGGTGTAATTCCGTTCAGCCGTTCGGGTTGTAGCCGCGATGAACGGTACCTATGGAAAATTGCATGGGGAAAACACGTTTTGGGACCCCCCTTTTTTCTCGGCCCCCGCTTCACGAATCACCCCGAGACTCTCAGGATAGGAGCGGACCGGAGCGCCCCACCAGTTTTGAATATTTTGCGAAGATTCGTCAACCGGCGCCAAGTTATTCCAAATAGAATGTTGCGGATTTCCTATGGAAAATAGGTCCTAACTATATCTACCTACTAGCGACACATGTTGCACCACTTACAGGCAGGGTAGATCTTCTCCTACAATTCTTATGCTTTCTCCTATGTTATATTTTCCCCTGTGTATGCAGCAGAGAGTCCACATTTCTGTGAACAGGTTTCTTATTCTTCTTTCTCAATGGGTATTACTGTTTTGTGTTCCCTTTGTTTCCATGAGTGCCTTTGTCCATTACTAGGGATGTAGCTGCCAACCTAGATTTTCAAGAGAAATAGGAAGAACTACAATTTTTCAATGGTCCGAATCTGGCACAAAATGTAAGACACAGCTCTGACTTTCTTATATGACCAGTTTCTTATGGGTATGTTATGGGTATGTTGATTTATATGAAAGATAACTTTTGTGTACCTACACCAGATCATAGTCTTGTTAGTGCCCAATACCTTATGTGATTGAGAGGAGTCTTACAACCTTTACCCTTAATATAAGAACAACTAACAACCAAAGATGCAACCTGCACTCTTTTTACCATCCACCAGGAGACAGCGCAAAGTTTACAGAGGAACTAATGGAGATCATAACGACCAACTCCAACGACGGCGCTAACAACATATTTCTTGGTGATTTCAACTTACATTGGGAGGACCACAACGACAAACTGGTCAAATCGCTGAAAGACTTCCTTGATGAACTGAACCTTACTCAACTATGCACACAACCCACTCACTCGAAAGGAGCGACGTTAGACTGGATTATCTCACGAAACAAAGAGACATCAATCCTCTCTATAACACCATGCAACTGGTCGGATCATCATGCCATAACATTCGTGATACCTATAATGGTAAAAGGCATGACCAGACAACCCCTCAAGACCAAAAAATGGGTTAGAGACACAAGAGATGCAAACTTAAAGTTACTAGTTGAAAGCTGTGAAAAAGACCTAAAACCGCATAACAACCTGCATAATGTGAACGAGCTGACCGACCACTACATAACAACGGTCGAAAAGATTGTCAACAACACCATGCCCCTAAAACTGAAAAATATCTCGGAGAAGACAAAAAATCCATGGTTTAATGAATCACTAAATGAAGAAAGGCGCAAATTGAGAATGGCCGAAAGAAAATGGAGACAACACCCTTCATCCCCAGAGCTGAAAGCACTCAGAAAAATTAGAAGCCAATATAACAAAAAGATCATCAACTCAAAACAAGAATTCATACGGTCAGAACTGGACAGTGCCAAAAACAGACCACGGAAACTCTTTGAAATCCTAAAGCAACAATCAAACAAACTAGCCAAATCAGTCCATGAGAACTCCAAAACACCGCTAAACTGTGAAGAATTTTCTACATTTTTCACAGAGAAGGCGAAATCGCTAGAAGTAGAGCTCAAAAACGCCGTGGCAAACCTTCCCATAGATCCAATGACTACGAGAGATACTGCTACGACAATGGAGAGTATCATGACAAAAAACGAGGCAAGGTGGGATACGTTCGAACTATATGACCAGCACAGTATCGCCAAAACGCTTTCCGAAATAAAGCCAAACAACCACTACCAAGACCCAGTGCCTGCAAAATGTGTAAAAGAAATCAATCACGTTTTGGTTCCAATATGGACTGAAATTATAAATGCTTCACTATCACAAGGGGTCCTCCCAGACTGCCTGAAAACAGGTCAAGTTGCTCCCATAATCAAAAAACCCTCAGCAGATAGATCAGACCCAAACAACTTTCGCCCAGTGACCAACATCCCGATACTGGCCAAACTAATTGAGAAATGCGTTCAGAACCAACTAAGCCGACACATCACCAAGTTCTCGTTGCTCGATGAATGCCAATCAGGATTCAGAGCAGGGCACAGCACTGAAACAGCGATCCTCCATATTGTCGATGATGCTCTACAGGCACTTGACCAAAACAAAGCATGTCTACTGATTCTCCTAGATCTGTCCTCGGCCTTCGACACGGTAAATCACGAAGCTCTATTGACCAGGTTACGGGACAGGATGGGTCTGTCAGGAACTGTGCTGGAATGGTTTATCTCTTTTCTACAGAACAGAACACAGCGATTCCTGGTCAACCAGTCTATCTCACCTCCATGCCCTATTTCAATTGGAGTCCCTCAAGGATCATCATTATCCCCAGATCTGTTTAACCTCTACGTCGAACCGCTCACAGAAATTCTCCAAAAATCACAGATATCCTATCACATGTATGCAGACGACACGCAAATATACTTAAAGATCTCCTCCCTAAAAGACATGGAGATAATGAACGAGACTCTAAAAATGGCTCTACAATGGCTAACCACCAACCAGCTGAAGTTGAACGCTCACAAAACAGAGTTTCTACTAATCGCACCAGCTAGGAGCCATACGGAAATAAAGGAATGGACGAAAGTAGTGACTGCGCTAAACTGCACCCCAACACTAATCAAGTCAGCGAAATCGCTAGGAATCACTCTTGACGAGAATCTGGACATGAAAGCCCATATCAACTCAATGGCTAAAAATGCCCGGTTCCACCTGAACTACTTAAGGAAATTGAAACCATTCATCTCAGAAGCGGATCTCAAATTAGCAATCCAATCCTTAGTTATCTCGAGGATTGAATACAGCTGCACCACCTTAGCGGGACTACCAAAATTGTCCACAGCGCCATTGAAAGCATGCCTAAACGCGGCGGCAAGAATTATCACCGGATCAAGAAAATACGATCACATATCGCCACACTTGAAAGCTTTAAGCTGGTTACCCTATGAAGCGAGAATCCAAATGAAGATGGCATGTATCACCCATAAAGCGCTACACCACAACACCCCAAGATACCTAGCGAAGAAAATCCAGCTATCGGGAGGCAATCGACCAGCGAGGAGTACTGAGGAATTCCTTACCACGGCCAGCCCTTTTCCACAAGAAAAAAACCTATGACAGAGCGTTCTCAGGATCTGCCCCCAGAATATGGAACTCACTCCCTCCTAACATCAGGAAGATCCAAAATGTGGCATCATTTAAGCGAGAAGTGAAGAGCTTTCTGTTGAAGAAATACACTACCTAGAATAGAACATTCACAATCTGATAATGACCTAACTATCAGACTTGTTTATTCATTTACTTAAGAAAGTAATACACTCACCATTGACTTTCAACGCTAACTGCACACATGATATTGTATATTTATCATCTACCTCATATTTGTTGTCCGTATAATCTGTTGTATATATATGTCTTTCTCATATGCCTTCTATGTTAAGCGCTCTGATACCCACGGGTCTTGTTCGCGCTATACAAAACTTTATAACAATAATAATAATAATAATAAAGGTGGGCACAGGATCTTATTCTCCAGATTCTGATTCTACAATCTATTCGTTTTGATTTTAAGTCCATTTAATTGTGAAAAATCTTCGCATCTGTTTATAACACAACATGGTATCCTCTGTTTCAGGAACAGATATTTTATGAAGTGATGCATCAATTAATGTGATTAAATTATAAGGGTCTTCTGTGCCAGTTAAAGCTAGACGTACTGTGAACCGTATCAAATTGTGTTGTTGAGTATGGTGGTTCTTCATTTCAGTAAATGATGATCCTGGATGGACAGTGAAGGCGAACCAACATGCTAAAATTAATGCAGGGTAGTTCTGAACCAGCAGTGCTGAAGGTTTACCTAAGAGCTTAGGCCAGCAGATTCCTGTTTTTTGATCTCCCAAAATGTATCTCACAAAAAAACATAATTTCTTAGCTTGAGCTTTAAATTAAACCTTAGCTATTAGATGCTGACTTTTAGCATGAGAATTCAGAATTGAAAATACCATGTTTTCTTTGAAGCTGCAATTTTGTGATTTCATTGCAAAATTGTCTATACCGCATTGCTCATACAACACACTCCTGAATCTCGGGGTTTCTGTCGTGTTTAGATAATTAGTTAACCTTTTTTTCTGTTTTAAAATTGTTTTATTTGTAGCATCTGTCATAACTCCCATGGCTTTCTTTTTTTTTTTTTTTTTTTTTTTAAAGCCTAGATCCAGATGATGACCCGCTGTGCTTGCTGCTGATTATAGATTTTCTGTCACTTCGGTCCCGGGAGTACATGTTCCTGATACGGATGTTTCAAGACTGGGAGGTGAGCTTGCAGCATGCTGATCAAACTAGACAGGAGCATATTAAGGATCAATGTGGTTGCTACCCCCCTGGTGGTCTGTCTGACCTATATTGGTGGTATTTTAGAATGTCTGACTTTGCTGTGAGGTATATGGAGGTGACGTATTACCTTAGACTTGGTTGTAATGTGTATAACTATTTTCTTTTTCTTGATCATGTGTGGGCCAAAAAATTCTAGTATGGGCTGTACTTTTGCGTACATATTAGAATTGAGAGTTTCACAGTAAGTACCATACCCTCAGCCACCTACCAGGGAATAATGCCTGGAAAGTACTGGTAAATGCTAAATTCAGTGCTGTAAATTATGAATTCGGAATGATTCGCCACATTTTCAGGGAGAAAATTCAGAATTAGGAGTATATACCTTGCCTGGTAAATACCTCCTTATTTATTTTATTTATTTATTGAATTTCTAGAGCGCGCTATCACCTGACACGCATCCTGGCGCTAGTAACTCCGCATAGCATACATCCGTTGGGATGCATAGCCTCACCCAACAATGTTTGTACTTACCAGGTGTGGTAAATACTTCATCCGCATCCTCCCTACTTGTGATTAGGCTTAAGTGTGTTTACCTGAATCTTTAAAAAAAATGTATTGAACAAGCTCAGAAGGCAATACATTATTAAGCATATGTGCATGTATACGACTAGGTTGATTGATAACAAAAGTTCAGCGTGGAAGGGGTGAAGCAAACACAATCGTCGTAAGAACAAGCACGATTTTGAAGTAACAGTTCTTTCCAAGACCAGTAGATGAGTTACAACAGACACATTATCGTACATTGTAAAATAAATGGAACAATATCGCAGGCCCGAGGCTTCTCTATGCATTTCTGTATCTGCCCCATTGAGACCACATTTTTCCCATTTCTTCACACACACCCTGCTTTTGTATACTACTACATCTGCTCATTGGCACCAATCTAATTCATTCTCCCAGTCTGACACTGACTGGGGGAGGAGCACACTCCAGCACTGGGCGATGTTCTGTTTTGCCACACCCGCCCCCAGTGCCAGCCGGAGTCTAATATGGCTAGGCCAGTCGCCCTCTCCCTTAATCATTAGAAGGAGCCATCGAGACCTCCGTCCCCGCTACCCTTGACATTATTATCATGATTCTTTGCAAGATGAGTTGATCCTGGGGGATTTTCATAAGATGTGGAAAAAGGAGCCCTCTTGCTGGCAACGTAGTTTGTGCCATTTCCCCATTTATGAAGGAGTGTGCACAGGTAGTAAGAGTGGTGTTGTATCTTAAATTGTATCAGCCTGAATCGTGTACGGATTGTGATTTCTCTGGGGCTTTTCAGGGCCTCTCTCCAGTCGTTGTCCTCTATTTTACCTAGGTCATCAACCCAGTCGCAACGAAAAGAAGCCAGGGGGTCTGGTGCATTGTTTATGAGTTTCTGATATATTTTTGACGTCCCGTTTTCCGGGATGGGATCGACCAGCAACCTCTGGTCCAAAGAGGAGTTGTATGGAATGGCCGTTCCTAGTTGTATGTGCCTATGTAGGGCATGTCTAAGTGTTTACCTGAATCTTGTGTCTTGATGGCTTCAATAGTAGGAGTCTTTGTGTTCTTCAAACATTTTTCTTAATATATACACATATCGTTATGCACATATTTTTACCTGAATCTTGTGTCACAATGGCTTCAATAGCAGGAATCTTTGTGTTCTGCAAACAATTGTCTTAATATATACATGTGCTCATGCACATATAATCTGCCTATTTATCTACTTGTGCTACGTGACTGTCTTGATTTGAGAATGTACGCTGTAACTCATCTTACAATTTTCATCATTCAGATAGTCTGCTTCCTGCAGATTCCTCATGTCCTGAATCTCCACCTTACACAAGTCTTAATTTACACGTTTTTCAAGACTCATGTGCCAGAAGGTGGTCACAGACCATTCCTACACTTTCCCAAATATGATGTCATGGTGCTATGTATGGAGCCGCTGGGTGCTCTAACATTGGTTCTTTATTTTCATGCCAGTCGACATGGACCTGATGTGCTCTACTCTGAAGTTTTTTTTGGTTTTTTTACGATTTTCACTGTTTGCATGCACTGCCATTGATATTTCCTCTGACAGCCTTATTTGAACCCACTTTGGTGTCTTCCTTCAAGGATAATGAAAGTGGGGGGTGCAGAAAGGCAACAAAGCAGCTGGGCCACTACAACTGTAGCCATGAACAACCATAAGCCTGACAGAGCAACTAGTAAAATTCATTTACAGGAGAAACCAGCTACTGAGATTAGGAAACAGTACGCTCCCTGAAACTTGTTCGCCCTAAGTTGGCAGAGTATGCCCAGACGTGAGTCCCTTGCTCACTTTGCAACTGGATTCAACCTATCCTCGCTGATGAGGTGTGTTACCCCGGAACCGGTCCCATGATGCTCGTTTCCGGTCCAGGGAAGACCTGGCTTGGCATTTTGGGCTGGACAGTTCCCATGAGGCACAGGGTCAAGACTGACTTGCATATGGCTCGATCTGAACTGGGGTGGCGAAGTGAGCTAAAGAACGATGATGGATTCAACCCAGATCTGTGACTGGGGGTGAGTGTCTGAAAAGTTTCAGAGCTCCGTCCATCATCTCCTTGTGTTTGCTCCGAAAAGAAATGGTGACATTAACAACTAGTCGGGTAAGTCTCTATAAAGCTTGTGTAAAACTGGAGGGATCCAAGCAAGCTCTATGTTGTTGTGAGACTGTGGAGCCCAAGGATCTGGCCACTAAGTTCACCATCTCTAGGCCTAACTTAAGATGCTCTAAAACTATCAGAAACCAATTAAGCAGAGTTACTACTGACAGGATCTGCAAGCAGCAGAACCAACTCCTTTGCAATCTCCTAAAGTGCATGGGAGTAGCAGGCCAACAGGCATGCATTATAGGAGTGTAAACCATAGCACTCGATGAGAACCTTTCTTCCTAATCACATCAAACTGCTGCCACATCACATCCATCCGATGAAGACAGAGGTGGAAAGATAACATAAGCCATGTGATTTAAGGGCAATCGTGATGTAGCTTAGTCGGGAGAGAAAACCATATGCTAAGCAGTAGCGATTCACAGCTGCTGACGAGTTGAGCCTGAGATATCCAAATGCTCTTAATGGGCTCCATCAGCTGGAACTCTTGAGGTCGAGAATGTGAGGTGCAAGAAGAAACATCACCTAGGAGCAGTCCCACTGCTGTGATTGATTCCAGCCGAGGGAACAGCCAACATTTAAGAGACTAACTTTGCATCTGGTGGCAATGGAGATTGTCGGGCCAGGAAGAAGTCAACTAGGTGGTTGAAGCAAATCTGCACAGAGGCAGAGTCTGCAAGTGGAGCAGCATATACCAGGGCCAAGATAGGGCTGATTTGTTGCTCTAATCGTAGTGTTGGTGTGGCATCTAAACTCCTTAGAGCCTGAAGTCGTACCAAAGGGAGTGCGAGGAGGCCTGAGCCTTCAGCAGAGCTTGGGTGAAAGCTGCCACTGAGCTGTTAGTGACTCTGACAGCACAGTGCAATGCCTTAACACAAGCCTGGGCACTGAAGCTGGACTTCTGCCGGGCCTGGCAGGAGCTGCTTCCAAAGGCTGCTTGTACGCCTGAGTCAATGTGCCAACACAAATGAATGACTTGCCTGAGGTCGAGACAGTGCTTAGTATGAGCCAGTGGTTGCCAGTGCGGGATACTGGCACTGTTTTTGGGGACTGACACTTATTTTTCCTCATTAGACTGAGGGAGAAAAAAAGGGGGTAAAAGGAGAAGGAGAAAGACTGGAAACCTTACCAGAGAAAGTAGGAACCAACAAGAGTGAGATAAAGGGACATGGAGTGTCTGTTAGTCGAACAAAGAGGCATCCTTGGTATTCGGTGCACTGACATTTAACAGCACTGGCCGCTGGCTTCTGAGCAGAGCTTCGGGCACCAGCACTCTTTCTTTTTCAAAGCTGGGTCAAGAGCAACTATGAACAGGTGAAACACCTTCTTACCAAATGTAAGTAAAACGCCTGAGGGAAGGCGAATAGGTATTCCGATTTATTTCAGGGGCCGGATTTAGCCCATGATCAGGACATAAGGAGCACACCCTGGCCTTCTCACTCTGAGCTAAAGGAGTCTTGATTTTCTTCCATTTTCCAGCTTTCCTGATTGATACCTTCAGACTTGCCACAGGCCATCTTTTACCGTTTCATGGCTAATTTGATGGCCACTTTGCCTCTTAGAGAGTGGTGTGTTAGGCCTAAAAGATTGCTTTATTCCCATTACGAGCCAGGAAGTGCTACTGCTGGGCCATGATAGAGTGCCCATAGTAGCTGTGCTTTTGTGTGTGGATACACTTCAGTCAACAATGGGAGCTAAGTCTGGGCTGCATCCTTTTGTTTGGGTTTTAAAATGAGCAAATGGATAACATCTGTGCATTTGCCCTTGTGTTTTAGCCATCCATTACTGTCCCTGGTGATTTGTTTCTCTCCAGGCCCTGTTCCTTTCTGTTTGTATTGATACAAACAAAATGGTCCCAGATAGACACGCAATTAACTCAATCGTAACAAGAATAGGTACATACACAGATAATTATAACGACATTGTTTTTAATCACAACGTATATTACATAAGATTCATTCATAAAAATGAGTACATATTAAATCGCATATAATGCCCCTAAAAGAATGAAGTAGGGAAGGGTAGTGCTGGAATAGTGAAAGTATAGAAACTAAGACAAAAGGTCACTAAGACCAAAATGCAAAAGAAATTGTAAAAAATTGGCACAATGGAACAATTAGTTAATCAATTAATTTAAACAATCATGCCTCAAATGAAATCACGAATGATAAATGATGGAGGAGGCTGAACACAAGAGGTCCCAGTGACTTCTTGGGTTAACCCGTGTTTTTGTAGCCCTTTCTGTTTGTATGGCATTGTTTACCATTTCTGCTATTTGTGAGGTTTGTTGTTTTGAATTTAGTGCATCTTCCTACACCTTTTCTGTCCTCATGTGGGAAAACTTTTTTGGATGGCCCTTGCCAGGTTGTGTATCTTCTCACTGCTCCTATTGGTTGATTAAGTCATGAAGGCCCATTCTACACATAGTGATTCCACTTATTCCACCAGCCTTTGGTGGGTGGTTCAGTTTCTGGTAACTTATTTTTCGTGGTGATTGTGTGGGCTGCTTTTAGCACTTTCCTGCTTCTGCAGCTCTATTTGACCTTTGCCGGCTTGGTTTTTGTTTCTGCTGATTGACTGGCTAGAATGATGTGAAAGTAACAGCTTATTGCTGTTTCCACAGTTACAGTGAGGGATTCTTCCTGATGTTCATCATATCCTGAGGTGGTGATTGTGTTTTGGTGCTTTTCTCAGTCCTTGTTTCTCTGTGAATTTCAAATGTTTACCCCTGGAATGTGACATGTTACCTTCCTCTGTTTTGATGTGGCCTTTGCTTTCCTTGCTACTTTGTAGGAGTAGGCCACTTGTGGTCTGTTGGATCAGCTGGTTCGTTAGTATTGGACACATCCATCTGGGCCATAAGATGGTCTATTCCTTAGGTTTGGTTCTGCCCTGTTTAGGTCTATTCCTCGAGTTTGGTTCTGCCCTGTTTAGCTGCTGCTGTTGGGTTTTCAGGTGCCTTGCCTTGCTGTGCTCTTTAGGTTGTTTTCTCTGTCCGCCATTTACTAGGTCTGGTTGGTTTGGTATTGTTACTGTGATGTTGGTTCTTTTCACTGCTTCTGTCCTCAGACCCTCATCCATGAGGTACTGCTTTGCTAATAGATTGAGGAGATCAGAAATAGAGGTTATTACCTTCTTTGATGATGTTACTGATGGATACCCCATCTGCCTGAAGATTTCTCACAAACCTTCTCACCTCTCTGTTCTGAGGGAGCTCTAGTGCTGAAAAGATAGGATGGAGTTTGGTTTGTCCACTGCATTGCTTTCTCTTCACCAGGCTTAACTCTGCCCCTTAGAAAGGGCATGTAGGGGAGAATTATGAGAGGATAACTGTTGTCAGAGCCCCAGGTGACACCATTTAGCACTCCTTGAAACCACATCCTGGGAGGTATCTTTAAGTGGTTTGCATGCCATAGCACCACCTACAGGCAAAGGAGAGCAGTTGCAACATTTTAATATGGCTCGTATTGATAATTCCTGAGGTGAGGAATCTGCATGTAGATGGAGTTTCCTCCCAAAATATTGGTACTGCAAGTAGGTAACTTCTTTGTGTTGCTTTAAAATTGTGTCTTTATACTAAAAAGGAAGGCAGTCTACATTAGGATACATCATGTCTCTCTAATGTATCCCTGGACCACTAACTGATGAATGCAAGTGAGACCTCTTTATGTGGCCTACAGGGGTTGGGTGTAGTAGCACCACTAAGGGAAATAATACCAAAGGATGTTTTTTTAATGGTGTGTTTTTACTTCCCAGTTCAGAGTAGTGCAGGTTGCAATAGGATATATTGCTGTAATCTTGCACATTTTCCTCCTTTCAGAGATGCAATTCCAAGTGCAGAGTGGAGGAATCCAAGGGCCATCTGTTGAGCACCTGTATGCTCCAAACTGTACAACGAGCCATGACGTTGTACAGTATTCAAGATTACCATGGGTGTAAATACAACATTAACTTGGTTAGGCCGATGTAAACAGAATATCCAGAAACTCCCTTGAGAAGAACCAAGGAATAATCTTTGCATAACTGCATTTGAAGATAGAAGCAAGAGTAAATAAATGTCTGGAACCTTTACAGGACAGCGGTTGATGGGTGATGAACTTGATGTATCTCAAACTGTGGGATGCAAGGAAGGAAACCTCCAGTAAACCAGCAATTGGCAATCCAACAGCTGAGCCTGAAGATCATCTTGGACATGCATTATGAGCTAAAGAAGAAAATCTTTTAGGTGCATCAGTTTGCCTGTAAGAAATATTCCCAATGGCAATGCACTGCAATGAAGTAATGATGGATTATTTCATTATAATGGAACTGAGGATATTAGTAATGTTGTTTTGTCCATTGGAATCTGCTGGGTTTTTCTGGTCCAGTCTTAGGTCTGACTCTCTATGCTCAGTTGCATTGAATATACATCAAGTGTGACAAAATGACATATGGTTTTCAGCTCATCAGTGTGTTTAGTTCCCCTAAGGTCCTATCTCAGATACATTCATCTACTGATATCCTACTTTAAGATGAGGAGACTTTGTTAATGCGTGACTCTGGGTCTTTCCTCGTGCATTGTTGTTAATTGAAGACTTGAAGTGGGCATATGGTACTTAGCATTAATCCAATTAAAACTTAAACAAGTTTCACCAAGGAAAGGTCTTGGTTTCTACGGAAGCAATTCCTGTCTTTTATTCCCCTGAACAATTAATGCTAAAATATGGTTCCCCACATGATTCCTAACTCCATTTATGTAATGTTGGGGAAGTTTATACTTCTGGAGGGCGTAAAGGTTTAAACGCGGCACATGAAGTTGAACATATTCAGTTGGGACCACCAATATAAAATACAGTGAGTGGAAAAATATCCATGTAATACCTATTTTTCACCTTCAATTGCCCTGCCCTTTTCCCCACTCTTGTTAGTAGAGTCATGTTTTTAGTGCTTTCTGAATTTGAGAAGATTAGATTCTTTTTTTAGAGATCTCGGCAGGGAGTTCCAAAGTTTGGAGGTGGTGTATGCAAAGCATTTTCCTCCCCATTTAACTTTGTGTGCCTTGGGGACAATTAAGTTGCCACTGTTTGATGATCTCACTGATCTTTCCAGGATGTAAGGAATGAAAAATGGTGTGATAATTGCCAATAGAAATAGTTTGTTTTTTCATTATCATGCAGGAAAAGTAATGTTCAGTATTGGTGCTGACATGGCCTTGCTCCCCCCGTTTGTATGTGCAATGAATTATTCAATGCCTAATAGATGCATCTATTAAAATATTGTGTGATCCATATTACCTTTGGGATTGCAAAGCGGTGTCTCACGTAAAAATGCCCATTTAGACTGTCTTATTTTAGAGCATCTTTGACCCCTTACCACTTTACCAGTGATCTCCACGGAAGTCCTAAAGCCAGAGCTGACAGTACCTAAATCACCATAAAAGTATGCTTATGGCATGTGTAGCTGTAGATAGACATGTTGTGCATACTTCTTCTATCCAGGAAAGTAATCAACAGAATTGGCTATGCGCCAATGTGTCGCAAACTGGGCAGCAACATGTTTACCTGCCACATATATTTTGCTATTCTCCCTGTCTGGAAGTAGTGCATCACATGTGCCCTGGGAGTTGGCATGCTTTCGAGCGGTATGGTTGACGAGGGAGTCCGATTTAAGTTGACCCCCAATGTATAATGGGTCAGAGGGGGAAGCCTTATATTTCTTATCCACCTGGGGGTTATTAGCCAGACTCCCAAAGAATGCTGGGCGCAGCCTTAAGCATTCTCCTCAGCATGGTTGGGAGGGAGGTGGACGGACTGCATGGAGCACTGAGTGGAAGAGAGCGTCTCCAGCAAGAAACAATTATCCTTCGGTAGCTTATGCCTCCTGATCTTATGGTATGTGGCTGCCCTATGGAAGACTTCATGAAAGCTTTTCAGGGTACAGGGTACAGGTCGGGATCAGTATCCCTAGGTGGGCCGATGTCCTAATTATCCCATGGTTCGTCTTCAGGGTGTGGGCCTAAAGGTGTGTCTAAACGATCTTGAGGAGATTCTGGACTGTCTCCTCCAAACCCAGAGTGTGCTGACCCCTGTGGAGAGTGAGATAAGCGGTCAGGAAGGGATGGAGGTGAAAGGGGACGAGGTGGTGTTGGTGAAGGAAGCAAACAAGGAGTAGGGGAATGGCAAGGTGGGGTTAGACGAGGCAGAGGAGGTGGTGGACTGCTGCCTCAGTCCTGCTGCCGTGGAATTTTGATTTACAAAAAGGGGGTGGTGATGAACAGAGTGTCTGAGTTAAACAGACCACTCTTACCCAGTCCAAAGATCAGGGCTTGATCCATCACCGTTATTTATCTCACTGCCCCATCCCAGCTCAGAACCTGGCTATATGCAAATCAGTCTGTCCCTGGCCCAGTGCATCATGGGAACAGGGCAGACTAAACTACCAAGCCAATTCTTCACCAGAAAGGAGACAAGCTACCGGGGACCGGTTTCTGGCATTTCAGCCTTCTTCGGCCCGGCTTGCTTGAATCCTGATGGAGCAGTGAGAAAGGGACTCATGTCTGAGTATACCCTTCCACACCTATAGTGGCCAAAAACGATTTACAAAAAGGGGGTGGTGATGAACAGAGTGTCTGAGTTAAACAGACCACTCTTACCCAGTCCAAAGATCAGGGCTTGATCCATCACCGTTATTTATCTCACTGCCCCATCCCAGCTCAGAACCTGGCTATATGCAAATCAGTCTGTCCCTGGCCCAGTGCATCATGGGAACAGGGCAGACTAAACTACCAAGCCAATTCTTCACCAGAAAGGAGACAAGCTACCGGGGACCGGTTTCTGGCATTTCAGCCTTCTTCGGCCCGGCTTGCTTGAATCCTGATGGAGCAGTGAGAAAGGGACTCATGTCTGAGTATACCCTGCCACACCTATAGTGGCCAAAAACGATTTACAAAAAGGGGGTGGTGATGAACAGAGTGTCTGAGTTAAACAGACCACTCTTACCCAGTCCAAAGATCAGGGTTTGATCCATCACCGTTATTTATCTCACTGCCCCATCCCAGCTCAGAACCTGGCTATATGCAAATCAGTCTGACCCTGGCCCAGTGCATCATGGGAACAGAGCAGACTAAACTACCAAGCCAATTCTTCACCAGAAAGGAGACAAGCTACCGGGGACCGGTTTCTGGCATTTCAGCCGTCTTCGGCCCGGCTTGCTTGAATCCTGATGGTGCAGTGAGAAAGGGCCGAAGACGGCTGTAATGCCAGAAACCGGTCCCCGGGAGCTTGTTTCCTTCCCAGTGTAAGAATTGGCTTTTGTAGTTTGGTTTGCCCTGTTCCCATCATGCACTGGGACAGGAACAGACTAATTTGCATACAGCCAGGTTCTGAAACTGGGATGGTGCAGTGAGCTAAAAAACGGTGTTGGATCTAGCCCTGATCTCTTGACTGGGTGAGAGCTTTCTGCTTAATTCAGAGACTCTGTCCCTCACCACCCCTTGTTGTAAATATTTTTGTCCACCCTAAGCGTGGAAGGGTATTCTCAGATGTGAGACCCTTGCTCATTGCACCATCAGGATTCAAGCAAACCGGGCCGAAGACGGCTGTAATGCCAGAAACCGGTCCCCGGGAGCTTGTTTCCTTCCCAGTGTAAGAATTGACTTTTGTAGTTTGGTTTGCCCTGTTCCCATCATGCACTGGGACAGGAACAGACTAATTTGCATACAGCCAGGTTCTGAAACTGGGATGGTGCAGTGAGCTAAAAAACGGTGTTGGATCCAGCCCTGATCTCTTGACTGGGTGAGAGCTTTCTGCTTAATTCAGAGACTCTGTCCCTCACCACCCCTTGTTGTAAATATTTTTGTCCACCCTAAGCGTGGAAGGGTATTCTCAGATGTGAGACCCTTGCTCATTGCACCATCAGGATTCAAGCAAACCGGGCCGAAGACGGCTGTAATGCCAGAAACCGGTCCCCGGGAGCTTGTTTCCTTCCCAGTGTAAGAATTGGCTTTTGTAGTTTGGTTTGCCCTGTTCCCATCATGCACTGGGACAGGAACAGACTAATTTGCATACAGCCAGGTTCTGAAACTGGGATGGTGCAGTGAGCTAAAAAACGGTGTTGGATCTAGCCCTGATCTCTTGACTGGGTGAGAGCTTTCTGCTTAATTCAGAGACTCTGTCCCTCACCACCCCTTGTTGTAAATATTTTTGTCCACCCTAAGCGTGGAAGGGTATTCTCAGATGTGAGACCCTTGCTCATTGCACCATCAGGATTCAAGCAAACCGGGCCGAAGACGGCTGTAATGCCAGAAACCGGTCCCCGGGAGCTTGTTTCCTTCCCAGTGTAAGAATTGGCTTTTGTAGTTTGGTTTGCCCTGTTCCCATCATGCACTGGGACAGGAACAGACTAATTTGCATACAGCCAGGTTCTGAAACTGGGATGGTGCAGTGAGCTAAAAAACGGTGTTGGATCTAGCCCTGATCTCTTGACTGGGTGAGAGCTTTCTGCTTAATTCAGAGACTCTGTCCCTCACCACCCCTTGTTGTAAATATTGCCGTGGAAGTTTGGGCATTGGCTCCATGGTTGGTGTAGGGCCTCCTCTAAGATCAGCTTCCTCTTGGGAAGAGCAGGGCCTTTGACTTTAGAAGGAGACTGATCAAGGATCCACCCAGTCTGTGGGTGGATAATAATCTGCTGCTGCCAGACGTTAAGCTCATCCTGAAGGTGTTAGAGGATGGGCTGATCTTGATCTTCAGAGAAGGAGGAGGATGGCGCTTTGGGCACCAAATGTTTTGATGCCGAAGATGGTCTTTAGGTAGGTGGCACCAAGGTGAATTTCGTCTCAGAGTATTTTGCATCCGAGGTTGGCTTCGAGGGTGCCGAAAGGACAGTTGGAGCCGAATGTACAGGAGATGGTTAGGTGGTGGGTCGAAAGCATGGCGATGGTTCAGACCACAACCTTCTAGCAGTGGCGAACCTGAAGCCTCTTGGCGAGCTCCTGGGCTCCAAGATTGACCCCCTCAAGGGTGAACCTCAGCCTCTGTTCAGTGCTGGGGGCGTGTAGAACAGGGATGTTTTTACTCATGGCTGCAATGGATGACGTTGGGGAGGTGGCAGCTCTGTTTCGGAGCTGGGGCTCTCATCTAGTAAAAAACCTGCTCCTCTGTAGCAGAATTCCCTTCGAAGTTTTGATCATCAAAGCGATCCGGAGCATCTGTTGATGCGCCATGGAGACTAATGCGAGGCGTCAAACTCATCCGTAGCGCAAAGTGTTCTTATTATTGAATATGAGGCAAACAGTACAGGAGGCCTCATCCTTGTCTGGGAACAGACAGATGTTGCACAACTGATGGAGGTATGTCCATGGATGGAAAATTCTTGGTTGTCAAACTGAAGAGATGGTCCCGAAGGGCTAAAGCCCTGAACAGGGGACAGAGAAGGTTTGGTTGTGGAACCAAAGGCGAGTGCATGGCGCCTCTAGATGAAGAGAAGATGCGGTGGAGGTTAAACAGATGAGTCTAGAGAATCCGAACAGGCCTTGCAACAATGCACCAAGCCATCGACACAGAGCTCAGTGAGAACACATCTGATCCAGATGGCAACAATCTAATAATGGAGCAGATGCCCATGTGCATTACCAGCAATAGGTGGAATCACTAGCCATTGTGACTCAGACTACTTCAAAGAGAAACAAGTTTCACACGTCCACACCAACAGTAGAGGTAAGGAGTATGCACAGCATGTGAATCTACAGTACTACATGCCACAAACAGATGCTTACAGATTTTCCTTTTTCTTTTCAGAGCGCCTGATATTTAGAATGCTTCTGCTTTAATATGTGTTATCCTTAAAGTGCTGAAGTTTTATATTGACAGACCTAAAATAAATAAGTTACCTGCCAGTTCTGTGTGGATGATTCTTCAGTTTACCTTGAAGTCTCAAAAGTGCTTGGAATTTGACTTGTTAGGCCGAGTTTAAGCAATCATGAATGCCAGTCAACTTGTTGCTACTTAGTGATTGAGAAATACCCTTTCTTCTGTCTGAAAAAGGGCTACCATTTCTTGTTATGCTTCAGTATACTCTGCAATGTTTTGATAATCTTGTGGCCACATGCAAAGCAAAGAAAATGTAGCATTTCTTGTTGTTGGTACTATTACATTGGCCATAGTATTCTACCAGTGCTCAGTTACTGTTTCTACTAGTCACATACATTTAAAATAATTACAACTTCATGTTATGTGAACAGACAGCCATTATGTTAAGTGCAGCGATAAATTGGGACTATGGGAATATATTGTACTCAGGACTGCCTTTACTTTGCTCAGTAAGCTTCATACTACCTAAACCCATGCAGTCAGGCTAGTGTTTAGTCTTCAAAAAGACAGATGCATTTCTTGCTAGGAAATATCTTGAACTCCTATCAGTGAAAGATGGAATTTGATTCAGTATTTTCTGTGGTTAGTAATCGGCATAATAAGGTCTCAGACTATTTAACCACCACATGGCAGGCACATACTCCTAATGGCTAACATATATATTCATGGTCACCCGCACCAAGCATGTTTTTGACTGATATATAAAAAACAGAGTGGTTTCTTTGTCCTACCCAAATTATCTGAAATGCTCCTATATAACACAACATGTATATTTGTAAAGCTCTTGTTCACCCAAGGTTATCTTAATGCAAAATAACAGATGTTAATTGTTACCCAACGTAGTGGTACTCATTTTATCGACTTCAGAAGGATGAAAGGCTGAGTGGACCTGTGGTCATGAGGTCAAACCCAGGTTGTGGTCCTGCACGGCTATACGGCCGTTTTGGGGTAAAGTTACCAGGATGCTAGCAGAATGCACGGAACAAACGCTGGACTGGACGTGAGAGGTGTGCATCCTGTGACTTTACCATAGGTCTAGGAGACATAAGGTTACGTCCAGATATACAGAACTAGGTCTGTTAGTGGCAAAGCGTTTGCTCAGGCGTCCTTCTAAGTCCCCTGACCCCTCAGTGGCTAAGGCCTGGTATTACTCCCTTCTGTGCTGTGCGCAGGCGGAGAGTGTTGCACTGCACCGCGAAGACGCGATTGGGTTGAGCAAGCAACCACTGGCAACAAAATGGGACGCAATATTGTCGGATTTCCACTTGGCAAACCAAGACCCTGACACGGTAGCGAGTGATGATGTATAAGTAACACAATGATGGACACCCACTTAGCTCCCATAGGACATAGATGCAATATGTTTTTTTTTTAATTATTATTTTTATTGCAGATTCACAGGAAGCTACCAGCAATCAATCAGTTATTCCAGTTATTCACCAATATTAGCGCATCTCACCGTCAGTAGAAGTACACAGCCATTTAGCCCACACCCCGGAGGTTGGGCGGCAAGTATCATTAGAGCTCTGTAGATACAAACTCGTACACAAATGTGAGCATCCAATGAGCATTCAGAGCATCTGCTTTCTCTTTTTTTTACCCCCTCCCACCGCCCCCATGAACCAGTAAACACATTTTTCATACCTTCAACAATACATACACGAAAAAAGCAGCAGTTACACTTCTAATTCGACCCCCCCCCCCCCATCCCCCTCAATGCCAGTAGAGTCTTTCACAGTTCGGAGCCACAGATTTCCGGTGCCTCGTGGCACTCTGTGCGTTCATTTTGTCTCGTCTTATCCATCTTAGTGGTGTCACGGTTGTCCCCGTGCCCTGACCCATACCCAACCTAAAAAAAAACCTCACACCCCCCCCCCATCCAGCCCATGATAGTGTCGCCACTTGGACCAAACTCTCCGGAATTTTTTGGGGCACCCCCTTGCCTTATAAGTATCCCTCTCGGCTGCCATATATAGATCTAGTTCCGGCACTCCCCAATGTTTTGTGATGTCCCTTTTTGCTACAACCAGTGCAAGGACTAGGAATGTAAGAAGTGGGCGAGTCAGGTCTACCTCATTAGTCATGCCTAGCAATGCCAGCTTGGGATCCTGTGGGATCGAAACCTCTAAGACCTCCTCTAATTCCTTGAATACCTGTGTCCAATATGTTTGTATTGTGCCACACGTCCATATAGTATGATAAAAGTCCCCTTCACCCTGGTGGCATCTAAGACACCGTGAGTATTCTACTTTCCCCATTTTGTTAAGACGTACTCTATCATGGTAAGTTCTATGGAGTACATTAAATTGAATGAGTCGCAGTCTTGATTTGATTGCCACCTCCCGGGGATGCATCAAAATCTATTTCCCAATCCAGGTTTTCCATCTCTCCCACCTCTGCCTCCCACGTGCCTCTGAGTTTTGCCAGGTCCCCCAGCATATTATTAGTTAATGTTTTATATGTTAGGGAGACTGCCTTCCCCGTTATCTGCTCTTGGAGGAGCCGCCCCTCTAATGGTGCATATTCTGGGACATCTGTGAGTGTGATGTTTTGGGCTCGCCATGCGTGCCGTTATTGGATGTATTTGAACTGCTGTGTATTATGTAGACCAAACTCTGATTTAAGGACTTGAAAAGATTTTAGCTCCCCTTTGGCTATCACATCTCCTATAGTGGAGATGCCGATATCGTCCCACCTTTGGAAACCTCGCAGTTTGTTAAGTTCTGCCAACCATTGGCAGTGCCACAGCGGTGTCTGCCGTGTGAGCTTCTTATCCCAACCCATGCGTCTTGTGGCCTTTGTCCATGCATTGAGTGTTATAGACGTTGCCGGGAGGAGGAGTGCCCTTCTAGCGCCCCCGTAAAGATAACTCAATAGGTTTTTGGACGACATTTTTGTTCTCTCCAGGGCGTAAGTCGGGTGATCCGCCGGGGCGTGGAACCAATCATTAATTGGTGTCAGATGTTCTGCCCAGTAGTAGGCCTCTAGGTTAGGGAGCGAGATCCCTCCACGGTACTTGTGTCTCTGAAGCGTGGACAGAGCCACCCTGGCATGTTTGCCTAGCCAAAGGAAGGATCGCAGATCTGCATGAATCCTGGTGAAGACCGCCGCAGGTATTTGACAGTATTCGTTTTGTAGGGCGTAAAGGAATTTGGGCAGAGTGATCATTTTGTACATGGCCGCTCTGCCTAGGAGTGTAAGTGGGAGCTGTCTCCAACGATCCATATCCGCTACCGCATTCAATATGATCCGTTCCAGGTTTCTGTGGAACGAGAGGATCTCACTCCGGGTTATATAGAATCCGAGGTATTGAAAGCCTTCGGTGGTCGTCAGTAGTCTCTCCAGCAACCTCCCCCAACGGTCTCGTCCCCCAGGGTCATAAAGGATAGATTTGTGCCACTTTATTTTGTGCCCCGCCTGCCCCACCGTAGTGCTCTAGTTCCCGGATTAGCTCCGGGATGGTGGTCTCCGGTTTAGTTATGTATAGCAAGACCTCATCCGCATACAGCGAGATCTTTTCTTGTGTCGGGTCCGTGTCGTTGCTTGTAAAGCCAGAGATGTCCTTGTTTTGCCGGATCCTGGATGCGAGTACCTCAATAGTGAGCGTAAAGAGGAGGGGAGACAGGGGACAACCCTGTCGGTTGCCTCTCTGAATCAGGAACTCACGCGACATTTTCCCGGTTACCCTCACCTTGGCCCTCGGGCAGTGTAGAGAAGCTGGACCCACTTGATAAAGTTTGGTCCGAAACCAAACTTGTGGAGTACTGCAAATAGGAATGGCCAGTGTACCGCGTCGAATGCCTTCTCGGCGTCCAAGGAAAGGAACCAATGTGGTTCGCTCCGCCCCCGTACTTCCTGTAGCCAGTTATGGGTTCTCCTAAGGTTCAGTTTAGTCACCCTATCTGGTAGGAAGCCTGATTGGACTAAGTGTACAAGGCTTGGAATAACCGCTCTCAAGTGGACCGCCAAGATGGTTGCTAACAGTTTTACTTCCGTGTTGAGTAGGGAAATGGGACGGTAGGAAGCACAATCCTCTCGTGGCTTGCCCTCCTTGTATATTGGGATAATCGTGGCCATAGCGAGATCCGGAGGGAGCTCCCCCTCCTGGAAGGCACCAGAAAAGAGGCCTTTAAGATGGCGAGTCAAAAGGTCTGCCGCACGCTTAAAGAGCTCGGCTGGGAAACCATTCGGGCCCGGGGTTTTGCCCGGTCTCAGCTTGGCGATGGCATCCGTGATGTCATCAGTCGTTATGTCCGCCTCCAGTGCCTCCAGGGCCTCAGGAGGCAAGACCGGTAGGACTGTCTTATCCAGGTATTGTAAAGCTTCCTCATAAGTTACAAGGTCACGTGTTGCATAGAACTGTTCATAGTGCGTAGCAAATGCTTCTGCTATCTCGGTGTCGGTGTTAACAGTAGTCCCGTCGGTGGTATCTATACTGTCTATCCACCTAGCCGCTCGCTCCTTTTTACTGAGCCACGCCAAGAGTTTCCCTGACTTGTCGCCCACGTCATATAGACGGTGGAGGGTGGCGAGGGATTGGGTCTTCGCCTCATTAGTTGCCATCTATATTGTCTCTGGGCATTAAGTAGTCGTCTAAGAGTCTCGCTATTTTTATGGGTCAGATATTCCCTCTCCCATCCCAGGATAGCTTGTTCTAGGGCAGCAACCTCGGCCTGGAGTTTACGTCTTTCCTCTCCCAATCTGCATTTTATCCTGTCTCGTAGTACTGGCTTTAGGGCTTCCCAGAGGGTGACACTCGATTCCACCGTATTCTCATTTTCTGCAATATATACCTTAATGACTGTTCGAATGCCTCTCAGTATGGCAGCATTTTGAAGATCCCAGGCCGCCAAGCGCCATGAACCTGTGCCCCTGCCCTGGTTTTGCCCCACCCTCACAAACAGTGGCGAGTGGTCCGATATGCCTCTGGCCTTGTATTCTGCAATATCGTCTACCCTCAGGTACTGTCGGGACATGAAAACATAGTCGAGTCGCGAGAACACCCTGCGTGCCCCAGAGTAATATGAGTAGGTTTGCTGTGCCGGGTGTAGCCAACTCCATATATCTGTAAGTCCTATAGTGGACATCTGACTGAACTGTGTGGTCTGGTGCCCTTCTCTCCCTGCGTCTCCAGATCTATCGAGTCCTATGTTCATAACATCATTAAAATCACCTCCCAACCACTTGTATGGTGTCTGCTGTGTCTAAAAGGAGGTTCGCAAGCGCTGTGAGCGTACGGGTCTGTAATTTGTGTGGTGTATAAACTGAAATTAGCGTGTACGTGTGTCTATTCCAGGTGCCCTGTACTCCAGCGTATATCCCCTGTGGGTCTATCCAGGTGCGTGTGGTGCAGAATGGTGAGGACTTATTAATAATGACTGCTCCCCCTCTGGAATCCGATGTGTAGCCCGCGTGAGCCAGAACTCTATATCGGCCTCTAGCGATGAAGGCACACTGTGTACCTTTGAGGTGTGTTTCCTGTAATAAGGTGACATCCGGGTCCACCTTTTTGATTTAGGCGTTCACTAGGCCCCTCTTGATCTTAGAGCCTAGTCCGTTGACATTCCACGTCAGGACGCTCAGTCCCCTATCTCCCCAATGTGGGGTGTCTAAGGTACTTGCCATTGATAGATGTGATAACTGCATGTGGTTAGACTCTGGCATGTGTACGTGGTGTGGAGGTTCAATGTGCGTTGCTGCATTATCACAACTGTTGTCTTCCCCCCCAACTGTTCCCACCCGTTCCCCTACCTGAATGAACTTGAAATCCCCTCTCCCACCCCTCTCCACACCTCCCTCCCCTTCCAGTCTTATCCTAGCACAGGACATAACTTTCCGTAAGAGTAGGCCTGTCGCCCACCCTCCGATCCCTCCCTTCAAATAACCAGAAAACAGTAAAACGTGTAAAACAGAGAGGCGTGTCAACTTGCGTGCTACCCTATGTCGAGCTGCCATTTCCATTCTCCAAATGCACCGTCATTCAAAGGGCGTGTCAACTTGCTTGTATCTCAACCTCGCGTTGCATGCTCATTGGCCCGAACCACCACCGATTAAGATTTGGAGTCTTGAGTCTCTGATTCGGGCGCACTATGCTGTCCAGACATGTCCTGCTCCAACACTCGGATCTCCTCCACCAACGGATGAACAGATTGTCCCCCTTCCTCATAGATGCTATGTGAAGCTGTTGATACTCCCTGGCACTAAAATATTACGCATTAGTCACTTAGGCATGGGTGATTGCCATCACACAACAATGTGTCACTAGGCTAGTAGCTTCTTTAACTGAGTAGGTGCATATTCTTCACCAGCATGGTTATGTCAAACGACACTTGTTATTTAGCGCAATTGTGTGTCTATAGATACCAGAGGGAGGGTCTCTACTAGTTTTACATAATGTTCTACCCTTCCCTCCTTTTTCACTTGCGTACCTTCATTACATATTTATGAGACAGAAGGTCACATTGTAACATTTTGTGTTTTGAACTTACCATTAATAATCTGTATATATACTGGCATAAACTGCATTGTAATATGTAATGATCCTTTTTTTATGACGGGAAACATATGACATGTAGACGGTCCACTCTGTTATGCTTTGTTTTGTTTTTAAAAAATTTTAAGAAAATTCAACAAAACAAATTTAAACAAAAAAAAATTTGGTCGAACCCAGGCCCCTACAGTGGACGCATTAGATCACTAAGCCTGCAGACCCGACATTAGGACCATAACGATTATTATTTATACTAACTAGGCAGCATCAGCCTTCAGAGACCACTCATGAAGTAGATTGTGTTCTATAAGCACCTGAGACCCATCAGTAAGAGTGCTAGGGGGGTGCCCCACCAGATTTGGATGAAAGACGAGGTGGAGATTGACATCCCAGTCTGATGCTCTCAAGTTGCCTTGCATATGTAAAGCAACAGAGAAATGTCTACATGCACTGTTGCAAGATGGATGATTTCAGAATCACCCAAATTCCCATGCGGTGCATGTTTGAAGCACCAGCAAGGGCAGGGTGAGACTTGTGAAACAAAAGGGAATGATGGACGGAGCGTTTGAGCAAATCAAACACTCACCCCCAGTCAACTGATCTGGGTTTAATCCATCACCAATCTTTAGCTCACTCAGCCACCCCAGTTCAGACATGGCCATATGCAAATCAGTCTGACCCTGTGCCTCATGGGAACAGTCCAGCCCGAACTGCCAAGCCATGTCTTCCCTGGAACGGAAACAAGCATCCTGGGACCGGTTTCGGATTCATAATCCTCATCAGCCAGGCTATCTTGAATCCAGGGAGAGACTTGTGCCATTGCTCTGGGCGAGTGACAGCCTCCCTCTCAGAAATTACATGTGGTGAAGTCTGCCATCCGGATCCAGCACCTCTTCCCATTGGCTAACGGTTAGCAAATGAGAGAAGGAGTAGGACATGAGAGAGAGCACGAACAGAAATAATCGATCTTTTATGCATAGAACAAACCACTATAAAGAGCATCTGAAAGAAACAGGTTAGTATTAGATTCCTTACCTTAGAATGTCCCCAGGCGTCAGACTGGATCCGGAAACTTTTGCGTAGCAGTACCCCTGCGCGTCGGTAGGCGTCGTCTGCGGCTCCGCGTCCGTCGTCGGCGCCGGGATGACGTCGCCTGAGTACTTAGACACCGCCCTCGGGCGCTGACGTCAGTTCTTCTTTTTTCCGCGCCAGCAAGCGCAGATTCGGAAAAAGTGGTACCCTTTAGTCAATTTTTGACTAAACGTTTTCGATCATTTTTGATCCTTTTCGAAGTCTTACGACTCCGACGGTGCCCGTAGGGATGCCCGGGTTGGAAACCCTGCGCCGACTGATGTCGGTTACCGACCCCCACCGCCGGTGTCTTCATTGCCTGGGCCTCGACAATGACGACAAGGCCTGCTCTGACTGTTGAGCCCTGATGTCTAAAGCTAGGCGGTAGCGGTCCCGCAATCGACTCGAGCTCCGGCAGTCGGCCCCGCGCTGCTCGAGGTCCCGGTCTGCGAGGAGGTCGCGTGACGCGGCCAGGGGTTTGGGCGACACCGGCGGAGCCGCGGGCGTCGGGACCGCGTGCGTCGGGACCTGCTTCCTACCCGTCTGTCCCTGAGCAGAACGTGACACCGGAGTAGATCGAGACCTTCCTCACGGCCATGAGGTCGCTCACTCCTCCTTCGGGCTCCGCGGTGCCTTCGGGCCCAGCGGCCCCGACTGGGGATCCCAGCGGGTCAGCCTCTTCGGTCCCGAGGCCGCCGGTGACTTCGGTCCCGGCGCCACATGCACCCGCAGGATCCGGGTCCGGATCCGGGTCGTCGCCGGTCGACCTCATGACCTCGCCGGCGCCGCTCTCAACGCCGATGGGAGATTTCTACTTCTATGACCCGGCCCCATCCTTTGGTCCTGAGTCTCAGGAGATGGGTGGCGACGGGGATTGGGAGGGGTCTGAGGACCCTCTGGCACAGGAGTGCCAGTCTTATCAGGACTGGACAGGTGAGCTTGGGGAGGCCAGTTGTCTGGACACCTCACCGGACACTGGTTTTGTCTCCCCTCCTACCGTGGCTACGGAGGAGGGGGCTGCCTATAGTGTGGTACTGACGCGGGCGGCCAAGGCCTTGGGCCTGGAGCTCCCCGTCGCGGCCATGAGGACTAACCTCCTCACTGAGGTTCTTAAACCGCAGGCAAGCTCGGCCGAGTCTTTGCTGCCGTTTAATGAGGCCTTGTCTGACGTTCTTCTGGGCACTTGGTCCAAGCCCGCTACAGGTCCGCCTGTAGATAGGAACGTGGCCAGACGCCACCGCCGGGCTCCGGGTGACCCTTGCTTCCTGTCCACCCACCCTGGTCATCCAGGCCGCTAACTCCCAGACCGCATTCCCGACGTCTCCCCCCGATCGGGAATCCAAGAGGTACGAGCATTACAGGAAAAAGGTATTCTCCTCCCTGAGTTTAGGGCTGCGGTCAGTCAACACAGCGTGCCTCTTGGGCTGTTATACCCACTCTCTGTGGGACACGGTCGTGCTGCCACAATGTCCGGCGGCGGTCCAAACTAAACTCACCCAAGCCCTTGCGGAGGGTCGAGATGCAGCACGGTACTCCATCCGGTGTGGGCTGCATACCACGGACTCACTGGGCAGAGCGATGGCGGCGATTCGTCGCCACGCCTGGTTGATGTCCGCCAACTTTATGGACATGCCGTTTGATGGCCGTCGCCTCTTTGGCGACAAGGCAGACCATGCGCTTGAGTGCTTTAAGGACTCCAGGGGTACGGACAAGTCCTTGGGCCTCTCGGACCGCGCCAGCAAACGGCTGCTTTTCGCTTCTTTCGTGGCCAAGGAATGGGTGCCCCCACACGTCCTGCCAGCCACGGGCCGCAGACTACCGTCCAGCGCGGTGGCGGACGTGGAAACCGCCATGGCGGATGTCGGGGACAATGGCGAGGCCAGTCCACACCCGCCCCTAAAACATCCGCCTCAAAACCTTCCTAGTCTGACCTTTCAGGCCCATGTGACGCCAGTGGGGGGCAGGGTTCGCCATCACCACCTCCACTGGCGCACTGTCACATCGGACAGGTGGGTGCTGCATATCGTCCGAAGGGGCTACTCCCTCCCGACCCCTCCAACCATGCCACCGCGATACCACCGCGAGTCGGGGGATCACTTGACACTTCTACGAGAGGAAGTTACGGCCCTCTTGGCCAAGGGGGCCATCAAGCGCGTTCCTGGGCCAGAAGTAGGGTGTGGTTGTTACTCCCACTACTTTCTGGTATGCAAGAAGGGCAAAGGGGGCCTACGCACCTTCTTGGACCTGTGGAACGTCAACGGCTTCCTCCGGCAGGAGAAGTTCAAGATGCTGACACTAGCTCAGGTCCTAGCTGCCCTGGACCCAGGAGACTGGATGGTAGCGTTGGACTTGCAGGACACTTATTTCCACATCCCATTCTGCCGGCCCACAGGCACTACCTGCGGTTCACGGTAGGCCACGAGCACTTTCAGTTTACGGTGCTCCCCTTTGGCCTTACCAGCGCCCCACGGGTGTTCACGAAAGTGATGGCGGTGGTCGCAGCTCATCTGTGCAGGTTAGGGGTTTCAATCTTCCCCTACCTCGACGACTGGTTGTTGAAGGCGTGCTCGCCCCAGACAGTCGTCAGCCACCTCCAGACTACGACCGACCTCCTGCACCTGCTGGGGTTCTCCATGAATGTGCCGAAGTCACACCTGTGTCCCTCTCAGAAGCTCCTCTTCATCGGAGCGGTTCTGGACTCGGCGCAGTTTTGGGTTTATCCTCCCGAACAGCGGGTTTGGGATATTCAGGCTCTGATTCCGATCTTCCAGCCATTATCCAGAGTCTCAGTCAGGTTGACGCTGCGGCTTCTGGGACTGATGGCCTCCTGCATCCTTCTGGTGCATCAAGCCAGGTGGCGGATGGGGGCTCTGCAGTGGGACCTGAAGTTTCAATGGGCCCAGCATCAGCAACCTGGCCGACCATGTCTTGATCTCGGAGAGCACTGCAAGACAGTTGCAGTGGAGGCTCACGGACTGCGATTGGGTCAGCGGCAGATCCCTCTCCCTACCCCAACCGGAGCGCGTAGTTGTGATGGACGCGTCCCTCCAGGGCTGGGGAGGCCACATGGGAGAGGCGGAGATCAGAGGTCTCTGGTCTCCGGCGGAGTCCCGGCTCCACATCAACCTTCTGGAGCTGCAGGTGATCCGGCTTGCACTGAAGGCATTCCTCCCATCTGTCCGGGGGAGTGTAGTGCAGGTGTTCACGGACAACACCACCCGCATGTGGTACTGCAACAAACAGGGCTTGGTGGGGTCGTGGACCCTATGCCAGGAGTCTCTGTGCCTCTGGCAGTGGCTGGAACATCAGGGTGTGACCCTGGTGGTTCAACACCTGGCAGGTTCTCTGAACGCCAGGGTGGACAAACTCAGCTGTCGGTGCATGATGGATCACGAATGGCGTCTGAACTCGGACATGGCGCAAGGCCTCTTTCAGCAGTGGGGAGAGCCTTGGTTAGATCTATTTGCCACAGACGAGAACGCGCAATGTCATCAGTTCTGTGCGTTGGAATTTCCAAGGCGGCACTCGCTCGGAGACGCTATTCGTCGCGAGTTTCTGCCTATACCACTTCTGCCCAGAGTGCTGAAGAAGATCAGGCGCGACTGGGCCCAAGTTATCCTTGTGGCTCCGGACTGGGCATGAAGATACTAGTATTCCGAGCTACTCAGTGTGTCTGTCGATCCCCCGGTTCGTCTGCCTCTTCAGGAGGACCTTCTGTCGCAGCAACAGGGAACGGTCCTCCACCCGAACCTGTCCAGTCTCCACCTCCATTCTTGGAGATTGAGCGGCGACAGTTGAGGCCATTTGACCTGCCTCCTGAAGTTTGTGATGTAATTCTGGCAGCCAGGCGTCCCTCCACAAAGTCGGTGTACGCCTGCAGGTGGAACAAGTTTGTGGCATGGTGCACAGCAAAGGCTGTGGATCCCCTTTCTGCCCCTCTTTCTGAGGTTCTCCTCTTCCTTCTTTCTCTTCCTTCTTTCTCTTGCCCAACAGGGCTCTGCTCTGGGCACTATCAAGGGCTACCTTTCTGCCCTTTCCGCCTTCTTAAGGCTACCTGATCAGCCTTCTTTGTTCAAGTCCCCGGTTGTTAACAGATTCTTAAAGGGCATTACTCATATGTTCCACACTGTTCCTTTCGTGATGCCTCAGTGGGACTTGAACCTTGTACTTACTTTTCTGATGGGCGCTCCTTTTGAGCCACTTCATAACTGTCCTCTCCGTCTTCTTACCCTTAAGACTGCTTTCCTGGTTGCCATCATCTCTGCCAGGAGAGTGAGTGAGCTCCAGGCTCTTTCATCCAAGCCTTCATTCCTTTCTGTCCATTCGGACAAGGTTGTGTTGCGGACAAGACCCTCTTTCCTGCCAAAAGTAGTCACAGCCTTCCACATCGGGCAGTCCATCACCTTGCCCACCTTCTTTCCGCCTCCGCATCCCTCTAAAGAGGAAGAGTGGCTCCACCGTCTGGACCCAAAACGTGCGCTATCATTCTATTAAGATAGCACACGCCAGTTCCGGGTGGATGACCAACTCTTTGTTGGTTACGGGGCGCTAAGAAAGGTCGGGCGGTGCACAAGCGGACCATCTCTCGGTGGGTAGTGTTGTGCATGAAGGTATGCTACTCTTTGGCTAAAAAGGAGCCTCCTGTTGGGCTGAGAGCCCATTCCACTCGGGCCACGGTGGCTACTACTGCCCTGGGCCGGGGAGTCCCGTTGCAGGGCATCTGTCAGGCAGCTACGTGGGCCTCGCTGCACATGTTCGCAAGACACTACTGCCTGGACAGCCAAGTCCGGAGGGATGGCTTTTTTGGCTGTTCCGTCCTCCAGGACTTTATGGTGTGATTATTGGTTCGCAGACCTCACCACCGGGGTTGGTATTGCTGGGGTATCTATTCTAAGGTAAGGAGTCTAATACTAACCTGTTTCTTTCAGATGCACAAGTTACTTACCTTCGGTAACGATATATCTGTAAGAAACAGTAGTTGGTAATAGATTCCTTACCGCCCCACCCGTCCTCCCCGTTCTGCGAACCGATATCTAGGGTTAAGGTCATCCCCTTTCAGGGCCCTAGTTTCATGGCATTAGTGTTGGTTTTTATCATGGCTCTACGTTTCTGGCGCGGAAAAGCTGTGTATAAGAACTGACGTCAGCGCGCGAGGGTGGCGTCTAAGTACTCCGGCGACGTCATCCCGGCACCAACGACGCCGGCGACGGACGCGGAGCCGCAGACGATGCCTACCGACGCGCAGGGGTACTGCTACGCAAAAGTTTCCTGATCCAGTCTGACGCCTGGGGACATTCTAAGGTAAGGAATCTAATACTAACTACTGTTTCTTACAGATATATCGTTACTGAAGGGAAGTAACTTGTGCATTGAGCAAAGAAAGGTACCTATCATACAAAGCAAAAATCACAGGACAGAGCATGGAGAACTTCTTAGGAAGTGTGACATGTGATCTCAAGACATTGTATAATGGACTCCATGTGAGTAATACCTTACCACCTAAGAAAAGCATTAGCAGAGTATTAGGTTCAGCTAGTGTAGAATCGAATGACAAGACGTAAGGACCAGAGAATGGCGAGTATATTTACATTCTGATATTTGCAGACCTCCTGTCTTCCTTCAGTCCTCCATGGTCCATTGGCTTTTATCTAAGAGGTGAATGCCCACAGCGGTCAGGAAACTCGGCTGAACCTGGAAATAATGTGCTGGGAAAGTTACTAAAATAATCGGTAATTACCATTTTTAATGCAAATTATTGGTAAACCTTGGGTTGTTGAAATTAAACTTTAGGGAACTTCTTCCATGCTTGTCACTTGACCTGTACAGAAGAGGGCTGATGCATGGCATAAGAATTTTGTGGAGAAAGGCATGCATTTCCAGTCTGTTGGGTAATGCATTTTCTTTATTTTTGTTCCTTACCCCAGAGTCACCGCAATTTGTCTCAGCTCCCTAACTTTGCCTTCTCGGTTCCACTTGCATACTTCTTGATGAGTCAGGAAGAACTTACTGAAGCTGAACTTGCTGATGCAAATGACAAAGCTGACCATCTAATCCAGAGAGCCCTCATCATGTTCCCTGGTGGTAAGTGCCCTATTTCGCTTATTATTCATATGTTGAAGTGTAGTTTTAGCCAAGATTTTTTAATCTTACTAAAAGTAAATTACAAAGTGACTTGCCACTTTGTATTTGTGTTCGAGTTGTATTTTCCATTGAAAATAAAAAAAATTACTTGCCTGTAACATTAAATTCCATGAATGTTCCTGCACCTAATTTGGCTTAATGTAGGCATCTATGGTCAGGCATGCCTAATTTCGTGCAGGAGAAAAAAGTTGCGGGAGCGTGTAAAAAAAAGATTTGTTTTCCCCATTTTAACTTCCTGTGAAATTTAGCTTCCAGCTACTGCAAAAATGTGAGTGACTTTGCACCAAACTTATCAAGTAAAACTTTAGTCAGAGAATGTGCTTTTATTGGTATGGTGTAAATACATTCTGTAGTTTTTGAGGTATAAGCATTTGATAAAAAAGGTGCCAGTGAGAATGAATGAGTTGAAACATTTGTAAATCTTGGCTGTTTAAATTTGCAGTTCCCAAAATTGTGATTACGGACCCCCCCATTTGAGAGTTTTTTTTCTTTTTGACACCTGATTGGCAGATGAAGCAAATCAGATTTTTGATCTCCTCCCAAAATTTGATGTGGTCAAAAACAACAGGCATGGCCCAGATGCCTTACCCAGGGGAATTCTGGAGGGGGTGGTGGGCACTCCGAGGTGTGTACAAATTTTTACTGAAAAGTTGTGATTTTTAGCAAAATCATGATCATGCTGCAGCCATTTTATATCCATAGTAAGAGCGCTTTTTTTCAACAATACTTCTATTTTCTTGTCCGTGGTTGAGAAAAGAACCAGGTAGGATGCACTGGCAGCACGGTTTGTCAGAAGGTCAGGCCGTGCGGCCAACACCCCACTTGCAAAGCCTAAGGCTGCACCCACCTGGGGTTGGTTGCCTGTGGCTGTGTGACAAGCGAGTGCAAACCCTGAAATCCATCAGTTATGTCACACAACACACACTATAATCTTGCCACCCGGGATGCTCAATTGATTGCTTTTCTAACGACACAGGAAAAATAAGCTGCCTACCAAGAGCAGAACATGGCAGATGCCATGATTTATGTTGTGTGTTGCATTCCATAAATGGTGAAAATCAGGTATTCAGGGTTTAAATTTACTGAGCTGTAAATAACCTTTAGTTGTGTCTTTTTCAATTAATATATAATGCTCTTAATTATAAAGGTTATCAACCAGCCTTCTTTATTCATTGATGTCTTATAGTGTCACTTTCTATTTTGCTTCTTCCCACCATAGCATACTGTATGGAGCAGCCCTCTTCAGCCTTTGATTCCTTTCTGTGATGGCACTCTACTGAAGCAAAAAATCAAAATGTTATTCACACATAAATTAGACCCTTGAGTACAAGGGACTAGAGTAGTATTGTGTCCTTTTAAAGAAACATTTAGCTTTTTTAATTGTTTTTAAATGGTTTATTTGGTTTTATTTAAACTTTGAGAGGGTCTCGGATATTGCCACTTGCAGTGCACCGTATTCCGTGTGCCAAAGACCCAATGGGCTTTCTTTCAGACTTTGTTTCTGGCTTTCACTTAATCAGATCATCTCCGTTCCCACTTCAAGAAGCGTATGATTTCAGCAAGACGATAATTACACAAGTAATCTCTACATAGCCATGTTTACAGGCATCTGTTCGGGGAACAAAACACACAAGCAAATAGAAAGGCTGCAGCTTTGGTTTCAATGAGATCTACCATTTTTTCCAAAATGGCAACCTGGAGGTCCTTTCACAAATGTACTAACACTAATGCTTGGATTTGGATTACAGAACAGAGACACATGTGAGTCTTGCCTCTTTGTAGAACTTTTGTTTTAATAATACTTATGCTTCAATCCTGGGGATTTCTAGCATATTTTGTTTTTGGGAGTAGACTTACTACTCTATTCAACTTTTCAGTCGTTTAATTAGTACATCATGATTGGGAAGGAAAAGTTACTTGTAATTCTAGTTTATTGTCCACAAAAGTTCCCTCAGGTTGACAACCACCAACTCGAACGACGCCTCACCCCCCATGGAACACATCTACTTCCAGATCCAACTACGACAAATGCCAACACAGTAGCAAGTAACCTCCAACAATGGATCGCCAACTGCGCGAATACTCTAGCCCCCCTCCAGAACACCACAAGACAACACAACTAAAAAACCAGCTGGTTCACCACGGAGCTCCTAGAATCCAAGCGCTCCTGCCTGCGACTGTAGAAGATGTGGAGAAACAGCAAAACCCCGAAAGCCCCCTTTGCCTACAAAACATCCATCACAGCAGTCCACCAACTCATCAAATCAAGAAAGACAAACTTCATCCAAGACAGAATCCTCTCTAATGCCCACAACTCCAAGGAAATCTTCGCTATCTTACAGGAATTAGCAAAACCCAACAGTGAAACAACCGACGTCCCTCCCTCCCTCCCTCCCTCCCAAGACCCCTGCAACAAACTCAGCTCCATCTTTCACCTCAAGATCAAGACACTCTACGACAACTTTGACGACCAAGACCACTGCACCGCCTCAACTCCCACCCCGAATGACGCCACCCAACAGACCCTCGTCACCTGGATCCCTCTCACAACAGAAGGCACCTTAAAGACAATGAAGAGCATCCACTCCAGAGCACATTCTGACCCCTGCCTGCCGCACATCTTCCACAGGGCCGCCATTGCCATTTAAATCCGAGCTACGTCAAACTATTTGCTGACAACTGGAAGCGTGCCAAAGTCAACCCCCTCCTAAACAAGCCCTTCGCCGACCCGACAGACCTCTAGAACTTCATGCCCATCTCACTGCTTCCTTTTGCTGCCTAAGTCATCGAAAAGGCTGTCAACTCCCAGCTAGCACACTTGATAGAAACCAGCAGCCTCCTAGACACCTCTCAATCCGGATTCAGCAGCAACTACAGCACGGAAACCGCCCTCTTCGCCGCCACCGACGACATCCGCACCTTCCTCGACCAAGGCCACACAGCAGCCCTCATTCTCCTGTACCTATCAGCAGCCTCAACACTGTCTCCCACCGCAAATTAGCCACCAGACTCCACTACACCGGTATTATAGGAAAGGCTTTAGACTGGATACGATCTTTCCTGTCAGGCAGAACACAGAGAATTAGACTCCCACCCTTCCTTTCAGAACCGACAGAGATCAGATGCAGAGTACCCCAAAGATCCTCACTCAGCCCCACACTCTTCAACGTCTACATGACCCCCCTCGCAACCATAGTCAGAAACCATGGGCTCAGCATCGTCTCCTACTCTGATGACACCCAGCTCATCCTCTCTCTCACAAAGGAACCCAACATCACCAGGCACAACTTCCATGAAGGGATGAAAGCCGTCGCGACCTGGGTGAGCAACAGCTGGCTGAAGCTCAACTCTGAGACAACAAAAGTCCTCATTTTCGGCTCACCCCCTCTGCATGGGACGAAACCTGATGGCCCCCTCCCCTCGGAAACCCACCCACACCAACAGACCGCGCACTCAACCTCAGCATCATACTAGACTCCTCACTCACCATGAATCGCCAGATCAACGCTGTATCCTCCACATGCTTCAACAGTACACCCTCTGTATACTAAGCAAGACGTTCAAGTGGGTTCCTCCCTCCCTCCGACTCCAGGAAAACAGTCATCCACACACTCATCACCAGCAGACTGGACTACGGCAACGTCCTCTACACCAAAATCTACAAAACATTCCCTCGTAAACTCCAGACCATCCAGAACGGCGCTGCCAGACTTATCCTCGATATCCCACGATACAACCACATCACCCAACTCCTCCGCGAACTCCACTTGCGCCCCGTCAAAAGAATAACCTTCAAGCTGCTCACACACTCTTACAAAGCCCTCCACAACACCAGACCCCAATACCTCAATGACCGAATCACCTTCCATGCCCCAGAGAAACCTCCACTCACCCGACCTCGCCCTAGCCACCGTCACAGGTTTTTACAGAACCAGAATAGGTGTAAGATCCTTCTCCTACCTCGCAGCCCAGACCTGGAACGAATTGCCCCTTCACCTCTAACGTAGCCTGACACTGCACCAGTTCAGAAAGTACCTCAAGACCTTGCTCTTCAAATGACCCCCAACATAGCTGGTCCCTCCCACTCGCCCGACCTCGCCCTAGCCACGTCACACATTTTTACAGAACCAGAATAGGTGGAAGAGCCTTCTCCTACCTCGCAGCCAAGACCTGGAACGAAATGCCCCTTCACCTCTAACGTAGCCGACACTGCACCACTTCAGAAAGTTCATCAAGGCCTGGCTCTTCAAATGACCCCCAACAGAGCTGGTCCTCCCCCACCACCCCCCACAGTGCCTTTAGAACCCTCACAGGTGAGTAGTGTACTTCACAAAACCCTGATTGATTGATTATCAGTTGTCTTTTAAAGGGGTACTGTAAATATTATGCCAGCAGCTTTGGTTCACTTTAATTTGACTGGATATGTGTGTCATCCATCAGCTATTGAAGTCTACAAGAGTAGATTAAATTAATATTTTTCTTTCTTGAATAAATATTTTGTACATGATTTCAGTTGGATGTTAGTTGATGAAGCTCTGCACCATCAATAGAAACCCCACTCTTTGGTTTTCCCCCTCTTATTATGCACTAGTCTTACAAACTGTTAACCTCCTGTGAGCTGATTTTGTTTATGGTAGCCATCGACTATGTGAAGAGAGTGTGCAAAGTTACACTTCTTTCCACCTCTGATACCTGAACTGTTTTCATGTTAACTCACTTGGCATGCACCCATAGGGCACTCCGAATGTCCTTTTATATTTCAGAGCTAGGAAATGTGTTTGTCCCTGCTTTACTGAGAAAATGTGTCTAAGTTGGGGGCCTGATTTAGATTGTGGCAGATTGGGTACTCCGTCACAACGGTGATTGATATCCTGTCTGACGAAATATAAATCACATAGGATATAATGGCATTTATATTTCAGCGGACGGGATGTCAGTCACCGGTGTGACGGAGTAATTTGTTTGCCAAGATCTTAATCAGGCCCTTAGTTGTGAAAGTCTTAGGAATTTTTCTTAAGGGTTAGGTTGAGCCTACTAGATAGCACAAGCTGTCTAGTTGTAAAAGACCTACTGCGCCTTAATAAGAACTTACAAGGGCTTAAAGCACGCTCATTGCTAACCACTGGTTGGTTTGGCTTTATTGTTTTTGCTTAAGCATTCAAGGGTGTGCATGTGTTTTCCAGCTCCCACTCATGTGTTTCTCCTCACCCACCCCCTGTGCTCTGTGTTGCGGTCTCCCTCCTGTTGCATGATCTTGTGCTTCTCCCTCCCACCAAATTACCTGCCTCACCACCTCTCTGTGTTGCTAATTTCTCATGTGCTTCTCCCCACCTTCTGTGTTGCCCTCCTTCGTGTGCTGTTTTCCCCACTCTCCTTTACTTCTCTCCCAGCCCACTCCTTCATCCCCCCACACCTATGTTTACTTTATTGTGTAATAGACTAATGAGTAATTTGTATACACTTGTAAGATAAGTGCAGGAGGTTGATAACCAAAAGGGATACAGTGGGTATCTAGAAAGGAAATATACTTCCCTTGGTGAATGGACCAAAAGGAATGGTTGTGGAAAGGCCATAAAAGACAAAAGGCTAGAATACACATAGGGATGTCTTTGAAGTATCCAACAGTGTTTTACCCCTTAAGCGCTGCCGTCGGCCATTGGCCGACGGCATTCCACCCACGTTCAAAAACGGCCGCACCGCGGCGGGAATTACCGCCGCGGTAAACGGGGTAATCTGAGTAGAAGGCTTGCCTGAGGAAAATCGCGATCTGATTTTAAATTGACTGCATGTTTCTGAATAGTCGGGTTAATTTGCCTACAATATTTCAATTTTGTTGCTTCCCGTTATTCAAGCTTCTTTTTTCAGTTTTCTTTCTTTGTTCATAACTGCATGAACATAAGGCCTCCTTATGAATTGCCCTCTGTATTGTCACAATACATAGTTAGCATTAGCAAAGAATTTCCAAGTGCAAAGTGATTTAGGTAGAGCATCATGTGGTATTGCATGTGCACTCTAAAGTCATTAGAGATGGATGGCAAGTTTTCTGTGACTTTAAATTAGTAGGCTTTTGAATCGTATTTAAAAATTAAAATTGTTTCTCTCGTAAGTAATTTCCATGTATAGTCATTGCACTTCAAAAGTCCCAACCAAGTTCTGGGACCCCGGAGCACTTATTTTGATATATCTTATTAAGTGGGTATTTTTCGCCTTTCTTCAGGGAGGCCTGCAAAGACACTGTAGGGATGAGGGTGTTTGGAGGACGTACGGGCCCACAGGATGCCGAAATGCGAGACCCGTGCTTTTATTTCTGGCTCTTATGGATAGTAAATGGGCCCATACTCGGTGTTCGGGGAGTGACGATGAAAGATAACACACAAATGGCATGGGGAGAACTCTTCTCCCTGGTTTCTGCTCCGGGTCGTCAGGGTTGGATTGGGTCCGGGTCTGTTGGGTCTCTTTCTCTCTCTCTCTCTCTCTCTCTCCCTCTCTCTCTCCCTCTCCCTCTCCCTCTCCCTCTCCCTCTCTCTCTCTCTCTCTCTCTCTCTCCCTCTCTCTCTCTCTCTCTCTCTCTCTCTCTCTCTCTCTCTCTCTCTCTCTCTCTCTCTCTCTCTCTCTCTCTCTCTATGGGCGGGAAGAGAAGGAAAACAGATTGGGGTCAATGCGGTGCTTGTGGGGTTTTTCTGGTAGTGCTACCATCACCAATACTATCGTAGTAGGGAAAGAGGCGTGAGAGATATTCTGGTTGGTTTTCACCTGAGTGTTTTTACCTTCCCGTGCTTCCCCACCAACCCCACCAAAACGATCCACTGAGAGGTACTCGCCTTAAACCACAGTCCGTCTCCGGGACAGTGGCGTACGGACCTGGGGCGTTTTCTCCTTCCTGCATCCCACCGGGTTTGTTCGCTGTGTACAGCACACTCCTCTGGATTAGTCTCTTCTTCTCCTCTCTGTCTTTGTCCTCTTTCTTCTCGCTGTTCTCCTCCGCTTTCTCCGTCTGCCTCCTTCCCTCTTCGCGCGCCATCCTGTCTGCCTCTCCACCCTTTTGGTCCGCACCTTTCGTTGTCGTCAGAGGCCCCTCCCCTCTCACTCTGGCAGACACTAGACCGCTGCTCTTTTCCGGTTGTGCAGGATGGACCGGCTCGTTCCCCGGCCCCTTCCGGTCTACCTTGATGCTGTCCTCCATACAGAAACTTAAGAGATAGAGACACAATAATGCAGCCTAAATACATAGGCTACACTGGCCGCATCTTCATGTTGAAGTGAAAAAAGTATACTGCATTTTATGCAATTTTTGAATTATTAAACAAACAGAAGAATCCCCTTCACAAATCTCATTTTTCAAGGTAGAGATGAAAGGAGAGGACAGAATAGCACTATAGGCTGCCTTTATATGTCTTAAAAATAGAAACTGTGCCTTTAAGAATCCAGAGACCACCAGTAGCCCATCATGCACAGCTAGTGGCAGTTCCTTCATTTCTTTTTTCCGGCTCCTTCTATCAGGACCCTGGAGCATTGAGCTCTACCAATTTTGTTTTTTTTTCTTCAAAATATACTTCTGAATTTAATAAATAGCTACTTCACCAGACATCTTTGGCCTTTCCCTACCCTTTCTGTCTTTTTCTGACAGGAATTGTTACAGTTTTCTCTCAAAATGCAATCTCTTTTTGATAAGTGTCCAGAGTGTGGTAGGAAGAAGGCCAAGACTGATCCTCACAGTGTGTGTATACTATGCTTGCCTGCTATGTATGTTCCTGACTCCTGTCCCATCGGTAAAACTTTCTCTAATCAAACTCTGCGTGACAGAAAGAAGATTCGACTTCAAGGAGCAGAAGAGCAGCGAAAACAGCAGGTCCTGTCTGTAGGAAGGATGGATACCGGACTATGGTTACCCCAGATTTTTTGCCTAGTGTTTAGCTGGTTTTCGGCTTAGTTGGCCTGGGATCCTGATAATCAGGGCCCCAGGCTATCTGCTCTCACTGTAAAATGGACTCCATGTACTTTAGGTACATCTCCAATTGGATATTGGGTCACCTTATGAACCCCTGTACAGTGTACTATAGGTACCCAGGGCATAGGTGCATCCAAGGCCTACCAGGGGCTGCAGCATGTGTTATGCCACCCCTGGCTGGCCATTCACATTTACACAACTGGCTGATCACTCAGCTGGGGCAAGGCCGTGTTATCACCGCTTGCTTAGGTGTAGTATCCCTATACCTACCTTTACATATAGACACATATATACCTATAAGTCACTCCTCCGGCAGGCCTTAACAATCCTGGAGGCAGAGTGCTTGGTTTTTTGTGAGATGAGGCTCTAGCAAGAAATGAGCCTGTCTGCAGCTTTCGGAACCATGTCCTTATAGCTGTTCTATGATATAGCCATACCATATACTCTTAAGTGCATTATAATCCTTGCGGTTGAATGCTAACTTTGGTTTGGCTTTATCAAAACATGTCGTGTAAAGTGTCCTCGAGCTTTGAAATACTACCCCCTCGCCAGTTCTGGCGACTGGGGTAGCATTCCACCCTTCTAGAGGGAGAAGACATGTTGTTCCCACTAAACCCGGTTAAAGTTAACCAGAGCCTCAGCATCACAAAATGGATGCTGCTGCCACAGACACAAGTCTGACCTCCTGCTTCTGGGAGTCCTTCCAGCGATGGAGGCTTGGACAATAGGTTTCCAGTCTTGGGAGGTGCTAGCACCACCCCAGACAGGCCATATTGTATTTGGGCATGGAAGGCTGAATGAAATAAGACACTGTCTGGGGCACACAAGATGTCCCATGCATAGCCCGGTTCAAACCAGTTGCTGGGGCACTCCAGCCCCAGCTCTGGCACGAAACTGGACAAAGGGAAAGGGGTGTAACCACCCCCTTCCCTGGTCCCACTCATAGGAGGGACCTAGCAGGGAATCCAGCCCCTCTGATTAATATATAGGTAGGAGCTGAGTCAAGAGACTTTAGATGTATCCCGACTGAAACTTGAAACGAAACTCTGGACCTTCGACGTTCTACTTGAAGATAGAAGACTGAAGAATCTCCCTTTGATCAAGGAGTGACCACCCTGTGCAAGCAGGCACCATCAAGCGATAAACGGTTTGCTTTGTCGTCGCTCCGCCGGAGCCGGAGCCCGAGCACAGAGCCTGACAAGACCCGGACTTCCAGACTTCCTTCAGCCCGATCCACAGCCACAGCAAAGCTGAGACCCGTGGAGGCGACGAGAGACGTGGGACCGGCCATCTTAGAAAGCCTGCGAATTGCTTTCTGTGCAACTTCTGAGGCACCCTCGAAGTTCTGCATTGGGGACTGAGAAGCCCCAACCCCGAGCATCATCTGCACCGAAGATCAGCCCTCCACACTCCACGAGTGCCGCGTGGGGCCCTTCTGCATTTTCCTGCTCGACGCGTCTTTCCGGTCACTTGCCCGTTGGCTAGTGGCCTCTGTGACGACGAACCTTTGAATTTCCACTGCTGGCCTGGTTGCTCCAGGCTGGCCCTTGCTTCCCTGAAGAGGAGAAGCCCATCAGGCCTTGCTGGTCTGATCCAGAAGCCATCTTCGATTCCTGCGTGGGTTGCCTTAGCCAAGGCTTGTTGACTCCAATCCGGAAGCCACCTCGGTTGATAAAGATTGCACTTGAATTCACTCGATGTATAACTAAAGAGGACCTATGTTATATGCCTGGTATTTATGTTATTTTCTTTGTTTTTTTCCCCTTTTCCCTCCCAATGTAAATATGTATATAATATAAATGTGATGGAAAGGCTAACAATTTCATTTACAATGATTAAGACAACAATAATGTCATCCAATGTCCTGATGATGATGCCCATATTCTAAGAAAGGCATCGAAACGTCGACCCATAACCCCATATGCAAATTCTGTATGTAACATTGATATATGCAATGGTGCGGTTTAACATTTAAAGTCTGTCCCACTGAAATACAAGTGCACAGACCGATTTCGTGCTTTTTCCATTTTTCTTTTTTGTTGTTGTCCTGTATATGTTGAAGGTCACGGCTGTGCCCGCTTGACATTTTAAAAAAAACAACCTAAAAAATTATTCTTTTGATCTAAAAAATAAATTCCTGTCCGGACGGACAGAAGACATACTACCTATTAAGTGTATGATCATTGCTTGCAGTATATTCGTTATAGGGACCACTGTTCTTCATAATATCCAATCCGGAAGCCGACACCGCCGACAGCGAGATCCTTCGGTGGACAGTCCGTGCCCAGCTCCTGGTCGTCGTCGACACCTCCTGGTCCACGTGGCTGCAGAGACAAGCTTCATGACATCACCTGATTGCTTCGCGACATCGCCTGGTTCCTTCCTGGTCACTGGCTAGTGACTCAGACTCTGTCCCCTCTGCTTTCAGGTACTCTTCTTCCTCGATCAGCCCTTGGATCCAACCGGACACTTCTATCCTAGTCGCCTGCAGCATCTTTCTTCAAGGCTCCATAGGATTCAGCGACGAAACCCAACACACTTTGACACCTATGCACCCGCTTCCTGTGGGTGAGGTAACGCGAGTACTCCGGTGCTCCTGTGGGTATTAACTATCCCAGCGTTCTAGTTTTCAGTAGCTTTCTCCTAGACCATCCGGAAGTGACCTAAAAGAACTAGTTTCCATTTATTTCGTTCACATTCAAACTCTATGGTAACTTGCGTGTGTGTAAAGACACTGCACACGCCTCCCGTGGGCCTCCTACTTCCTATCCTTTGGTAGTACAGTGTAGCCCCAGCGATTCCCTAGGCCTATCCTTTGTTCGTGACGTGGTTCTTATACCACTATTTTAGTATATGGTTTGAAGTGCCCCTAGGGCTCTACTGTATATTGTGCAACTTATTGTATGATAATTAAGTATCTTGTTATGTGCTTGTGCCTCTGACCTCATAAAGAGTTCAGAGTGGTTGTGTTAGAAATAAATACATATATATTTTATATATAACCTGTTTGGTGTCCTTTTATTTGGTATTAAAGGGGTTACATATGGTAAAACAGCTGGCTTCACATGCCCTCTTGAGTTTAGCCTAAGACTGCTTTGTCCATGCTACCACTAGGATAGCTGGTCTATAAGGTTGACTTTACAACCATCACCATAAGGGTTGTTTGGACTGATACAGGGTGCCCACTAGAATAGTGGACTTCACATATCAGGCCAACTTCTCACACTGTCTTCAGGTGGCACTTCAGAGTGAGGAGAGGGCCAGTCCTCTACCAGGGCTCTGTCTCCGGCCTCTGGGGGGCTCCTCAGCAGAAGAAGGGCTGAAAAGGGGCTCCGGTCCTGGTTGACGTTAAAGGAGGATGATGTCGAGAGGAGGTACAGTGCCAACCTGTTTCCCGTCAACCCAGGGCTCTGGATACAAAAGACGTCAACGTTCCACGTCGAGAAGAAGAAGAACTTTGATGTTGATTACGAACCAGACAACGAGAACACCCCGGTTGGCGTCAGGAAGCCCACGCAGACGATGACTCCTCGCAGGTTGCCGTCAAGGTCCTTATCAGTTTCCACGCCAAGGGGCTTTGACACACTGTCACAGTCGCTCCTCGTCGAGACACCACTGTTGCTCGCCAATGCATTCCCACCATCACTCAACGCCAAGACATCGTCATCTATCTACGTCTAGATACCCTCGTTTGACGTCATGAGGAGATCCGCCGTTGAGGTGACGTTAAAGGTTGCCATCGGCGAGTAGATCTACGTCAAGGGGGACGGAAGGATCTTCTTCAGGGACTTTGTTAGCTTCTCCAAGGCTTCAGGTGGAGCGCAAAAAGAGAAGGCTGATTTATACATCATACTCCTAGTACTGCCAAACCTATTCTCCGTCTAGGAACGTTCCCACTCCATCGCTTCCTTCTCAGCAGTCTCCACCTCCGCTACCAGATGTGGAACCAAGACCTCCAACACCGCCTCCTCCGCTTTCACCTCCTCTGTCACCGCCACCGTCAAGGTCTAGATCTCCCCTGAGGCATCGGTCTCACAGTCATAGACGCTCTTCTACTTACTCACATCGTCAGCATCACGGAAGGCCTCCTTCCAGACATTCCAGGGACACCTCCTCTTCAAGCACAGGGAGATACACTCCTACACTTTTAGACTCCCCTCCCCCATGGATTTCACCGGTTGATGACATATCGGCCTTTCAAGAGGTTCTGGTGCGGAGTGCTTCCAAATAAAATATTCCAGTGTCCACTCCTACACCAACAACTTCCATATTATTTGAGACTCCTCAGCGAAAACAAGCTTCACGTCCCTTGCTATCTCTTGTGCCAGGCCTCTTAGAGCCAGCTATGGAACTTTTCCTCACACCTTCTTCAATGCAGTTTGCTCCATCCATCCTGAAAAAGAAATCCCGGGCTCCGAGCAGGACCCTACTTCCGGACGGACAAGGCTCCTGATTCTGTTGTGGTGGTGGTGCCGAAAAAAGCAACATGCAACAGCTCCAACCTCTGCAGTGCCACCAGATAAAGAGAACCAAAAAATAGACTCAGTAGGAAGGAAGGTTTGCAGGACAGCACCAGTGACTACCATGAAAGCTACTAGTGCCACAACCTTACTAGGCAAATATTACCGGGCACTGTGGGAATCGCTCCAACCGTTTGTGGACTACCTCCCTAGAGACAAAAGAGAGAACTTTAATGAGATCTTCACAAAAGGTCTTAAATCAAGTCATTAGCGCATCAGCGGACACACCTCTTCTTGCTGCACATGGGTATTACCACGGCGTGGCACTTTGGTGTCACTCATGGCTGCGCCACACGTCTCTTAAGCCTGAATCATAGCCGCGCATCCTGATTCTCCTGTTTTCGGGTACAACTCTTTTCGGAACTTGCACAGATGAGGAAATAGCCAGGATAAAGGCAGAAATGGAGACATTGAAAGGTGTTGGCCTAGGAAGACCTAAGGAGCAGCGTAAATCTTTCAGACCTTTTCAGCGCTGCTATTCTACATAGAGGGTTCAAACCCCTCTGTGGTATCAGGCCACCAGTCAGGTACACAACAATACCAACGCTCCTACAAGCTTTAACAGAAAAGACCAGCAAGAGGAAGATCAGGACAGCAACCTACTCAAGGAGGCAAGATGCCAGCAGGGTCAAAACCCTGAGTCCTTTCTTCCCCCTCTTCTGTTACCCACTCTGGTAGGGGGAAGCATCCAACATTACCTGGCAGAGTTAAAAAAAAAAATCATGCAAGTCAATTGGGTGCTGAATATTGTTCACAAAGGATATTCTCTCAGATTTATCAGCCCTCTACCGTCAATACCTCTGAAACAATCCAGGGTACTGGCTGCACCAATTACACTCGTAAGCGAACATTCTCTTACAGAAACTGGTGGTGGAATCCGTTCCTCCTTTACAATGAGGCACAGGCTATACTCCAGATTCTTTCTCGCCAAGATGAAAGACCAGAACGAGTTTAGGCCCATTCTTGACTTAAGGACTGCAACAAGTGGGTTGGCAGAGAAAGGTTCCGGATGCAGGCACTGCATCAAATTTACCCTCTGCTACATCCAGGGGATTGGTTATGCTCAATCAACCTTCAAGACGCACTCTTTCACATACCCACCGTAAGAAAGCATCGCAAGTTCTTGAGTTTTGCAGAGGGGCACAACCACTATCAGAACTGTGTGCTTCCATTTGACCTGAAGTCAGCACCCAGGACTTTCTCCAACTGTTTGGCAGTGGTAGCGACCCATATAAAGAAACGCAAAGTCTTTGTCTGTCCCTATCTAGACGATTGGCTAATCAAGGTATCCACGTCTCTGGAGGCTCAACTGCACTTCAATTGGACCTCCAATCCTCTCCACCGGTTGGGACTTCATGTCAACCGTGCAAAGTCAACCTTGATCCCTGTACAGTGCCTGCAATATTTGGGAGCTTCTATCGATACTCTCAAGGAAAACGTGTGTCCTTCGGAGGAGAAACGCTTATTGATCCTTTGGAAGGCTCAGGCTCTCATCGCAATATCTCAGCCAACCGCGTGGAAGGTCTCCTCTCTCCTAGCCTCAATGGCATCTTGCATATTCCTCGCACTGAATGACCGCCTCTACATGAGATCCTGCAGGAATTGCCTGGAAGACCAATGGGACCAGCGAACAGGAGATTGGAAAGACCAGATTCGATTGTCTCAGCATGCCATCCAGTCCATCAAATGGTGATGCTCTCCTGCCAATCTCCTACGAGGGATCCCTTTTCACAAGGAGATACCTGTCCAGACCATAGTAATGCATGCCTCTCTGCAAGGATGGGGAGCCCACTTAAATTCAAGGCAAATGGTCAATCTGCTAGAGCAGTTCATTATGCGCTGAAAGCCTTTTAGCCATCATTCTGCTCCAACTCCCCGCTTGTCCAGAGGGACAATAAAATAATGTACTACCTCAACAAGGAGGAAGGCTCGAGGTCCAGACAGTTATCTTGGAAAACTCAGGCAATCTAGAAGTGGCTTCTGGCCAGAAACCCGACTATAACAGCAACTCCCCTCCCAGTTCTTCAGAATGCTCAGGCCGATTCTCTCAGCAGGCTCCTCTCGCAAAACCACTTGTAGTTCTTAAACAACGAAGTGGTCCACAATATCTTTGGAAGATGAGGTACTCCAGAGGTCAATTTGTTGCCCACTGCAGACAGCAGCAAATGCTAAAGGTTCACGTTGAGGTACTACCAACCGGAAACTCCGGGGAATGCCCTATGGATCAAATTATCAGGCAAATTTCTCTACGCCTTTCCTCCAGTTCCCCTAATCCCGGCAGCCCTCACCAAGCTGTTGCAGTTGCGGGCCAAGATGAAACTCGTAGCCCCGGAGTGGCCACATCAGTGGTGTTTCACGGACCTCCTTCACCCGTCTATCCATCCACATCTCGGGCTTCCAAGCAAATCAGATCTGCTAACGAAGTTCAATGGCCAGATGGTGCACCCTAACCTCTCCTCTTTGAATTTGACAGCATGACTCCTGAGCTAGTACAGTATGGACACTTGAACTTACCTCAGGACTGCATGGACATCCTCAAGGAAGCAAAGCGGCCTTCTACACAATCTGCGTATGCTCATAAATGGAAGAGATTTTGTATTTGGTGTTCATTGAAGAATGAGGATCCTACCTATTGCCTGGAAGATGTCTTCCTTCCATATTTGCTCCATCTGGCACAATCTGGCCTTCAATTTTCTTCCATTAAGGTTCACTTAGCAGCCCTAACTACCTACTGGAAATCCCCTTCACAAACTTCCTTTTTCAGAATTCCTGTCATCAGAGATTTCCTGGAGGGTTTGAAGCGGGACTTTCCTCACATTAGAAGTCCTTCTCCTCCTTGGGAGCTTAATGTGGTTCTCTCTTGTCTTATGCAGCAACCTTTTGAACCCATACATAAGGCGTCTCTTCAGCATCTTTCTTGGAAGACTTCTTTCCTTGTGGCCATTACTTTGGCCCACAGGGTTAGTGAAATCCAGGCACTTTACTGTCAATAGTCTTACACAGTGTTTCATGCATCTAAGGTAGTCATGAGGACTCATCCAAAATTCCTCCCTAAGGTGGTTCCGGATTTCCATGTAAATCAAATTATCTCTTTACCTACCTTTTTCCAGCATCCATCTACTCCAGTGGAGGGATCTCTTCATCCCCTGGATGTTAAACGGGTTTTAAAATTCTATTTGGTTAAAACTAAGGATCTCTGGAGAACTGACTAGTTAATTGTAAATTATGGCTCCTCCAACAGGTCTAGGGACTTCTAAGCAGTCCATCTCCAGATGGATTGTTTTCTGCATCTTGCTCGGTTACTAAACAGCTAATACATTTCTCACTGCTAAGCCTAAAGCTCATTCTGTCAGAGGAAAGGCAGCTACTGCGGCTTTGCTTAATAATAAACCCATTGCAGAGATATCCAAAACAGCAACCTGGGAATCAGTTCATACATTCACTAAACCCTACTGCCTGGACTCGAAATCCAAGGCAGATACTCAATTAGGGCAGGCTTCACTTAGGAACCTATTTGCTTAAATCTGCCTTCCTTTTCTCTCTGTCTCCTCCACTGCTATCTATAGGGATGGGCTTGCTAGTCTATTCAAGTGCTTATGACTATGCAGGAAAATCCCCTATGAGGGAAAGAACAGGTTCTTTCCTTGAACTCCAGTTCTTTCGTAGGGGTATTTTCATGGTAAGTCATAAGCAACCCTCCGTCCTCCCCAGTGGAATAAACAGAGGGATCCAGCACTTAAAACATGCATTCACTTCTCATTGCCCTAAAAAAGAACTGAAGTAACTGCCACTAGCTGTGAAGAATGGGATGCTGGTGGTCTCTGGATTCTTAAAGGCACATCTTCAATTTTAAGACATATAATGGCAGCCTAGGGGCTATTCTGCCCTCTCCTTTCATCTCGATCATGTAAAAATGAGTGTTGTGAAGGGGATTCCTCTGTGTGTGAAACCCTTCACAAATTGCACAAAATATAGTATTCTGGCTGCCCTTTTTCACTTCAAGATGAAGATACGGCCGGTGTAGCCTATGTATTTAGGCTGCATTATTTTCTCTCTAGCTCTTGTTTCTTTGCAGGCCTTCCTGAAGAAAGGCGAAAAATACCTACTTAAGAAGATGTATCTAAAGAAGTGCTCCTCGGTACTCACATGTGGGCATGGAAATACCCCTACGAGAGAACTGGAGTTAGATGTAAGAAACTGTTCCATTCTGTTTGAATCCCCTGTGCAAAGACTCCACATTGCCAACAGCATCACTAAAGGCATAAATGTTCTGCCATGTCGCCATATAGGAAGCAGGAGGAACACCCTCTTCTGAACATGTGCTGATCCTGGGAAAGATGAGGCTGCTCCAGGGTTGCATGGTATGTTATATAGAGTGCATGGTTGCTTTTAAGCAGGCCATTTTTGGTGCCCTTGAGCCATTAATAGCTGTTGATGTTACTGAACGTCATAGACTCATTTAGATCTAGAATTCTTAGCTGGGTTCTGAAATCAGAACAACAGACATAGCTCAAAGCATTGCTACTTATGCAAACTATCAAGATCAGACTCCTTGATCTTGCTTTAGAGTTGAGAGATCTGTTGAATCTGTTGACCTAATCTATTGATCAGATAAATCAATGCAAACCAGGGAGAGTGCCCATGTCTTAATACAAAAGCCAGCTTTTATTTGGGAAATCCTGGACAAATTAATTTCTTAGACACGTACACTCCGACCATTGCAGAACCGTAAAAGACCGATTCTGGGATAAGCGAAATATCTCGAAATTGTAAATTCAATCATGGTACCCTCCAGCCATATGCCCAGAAAGTCAGTGGACTGCTGGCAAACATCCTTGCATACTGATATTGTCTGTGAAGTGGCCTCCTGTGAGGACCATGATCTTTTCTTTATCTCCAAAAATGTTTAAGCTCTTTGACCTGCAGCTGCTGGGATGCTCTCGGAGACAACAAAAAGCCAGCTCATTTGCTGTTTGTGTCTCACTGTATAGAAGATAAGAATGCCCCCTTACTCTCAAACTGGTTCTTATAAGGAGATAAGAAGTGCTACTTCCTTTTATGAGTCTGTCCTCAGTGGTGTACTTGCCAGTGCCATTTGGACAATGGCAGCTTCTACTTCTTTTCATAGACCTAGTCTCATTGATGTAATCTGTAGAACATCTGTAAGGGGTGTCCCAAAGCCCTACACTTTGTAACCTACCACCACGCCAAACTCATGGTCTGTACTGACAGACCTGCAAGACTTGAATCATGCAGTTCATCATCGTTGGCCTCTTCCTATTTGTTTCCTCCTTTGTAATATTAGTACATATTCTATGGTGTAGGCTGAATGTCAAAGTCAGTACAACTTACTTTCCTTATGTAGTAACTCTATACACCTAGTGAAAGTCACTACATAAAGTGTTGAAGATAAGTAGGACTTAATGAATTCATAGTTAAAAACATGAGAGGATGCAGCGTGATTAGGGACATCTGTCATTGGTCTCAATATATGTCTGTTTCTGGGGAAGTCTGCTAATGGTGATAATGTTTCCAAATTTTGTGACTGAAGACAAATTAGAACTTAGGAGAACAGAGGTTAGTTTTCAAAGCAATTAAGTTGTCCTTTAACATTCTGTATTGTAATATTACATTTGTAGCATGTGTTGACTGCAGATAGACATACTGTGCACACTCCTACCATCTAGTGTTGGGCTTGAACTATGCAACTTGTTTTTCTCCAATAAGTCTTTTGTTGCTGATGGGACGCAGCAAGTCCTCCTCTTCGAGTGAATGTTCATGGCCCCATTGTTAAATAATGTTTTACCGCCCTCGATTTTGGATCGATGATGCCGGAGCTCCTTGCGACTACAGCACCCTTACGATTTTTCAGTGTAAAACAGATATGAAGCCGTTTCTCCTCGCCGATACTCATTTCTTGTTCTCAATTTACTTCATCAACCGCTGAATTTGTGTCCGGCGACTATCACTCTTTCTTCTACTGAGGTAGTTGCCTCGTGAGTGCCCCCTCCTCCGTGAGTCGAGAATGTTGAGCTCCGGGTGCTGGAAGGTAAGAGAGAGTGTGACTTTTCTGAAAGTGCCCACTGTGGTGGGCAAAGTACCCCCACAGTGGTGGGCAAAGTGCGCCAATTCAGATCAACACGACTACTGTAACATTTGTATGTTCTCTAGAGCACCAAAAAAACAACGTGTCATCTTGTCCAGTCCACACTACATTGCTTCTGACAATTTCGATCCTTCTGAAGAGGAAGATCAAGATGAACGATCACCTGCGATAGCAGTAGGAGCACAAGAACACAGGATCCTGGCCCATGATGAAGACCACTCCGAGGGCCATGAGTAGCAAGGGCAGCAGGCCCTCCCAATCAAGAAACCCTTACCCCCACCACCTTCCCACCATCACCATGGTGTGCCACAAACTGCGGGCTTGGGTCGACACCAAGGAGTGTATCTCGAAGCCGAGAAAGGACTATACCTCTCTTGATCCTAATCGGGCCCCAGGCTACAAAGGCAGACTTGCAGGGGGCGCAAAGCCCTTGAAGCTGCAGCAGCTTTCGGGTCTGACAAAGCCATTGATGCCTATGCAGCCCTCGATGCTGTCAAAACCATCGGCACTGCATCCCCCCCCCCCTCGGTGCCGGCGAACCCATCTGGGCCAAGAAAGGCATAAGGCGTCGGCTGCATACAAATCATCAGCGCCAATCCACCCTCGACGCCAAAAAGGCATTCAACGTCCAAGCCAACGACATGACACGACACGGCACGGCACAAGCGTTTTCCACACCCAAGAAAACCTATAGCACCATCAATCCTGAGTTGGTGGGCAATTTTTTTGAAAACCTCCAAGAACTTCTGGAGGAAAAACACCATTTGGAGGCGGAACAAGCACCTGAAAAGATGGTCCATAAAAGGCAAAGACTAGACATTGTGCAACCTCAAAGAAGACTATGAGCATAACGCTACCAGGCCTATGCCACTTGACACTATATCACCTCCTTAGTCCATTTCACCATCGTCCACACACTCAGAGGATGTAGACACAGGAAGTCCCACACACTACTCTAATGGTGATGAGTTTGAGGGAGTGCTCCCAGATAGTCCAGATCCTTGGGATGTATATGATGTTCCACCAGACCCTGACACTGATGTCCCCGTCAAAGCCTCACCTCCAGATGACCCTTTTTCATAGTGTCCTTCAGCATGCAGTTGAATATCATACGGTCCAGATGCACACCACTGAGGAGGAAAGTGACTTCTTAGTTGAGACGCTCTCCAAAACTGAGCGCTCAGTTCAATACTTAACCGTGATAATAAATGCTAAAGGTCTCTACTGAGCTTTTCAACGAGCCAGTCAAATCAAGGGTACTTACTCCTTGTACTGAGCACAAATAGAAGCCTTCCCCTACTGATCCACTTTACATTAGGGGACACCCTTCTGTAAATTCCTTAGTGGTCACAACAACTGGGAAGAGGGTAGCTTTCCAGAGTACAGGTGACACTCCTACCCCAGACAATGAGAGCAAGCTTATCGATGCAGCAGGCAAGTGCGTGGCAGTTGGATAGGCTAATCACAGGTGCATAGTCAACTCGGTGGGCTTGCTCTTGAATTACAACAGGGCTTCTGGGATAACAAGGGAGTTGTTACAAATGCTGACAAATTTACATTTACAGCACCTCCTGGACCAATTTTTTTAAAAAGGGAAGGAACTAATTACTGATGGCAAACAAATTTCAAATGAGACCATTAGATGTGACCTGGACAGTGCAGATACTGCTGCAGGAGGGATTCATTCTTCCATTGTATTGCACAGGCATGCTTGGCTGTGCATTTCAGGGTTTAAACCAAAGGTACAACACCTACTCAATGTCCCATTTGATGGGGTGCACCTCTTTATGCCCCGAGGTAGATGCCTAATTTGAAAAAAATAAAAAAGTACACACAGAAACTGAAATCCATGGGGGCATTGCAGTCCACAACACCTAGGCAACAGTCCTTTTATAGGTACCAGGGCAGGTGGGTGGCTAATACCACCACCACTTACACAGAGTCCTATTAAAAGCAACAGCAAACATGCTACCAACAGGGAGGTAAATGTTTCTACAGAGGAGAATATAAGGGTTTTAGCCAGAGAGGTTGAGGTACAGGAACTCCCGGACGGGACCCTCCACCTCCAAGCAATAACTCTACTCACATTCCCTCCAATCACACAACACCTGTCGGGGGAAGACTACAGCAGTTCCACTACCTATTGCCAGAAATAACATCCAACCAGTGGGTGCTGTCCATTGTTCAGCATGGCTACTGGATAGAACTTACGTCCCACCCTCCAAACATTCCTCCACGCAGACATGCCCTCAACACCTGCATCTTCTCAAAGAGGAGGTAAATGCACTGCATCTAAAAGTAAAGTCCCCATAGAACAAGTTCCAAAGCAACACCAGGGTAGAGGAGTATATTCCCTTTATTTTCTGATACCCAAAAAGGGCTGGACGGTGAGGCCAGGGCTAGCACCTTCACCCTCTCAGCTATTATATTTTGTCAGAATAATTCACCATGGTAACTCTCTCAGGAATGTGCTTTCACTGCTACAGGAAGGCAACTTCCTGGCTTCACTCAAACTGAAGGATGCTTGCTTTCACATCTCCATTCATTGGGCACATTGCAGTTACCTCAGGTTTTTGGTTTGTGTACGTCATTACCAGTTAAAGGTATTGCCTTTCTGGGTGACAACAGCACCACAGATGTTTACCAAATGTCAGGCAGTTATGGTAGCCCATTAGAGAAGACACAGTATTCATGTATTCTTATATTTGGACGATTGGCTGATAAAGAGCTGAAGTAGAGAGACATGTCTGCGGGATACACAGACCACCATCAATCTGTTACATACATAGGACTTCACAATCAATACCACCAAGTCCCTCTTAAAGACTGCCCAGATACAGCAATATCTGGAAGCTACTCAACTCTGGCCCAGCCAAAGCATTCACCAGTGCTCAGATGGTAACCAATCTCTAGTACCAAATGGCTCTTCTTCAGCCACATCATTGCCTGCCAGTCAGAATAGTGGTGTTCCTCCTGGACATGATTGCTTATTTTATGGCGATTTTCCCACACGACATGCTTTGCATGCACCTTCTGCAGGAGTGTCTATATCTCATTGGTCACAAGCAGAGGACAATTTGAACGATCAAGTGTTGATTTCTCCCAGGGTCCATTCGCCTTTACAATGATGGAACCCAGACAATCTTTCAGGGCAGACCATTCATGGATCCCATTCCACAAGTGACTATCACCACAAATGCATCATTCATAGGATGAGATGGCAGTATGGAAGATATGATGGTCCAGGGCTTGTGGACAAGTCACCAACAAATGCTGCGCATCAGTGTGCTCAAGCTCATGACAGTTCTCTTGGCCCTGAAAGCCTTCAGCACAAATACTACTTGGAAGGTTTTCCTCCTCAGAAGAGATAATTCGCACAGCTGTTAAGTACATCCAAAAACAATGGAGATCACACTTGACCCAGTTGTTTTGCTTAGCACATGAGATTTGGCATTGGCCATTCGCCATCATTTCCACCTTCTGGCAGAATATGTCCTGGTAGTGTACAATTTGATGGCAGACCTATTAAGCAGGACACAGCAACAATTCCACGAGTGGGAACTCCACCCAGAGTCCTTCATTGCTACTTCCAGCGATGGGGGACGCTGAACGTGGACCTGTTCGCCACCACAGAAAATGCAAAATGCCAAAACTTCACCTCTAGGTACCACCATCCACAGTCCCTAGTCAATGCACTATGGATGAATTAGTCTGTGATCTTTGTCTATGCTTTTCTGCCTCTCCCACTCATGCCATATCTTGACAGAAAACTCAGACATCCCTCAAGATAATTCTAGTAGCTCCCACTTGGGCACAACAACCCTGGTACACTACACTATTAGAGTTGTCCCTAGTACCTCACGAGAAGCACCCCAACACCCTAGACCTTCTCACTAACCGCAATTGCAAAGTCAGGCCTCTGAGTCTCAAATAACTCAACCTCACAATTTGGCTTCCCAAGTCATAGAGTTTAGGTACTTATAGTTACCCCCAAAGTGTATGGACATGCTTAGAGAGGCAAGATAACTGACTACTAGAGCTTGTTATGCAGCTGAGTGGGAAAGGTTTGTCCAATATTGTCTAGCGCAGCACATAGTCCCTTGCTCTTCCACGGTACAACAGCTAGTATGATATTTGTTACACTTCAAGAAATCCCGTCTGGCATATACTTCCATGTGACTGCACCTTGCCGCAATTGCAGCTTACCTACAAAACCGTAAACACAGGTCCCTTTTCCATATGCTGGCCATTGAGGCTTTTAGAGCAGAAAATCAATAAAAATATATTACAAAAAAAACTTCCTCCACTGGCACCATCGGTGTTATCATGAAATGTAAATGTTGTATTCACTAGGGGAATGTCCACACCTTTTGAGCCATTACATTCCTTCACATTACAGTTCCTGTCATTTATTAATTTATTTATTTAATTATGAGATTTATAAAGCTCTCATTTACCCATGGGTGTCTCGGCGCTATGGAAGGTTGCATTCTTGGTAGCTATCACCTTTCTGAGAAGGGTTTGTGAAATACATAGTCTTACCATAGAGGAACCTTACTTTCAGGTTTTCCAGAATAACGTGCGATTTAGGGCATACCCAAAATTTCTTCCATATGTTGTTTCAACTTTTCGCTTAAATCAGACACTTGATCTTACTGTCTTTTTCCCAAACCCAGAGACAGTTGCAGAAAGGGCTCTTCATATACTTGATGCCAAGAGAGTGCTAATGTATTATTACATTGATGGGACCAAACCTTTTAGGAAAATACAACAGGTATTTGTTGCTTTCTCAAACCCTAGAAAGGGGAACACATACTCCAAAGAAGGACTTGCGAGATGGATAGTCTAATGCATACAGATATGTTACATAAAAGCCAAATGTACATTCTCAACAGTTTCACAAGCACATTCCACTAGAAAGAATGATGCTTTTATTGGTAACATCCCTGTATACGACATTTGCAGGGCAGCTACATGGACAAATCTGCACACATTTACTAAACACTATTGTGTGGATGTACAAACAAGACAATAAGGTCTTGTTGGCCAAACAGTTTTACGAACTCTATTTCGGACATCTGCACCATCTAATGCCTAAAGCCACTGCGAAAGGAGAACTCCTTTGCAGTCTATGCACAGCATGTGTATCTGCAGCCAAAACATGCTACAAATGGAGTATGTTACTTACCACGTAAGCATCTGTTCGTAGCGTGCAGTGCTACAGAGTCGCATGCACACTCCTGCCTCCCTGACAGGCATTCGCTGGTATTAAATTCATGGATTATACATTGTATGTGTGTGTACACACACACGCACACACACGTCTTACACATATAATGCTTGGTAATTTGTATATCCTTACTAGCTGTATCCTCACTCGCTACAGTTTTGTGAAAAAGTGAGCAATCTAATGACAGTGGATCCATAGACAATGAGCATTCACTTATAAAGATGTCTCCACGTCACATCAGCAACAAAACGCTTCTTCAAGAAAAACAAGTTGTAGAGTCCAAGCCCAACAATAGATGCAGGAATGTGCACAGCATGTGAATCTGCAGCACTACACGGTATAAATAGATGCTTACATGGTAAGTAACAGTAATATACTCTTCTCTGGCACAAGCAATGTTTTTTGGGATAGTGCTACTTTACAATTGTCATTGGTAACATAAGGAGTTGGAATTTGAGGCGTATTGTATTGAATTATAATTTTTTATTTCAGTCCTGATGCCTTTGCTGGATAGCTGTGGGGTGCAGCCAGATTCTACTGTTGCTAATCATTCCTTTTTCGGAGCATTAGCTCAGATAAGGTAAGCCACCAGCCCATCTGGTAAAGTATCTGACATACTTACTGACTAAGAAGGATTTTTTTTTAGAAAAATAAATCTTTAAATAAGATATATTTGCCCTAGCCCAGTATTCTAGACAGAATGTTTTGACAGCTTTTGCATTTCTGAACGGAATACACAGCCTTCCTGTAAAATCTGGAGAAAAAATAAAATAGCATGAGCAGCTAGTTTAATTGTTGAGCACAATATATTGTTGCAGCTTAAATACTGTTAACTATTTTAATTATCTAAAGGATTTGTTATCTCTAAGAATGAATATGCATTGACAACATATTCCATAAACCTGTCCTCCCCATCACATAAGTTGTTTAGAGTTTGAAAATGTAAATGTAAACCTGTTAATTTAACATTCAAACTCCCTAAGTATAGCAGTAAGAACTTTCATATCCTTGTGTCTGTTGTACATGAGGTGGGGCAACATTTATCCATTTAAAGTTTTTATTATCTTTGTGTCTTTGAGCTGTTAGCAGTCACCAATGTAAACATTTCTCAAAATCTTGATGTTTTGCAAAGACTTATCAATTTTCCCTATGTCTTGCAGCAGTAGTGCCCTAGTTTTTTGGTTGAACTAAGTCATAACGCCATTTTCTCAACTTTACATCTGCCTCGCCTTTCCAGAGCGGTGGCTAGCTTCCAACAGTCCCCAAGTTCGTATTTAGATTAGGACATTATTTGCACTAGAAAATCTTCCTCTAACTTAATGGTGCCTCTTGCCAACCCTACTCTGAGGGACGGGAAGCCTCATATGCAGCAGTTTCAATCGCAAATTGTTCTGTTTCTTGACATATATTTATGGGCTCCCTTCAATTTGTCATGCTCTCTTTTCATTGTGAGTGCTCCCCCTTCTGCCTTTGGAAGCTTTTTGCATTTTTTCTGTGTCCCTCTTTAGATTCCAAGAGGGCTAACCTGGCTGGTCTACTCAATTGCACCTGCATCTTTATGGCCAACTTTTTCAAATATCTGGGAAGAGATTTTCTTCAACTTTAAACAGTCCCATAAAAAGTATTAAAAGCCCATCTATTCTATACTGAATTTTTCACTTTCTGGCTCCTAAGCGATTACCATGAAGCTTGGTCTTTTATGGAAGTGCATAACAGTGGAATGCTCTTAGGATGCACCGATGTAACGAATCCATTAATAGAAGCGAGTGGACTTCAATGCCATTTTACCCAAACCAGCCAGGATCCTTACATGTACAGACATGGTCTTCATCATCACAGTTCTGCATTAAGAGCTCAATTGAACCGTTGAGTGAGCTAATCCCAGGCTATAGTGCATCAAAAACTATTAATATTGAGGAACAAACTTGATCTGTAGTCATAAGTAAAGGTGGACTCTACTTTTAGGATTGACAAATTGTGATGTTTTTCGACATTGTACAAGGGACTACACGGCAGAGCATTGTACACCATTAATTGTATTAATTCATTGATTAATTTGAGTGTACTGATGATTATTCATCTAGCACATGTAACCAACTGAATGGCTTCTTGGAGTTTAAATAACCGGTATTACAATCAAGATATTCTCCCTTTATTATGATGAAAGCCTATTAGCTTTGCCAGGGAATAAACCTGTGATGTGTTGCTTTCATACAACGTCTTGACTAGCGAACAACAATCCTATGGTCCAGTTTTTAGAACCATGAGCCACTTTTAAGAGCGACAAACATTTGCGACTCACCTGCCCTTTAATGGACACTGGGGGCTGTGGTGACTTCTGGATGTAATTAAAGCATTGTGTGGTACTGCACAGTCATTTACAGGCACCACATTTTCTATTGATATGGCCACTAACTTTGCATAGTCGTACAGTTTTACTGACAAAACTCTATTGCACACAAATAATGTGTGGAAATCGGGTTTCTGTGAATATTTATCATTTGTGCATCACCAAGTAAAGTGTCTTGATTTGTTGTGATCCTACTAAAATCTCTCCTTCCAGCACACTTCAGAATTACAAAAGACATGCTTCATATAAAACCACATAAGTTGCACCACTCTCCCTTAAATCGTACAAATTTGGTGGATTATACGTTATTTGACGTCATATTGTTACTTCTTTTGTGTGACTTTGGTACATCTACATATGTACACTGCAATATGTTGCTTGTTTTTCTAGTTAAAAAAACCCAATAAAAATGTTTTAAATAATAATGTCTTTTCGCACCTGCTCCACTTTAAAATATTTGGCATTCTAGCTTGTGGGAAACAAGGTGCAATTAGGGGTGAATTATTAATATTTAAAAGCAGCATTTCCCACCTCTCAAAAGGAGTTATTTTCACAGGTTTGACAGCAGCTTTTTAGGCTGCTGCTTTCAGGCTAGACATGTACGGTCTGAAGCCATGTTTTCCAGGCCACTGTGTGGATGGCATAATAGGTGTTGCAGACCACAGGTGGCATTTAAATTCCAGCCCAAGGGTACATTTTTTATCCCATATAAATGGGACTTGTATGCAAGTTAAGTCGATAAGGGATAAGCCAATGTAACCAAGTTTAGCGGAGAGCACAGTCCTTAACTTCCATTTTGCAGGGATAACAATGCACAAAGTTATAAGTCCAGCAAAATTAGGGTCCAGGACATGTGAAAAACCTTAGGTGCCCATGCAGAAAAGGCAGATTTCGTACACTGCCAAAACATATTTGGAAGCTTTTGGCAACTGTTTCAGATACTGAATGCTAATCATCTGTTTTGTAGTAGGTGATCGCCTGCTGTGTGGTATTTGCTCAAGATGTAACAGTAGTCTTAACTTTATCAGAAGACAGTAGTTTAACCTAGCATGTTAATATTGAATTTGTAATAATACATGCTCCTTTTCCGTAGCCAGCCTATTGCTCTTACTCAGCTGGTGTCTCTGTATCTGGGGAGAACTCGCAGCTTGTGGAAAGACCCCGCCATAATATCCTGGCTGGAAGTGAATGTTCGAGAAGTGTTGAGGATGGTTGATGCAAACGATCCTATCGTAGAGGAGTCCGCTAACAAGTGAGTATGCATGTTCACTATTAAGTTGTTAACTTTGTCTTACAGCAAGGTCTGTAGTTTTTCTATCGCTGTAGAAAAGTTATTCTAAGAGGTTTGGATTCCTATTGGTAGATTGACATCTAAAGTCCCTTATGCATCACCTGCTTCTCCGGTCTTAGGTGGGAGTGATAGGTGGGGGTTGGAATTTGGAGCCCTGTTGTTTTCAATGTCTCCAGTTACAACAAAGACTGCAGGCTCGGGATGAAGGTCTTCTGGAGGTGACCACGGGTTGAAGAGGTAAGTTGGGATGCCTGGGGATGCTGGGACACCGTCGGTTGGGCCACCCACGGCTGTGGGACGTCTGGTGCTGGGGTGTGTCTTTAGGCATCAAGTTTTCTTACCAGCTCCGGTCAGGGGAAACCTCCAGAAAGAGACTGCAGGCGTCGTTTGGAGGATCACCGGGGAGACCTCCTCGTGGTGTTGGGCTGCTCAAACTCGGACAGTGGGCATCGGGTGCAGACTGGTGCAGACTAGCGGATTTGGCCGGATCCAGAGTCTGTGGGTGAACAAATCCGGTGCTCACGGGAGTCCAATGTGCATTGTTTCAGACCCCCTGAGAGCAGCAGGCTCTCGACCCAGGGGTCCAGAAACATGTCTGGTGGTGGCAGCTGGCGAGCAGCCTGGACTCTAATCTTTGATCGTTTTTCAGGGGGCATCTCTAAGATGTCCTCTGAGTGCATTTTTCACTAAATCCCACACTGGCATCAGTGTGCGTTTAAAGCACTGAGAAGTTTAATACCAAACTTCCCAGTTTTCAGTAAAACCATTATTATGCTGTGGAGTTCGTAATGACAAACTCCCAGCACCATATACTCTTAATGCCAGATCTGAACTTACAAAGTCTGACAATTGCCTTAGACACTGTAGGGTTACAGGGCTCATGCACCTGTAACCTCACCACTGGTATAGTGCACCCAGCTAAAGGGTGGTGACCTATGCCCGGGCAGTGGGTTGTAGGCGTGGCACACCGGGATATGTGCCATGTCGATATTTCACTTTGTTCTGCACCAAAACACACGCAAGAAAAACAATGGTCCTTGACACAAAAATTGACAGTTATAATAATTATAGGCAACACTGTGCACTATAATGACCAAAGAAAAGTCCAGCCGGACTTACTAATTTATTCAATAATTCAATATATTAATTTGAAGGAAAACAATAAAACAGTGGGACACAGTCCTGTATCCACAATGCTATACGTACATTAAGACAATACAAACATATAGGGTGTTTCAGGCATGTAAAAAGTGGAGCAAGAAGGAGAAACTCTACAATGCACTTGCTTCACATATGTGGGGAACAAAACAAAATGAGGCACATAATAGTGAACTAGTGTTAAGCCCACATATCATGTCGACGGCGTTTCGATTCAGTCAGAGATAGTGGATCATCATCAGGACAACCATTGTCTGCCTGAAATAAAGCCTGTAAAAACATGAACAAGGGGAACATATAACAGAGAATTAACCTTCTGTGTAACACTAGAAATTATTCTGAATTCGGACTCATACCATGCTATTAAGGTGTTACTAGATCATTCCTGTGCGGGAAGTGTCAAGCAACCTGTGCTGAACATCCACGGCGCAATGTGTTCAATACATGCGAAAGGAACATAAATGTGAGGTCGTGGTTGGCATGTTACATGTGTCTATTGCATACCAGGTGGGTGGTTCTGGGGGGGGACATAGTGAAAAGCAATGGATAATTACATCAACGCGAGAACGGTAGGTCTGCTGCGCTGTATCCGGGTGGACTGGGAGGGCTGAGTCACAGCTAACTGCCACAGTTAGCTGATGCGTTTAACCTGTGTTTGAGGACAACAATAGTTTAGAGTTGGTGGGTTGGAGTGGGGAGCCATATGATCCCAATGAGGAAAAAGGGCTTACCAAGCACCCTGAGATGGAGGTGTGCGGTTGGAAGCCGGTTCAATTGCAGCAGTGTTGGCTGGGCATCAGGGTGGCGGCGATCTGTGGGGCATAATTAACTATTTAGGCACATCCACCAAGGGGGTTAAGAGGAGTCATGGAAAAGCCACGGTGGCCGGAGGCCGTTCCCCAGAGGTGCATCACATGTGGGCCGGTGCAAGGCTTACCTGGAGGGATGTGAATAGCCCGAAGTGGCTATGCGGCGGTTATTGGGATAGCTCCGGGTGGGAGCACGGTCTCTTCCGTGTTGCGACTTGGGTCTTCAAGGGACCTAGCGTGAAAAGGCACGGAGAGTGAGGGATTGTTGTATCCAAGGGAGTTAGGCTGGGATACGGCAAATCTGTGTGTGTGTGTGTGTGTGTGTGTGTGATCACACTTGGTGAGACACGGGACCGGTGGGGGCTCCAAAATTGTGCAGGATAAGGCAACCTAGGGCCAATGGGAGAAGGACGGTTAGCCCTACAGTAATGATGTGTGTGTGTGTGTAAAGGTACAGGGCCTCTAAGGGTGGCCCAAAACGTACTGCAGCCCTTAGAGTCCGTCACTGGCCACAGTGCTCTTGATACCTATGGTACCATTTACAAGGGACTGCCCTGTGGCCAAAGAGTGCCAATTGGGTTTTGACTCAATGCAGTTTAGGGAAAGAACATAGGCCCTGGGTACCTGTTTGGCAGGAACCCAGGGCACACTCAGTCAAAGTACATTAACAGTTTAGCAAAAAGTGAGTGTGACCATGCAAAAAGAGAACACTTTCTCACAATGACATCACTTTTCAAGAGCAACTGATGAAGGAAGCTATGAAACTGAACATTGAATTTGAGATCACTTTGACCAGATCAACTATGATTGTTCCTATTTTACATAATAGAGCAGCATCTAGTCCTCTGATGGCTTTAGTCCCATGCTTTATCAAACCCTTATTGGAAAGTTTCCTTACACTGGCTACATCAAAGTCAACAACACCCTACCTCATAAAGGAAACTAGCCATTGCCTATCTTAAGACACATACTGCTGGGCACTTGGTGATAGTGATGTGGGAAGGAAGTAGCACACATTTCAACCTCGGACTGCCTGACAAAGAGCCATAGCATTGGCACAATGATGTGGGAGATTTGTGGAATGTGATCTATCCCTGGGAGATATTGCAGAAATTCTCACATGACCTGCTAAGACGTTGTGTTTCATCTGGGTGATAAATAAGTCTTGTTGTCTAGCTAGATCCATCAATTCAGTGGCAAACAATGCAAATATTGCAGCTTACATCAGTCCCATGGTATCTTGATACATAATGCATTGTGAGTGAGTTTGACAGGTCATACACAGAAGAGAATGTTGTGAATCTCCAATTTGCATTGCACTCTTTTGATCTGGCACAGATGATCTTCATTGAGCTTCACATGTTGACAGCAGACTATAGCACACTGAATATGGTGAGTCTGTAGGAATTTAGATTGCTAAGGCCTCAAAGGTCATTGGAAACATGGTACCATTATCGGCACATTAAAGCGCTTTCTGTCAGCCCTTGTCGAAGCACCAACACCAAAGATCTTAGTTTTAACAGACGTGACCATCGAGGGTAAGACGAGGCCAGCAACTCCCCTCAACATTTCCCACTTCTATACTGGTGAGCATTACCAATCACATTTAAGGTTAGTGTGAATTAAAAAAAGAGAGATTGCTGTTAACTATTATTTGTAGTGACTACTGCAAGGGTCAAATTTCATCTTCTAAGAATCTCACCGAAGCATTTCTGTCTAAACAAGTTCATGCCTAAAGGTTGGCTTTTGCAACGTCCACATGTATTTGAGCGAGAACCTGCATAAGAACAAAAACATTGTGCAGTGTGGTACGCAGTAGGAGTCAGAGGAACAAATAGAGGTCATATTGGATCTAAAACCTAAGACCAATGGGCAAGAGGAAAAAATAGAATGCTTGCACTTAACCAGATTGTCCTGCATGTCTAACAAGGAAACAACTCATATCTCGTTCCCAGAAATGCAGGCAATATCTGCGTTTTATGGTAAATCAAGAGCATTTTCAGTTTATGATCATAACCTTTGGCGTGAAATGTGCCCCAATGACCTTCTTGAAGTGCATGACACAAGTGTCATCCTACGCCAAAGAGGGTGAATCTTCATCAATCTTAATCTAGCCTGATCTGGATAACAGGCCAATTTGTAAAATGATCAACTGCAGGATTTTCAAACAACAGTATCTACCTAACAAAGCAAAAATCTTAATATCTGACTCAAAAAATCAGTGACCTCTCCAATGCAAAGCAATCACTGTCCGGGAACACCAAGGTTCAATTGAAGCAAGAGCTCTTTATTCTAAAGAGACGACTTTACATCTTTTTTTTTAATAATTAAGTGGCTTGTGAGATCATGGCTCTTTTAACATTGCGTCACAAGGAAGACAGAGGGATCCGTAAATATGTGGTAGCAGAAGGCTGGGTACACCTACTTAACCCCTTCCATGCTTACTGTGCTCATGATGAGCTGAGCTCGTCATGAACAATGGGGTTTAAGGGACACCCAGCACCGGGGGGGGAGTGGAGGGGGGGGGGGAATTGCTATAGCATTGAAGGTGTTAACATCCTCACTGGAAGGCGGGATTATGAAAATGGATGTAGCACTAATGCTTCCAGTGATGTACCTGGACAGTAATAGATGTGGACTGTGCACATGGGTAAAGGAACACATCAGGGGTGCAGAGTAATCATATGATGGGCGGGATGGGCAAGCACACAAAATAGTTGATGACTAAGAGAGAAACAAAACCAGCTAAATTACACGGTTTATTGTTACTTATTTGATTTTCGCTTGTTACTGCCTTTTTGCAGGTCATTAAACTATGCATACCTATGCTCGACAAACCCCTGTATTCCTCTACACCTGCTCGCACTCATCTAATTATCATAAATGAACAAGGACTCCGTACCTTATAATTTGAGGTGATGTGTAGCTGTGGAATGTTGTTCAGTCTTTCTATAAAAACTGCAAAAATCAATAAAATGATATTTCCAATGTCTCTTCTGAGATTGCCAGCATTTACCATCTTTATACTCCTGAATTGAGAGGCTTCCTTTAAGGTCTCTAGAGTTCTGCCTAAAGGAGAAGAGGAGTCTGTGCTTGTGTCCTGGGACAACATATTCACTCTAGCAGCACCAACTTTGTAATTATTCCTGCCGTAGGCAAGAACATGATGAAGTGGATCCAGTCCAGCTCAGTCCGTAAGGGCAGATACTTCCCTTTTGGAATGAGCAGTTTTTCTTCGACGAGCTGCAGATGCAGGTGATGTTGTCCCAAAAAGATGTAATATTTTTTCTTTGTTCTGAAATCCTTCATTCAACATTAAATGACAAATCAGTTCTAGTTCAATTTAAAAACAGAAAGCCAGCCCACCACCTAAACAAGTGGGGGTTGGGAGGGGAGTTTGAGGACTCAGAGAACCTCGTAGGTACAACAAATCATCTATGAAACATATAAAATGAGGGAGCCAGGACCTTCAGTACAATTCTACAAGACATTCACACATAGGTGATCTGTAGTGAAGTTTTGGTTGGGTCTTCCATCCCTAGGGAAATTCGCTGCTTTAACTTGACACAATTGCTGAAACCACAGTGCCAATACTGTGCACATAGTTGTCCGAGATAGATTTGAAGGGAAGTGTGCTAAGCAAGTATAATCCTAGTAGCACAGAATGACCTCAGCATGGGAGTTCACTGATTGCTTTAACTGTCAGAACATTCACTCAGGCAATTGACTTGCAGATCAGGCTTTCTGTTGAGGGCACAATTAAAGGCACTGCACCACAGTCTACAGTGACAGAAATTAGCACCCTAGCTCCTGATTTTGTCCAGCATGGACATTTGAATAAAATGAAACATCCTACTCTTTAACATTATATGAGCATTGTGTTGGGGGAAGTTCCTGGAAGACATTTTATTGCTCATTATGGAGTATTTAGCATGATCTTTTGTAAATGTTTACTCCTTAAAAGTTTCCCTAAGCATCCATTAACGCCTATGGGAAGGAAGAACTCTTTCCAAACGACCTTTGAGATTCTAGTTATAAATGGATATTATCTTTAGCCCTTACCAGGCCGGTTTTAGAGCAAAAATGTCAGTAATAGATCAAGTCTTCAGGCTGCAATTATTGCACTGGAAGACAGTGATCATGGAGGGTGGCAGCCTCTCTATGATCTTTGTTGACCAAAAATCGGCATTCGATTTAGTACCAAGGGAGAAATTATGGGCTATTTGATTAGACCAGGGTGTTCCTCCATATCTTTGTCACAATCTGATAAGATTGCACAAACATAACTTTGCTCAAATTAGATTCGGAAAGAACAGATAACTAACTGACCGTATTCCCATTGAGCGAAATGTAGGACAAGGGTGTGTTTTGACCCTTACCCTCTTCTGTTTCTTTATAAATGGTCCAGTGGATGCTCTGATAGCATGAGGGGGATGCAGGATGTGCCCGCCACAGTGGCGGGCACATCCTGCATTTATAGCATTGTGGCGGGCGGTGCTCTCTGCACCGCCCGCCACAATGCTATAAATGCATTAATACATTTGCATAAACAAAGCAGCAGCCCCCCCCGCGGTGCCTTCCGCTTTGTTTATGCAAATGAAGGGGGTACCCCAGGTATCCCCCGTGTGCAGCCCCCACCTCTCCTTCACTCTGGAGGCCCGCAGGGGTAACCCAGAGTGAAGACCGCATGCCGCCACGGAAAGGCATCTCCCTAAGCCCATTGTAATATGGCTATCTGTGTCTAATAGACATCGCCACCATATGAATCCTTGTCCGCTCCGGCCGCAAGGCGACCGGGGAGGAAAAGCGGCGGACGGTCTTTCCGTCCGCCGAGGTCCCCCCCGCCATACCAATATGGTGGGGGAATTCAACTGCGGATGTCGGGCGGATTGCCCCCTGGCGGTGCCTACCGCGCGGTGCCTGACGCTTTGTTTATGCAAATGAAGGGGGTACCACAGGTACCCCCTGTGTGCAGCCCCCACCTCTCCTTCACTCTGGGGGCCCGCAGGGGTCCCCCAGAGTGAAGACCGTATGCCTTTCTGTGGCGGCATCGCCGCCACGGAAAGGCATCTCCCTAAGCCCATTGTAATATGGCTGGCGGTGTCTAATAGACACCGCCACCATATTAATCCTTTTCCGCCCCGGCCGCAAGGCGACCGGGGCAGAAAAGCGGTGGGCGGTCTTTCCGTCCGCCGAGGTCCCCCCCCGCCATACTAATATGGCGGGAGGGAATTCGAATGCGGATGTCGGGCAGATTGCCCCCGCCAGGCTGGCGGTAGCCACCGCCAGCCTTGCGGGGGCATTCCGCCCGACATCCTAATGGCCCCATGGTATTTAATGCAGGGCATTCTACCCGCCCCAACCGCCATCTGGATGAAGTATTCCTGGAGAAAGTCTCGGTCTGTGAATATCTGGGATTATCACAGACTGAGAAAGTTAGTTTAAGATTAGCCCAGACCACGGGGGGGGGTTGCAAAGTTGCAGAGGAAGTGCACAAGCAAGACGATTGGGACGGTTCTGGAAGTGTATAAGACCCAAGTTAGAAGGGCTACTTTGTGTGGGGTAGAAATAGGGGGTTTTCGGCCATCGGACCATCTTTCGAACATCGAGAATTCTTTCATCAGACAACTCCTGGGTCTCTCAAATAGCACGTAACTTACACCGCTCTGTATGGATATGGGAGTAGGGCTGATTGTGTCAGGACTCCAGCTGTGGGCTCTGTCATTACCAATCCGACTGCGTTAAGGAGAAAATCAAGATGCTCTCCAAACACCTGGGTAGATAAAGTACGATCCTGGAGATACAAGATGGCCGCCGTCGTGGCCAGTGTAAAAGACAATGGACGTTCTAGTCTTCCAGATCCGAGGTGCTGAGATTGCTATGTGAAGCGCGAGCGTCATGAAAAACACGCACTTCACTGAAGACCCTAGCTGAGGAGGTTCGTCGTGTCAAGCTGAAGAGGAATTATAGTCTTAGTTTTGAAAAGTGTAATAAGTTTAGTGAATAGAAGAGTTAGGGTGGACTCGCTGATGTAGACTCGGCGCAACAAGCCAAGCGCGAGTCTGTTGAACATTGCGACCGTTCGCCTTTCTAGTCAGAGACCTTGACAGCCGCTATCTGCCTGAGACGCGCTCTTCGTGTCACAGGCGCTGCCACTGCCGCTAAGCTGAAGAGGAGCGATCGTCACAAAAGAAGCCTCCAGCCGTTGTCGGAAACAGCTGAGGAGAGTTCGCCGGCTGTTCAGTCAGAGGCTTCGAGTTTCCTGAGAACGAGTCCGGGCGAGAGGCGCCTGCAGCGCGAGACGTCAAGAAGGCAACAAGCTAAGTGTAAAACCAGCAATTCTTTCACGAAATGTCATGTTAAATAAATGAATATATATATATATATATATTTGGCTAATCCAAAAGACTCCTGAGATTCAACAAGACAGAATACTGAAAAAACTGTAACGCGTGTTTAAAGTTGAGAAGGACAAAAATGAAGAAAGAGTAATACTAACCAGAAAAGCTAAGAAAGACAAAAGTGAAGAAGGAGTAAAACTTACCAGATAAGCTGAGAGACTACTCAAGGAACCCTGTAAACCTACAAGGAGAAAAAAGGGACAGAGTTATTCTTAGCCAAACTACAAATAGGAATAAGACAATAAACAGAACCCCATTTTAACAGGAGACTCAGTTGCCAGAAAAGTAAGTGCACTTCCTAATCCACGATAATTAGGTAGAGCTCTGCCACAGTTACAAGAAACCCAAGTTAACTCATTGCTGTTATTTGTTATATAGTGACAACAGGTAGCTGAGCAGACGCCAACCCAATACTTAAGAAGAGGAGCAAGGTCCTGCAGCGCTAGGGTGGGTGAGCAGAGAAAAGGCATGCATTTAAGAATAGACTAGAGATTAATAGATAGCAGGAGTGTAATGTTGTGTTATTGTTTTTAGGTTTCACACACCTACCAATTTATCAGAAGGCAGAGCCAGAAGGAACCCTTGCAGGATAATTCTCTTCTCTGTTTGTTATTTTATCCACACCCCCTTCCCTGGGGGTAATGAAGGAAGGGTTCAGGGATCTGACCCACCGACATTGCTCAGGGGGATCTGGGTTCTAGCATCTCTGTTCCCGTGCAAGACCTTGGAGAATCAGATAAGTGAGACCCTGACAGATTGCAGTAGAGGTTGCTCTTCGACCTTTGTTATACTGGCGTCACCTATGGAGTACACCAGAATTATCAGTGTACAGAGAGGAACTGAGGGAATTAGTTAACCTCTATGGAGCCAGCAAAATCTCATGGCTGGCTCACATTAGGACCTCTTTAAACTCTATGGGAATGAGTAACTTATGGGATAGTGCTGAAGATAGCTGCCAGCTAACACCCAGGAAGGTTCTGTCCAAGAGATCTAGGGATCACAATGTAACCTTACTGCAAGGAAGCTCCAAGACGGGAACATTGACATCTTTTTTAGAAATAAAATCTCAATATTGTCTAGACCCTGTCATCGACATTATGCAGCCACCTCTCGCTAAAAGGCTGTATCTTCAGTTTAGGCACGGTACCCTCCCCTTGCGTGTTTTTGTTAGCAAGTGGGGGGGCTCGGCCACTAAGGGCTGCCCGACGTGCATCCATATACCTGAGTCGGACCTACATGTGCTCTTCTACTGTCCTACATATAAGAAAGTGAGACACCGATGGCTAGTACAGCTGTGTAAAAACCTTGGAGTATTCCAGTGTGCACAGACCTTTAGGATTTTTAAATATGATACCAGTATGCCTACAGCATACTCTGTGTCCCTCTATCTGCTTGCAATGTGGTGCATATGTTGAGCTGTTTTAAAAACACAATCAGCCTGGATAAATTGCTCCCCCCCCCCACTGTGATTAGTTGTTTTATATAGTTTGATTTTATTGTATTTTATGAGCTATAAAGATGCATTTTTATTTTTATACATTTATAATTCTTTTGTTTATTTCTTGGGAAATTTTAGACTAGTGTATGTTTATTAACTTTGGACAATGTGACATTATCTGAATTGTATCTTATATGTTTTTATCTGTGCTTTTATGGCCTTGTAAGGCCAAAATAAAGAAAGAAAAGAAAGAAAGAAAGATATTATCAGACGAAAGTCATTCAATTAGTCAGAAATTCTGGTTTTGCTTGGGCGTCAAAACTTGTGTCAAACCTTTGAATCCTACCAGAAATCAGTCGCAAACCGCCTCCCCTGGAAAGTAGCATTTCAGGTTGCAGTCCCTTTGTTGCATTGGAATGGTGAAATGCAGGCCCTTTGCAATATTCCGTATGCATAAGTTCGTTTTGGCGACTCCCCAGTCTGATTTGCTTGTAAATTAAACCATTTCGATCCCTACCTTCTTTCCTAATCCCTTATGTCCTGCAGAAAAAACCTGTTCTCATCCTAGCTTTGAAAAAGGCTCTCTGATATTACTGAGAGTAGATGAAGAAACAAGGCAGTCCATACATTTAGCTGTTAATTATGGCCCTAATCATACAATGTTAGCAACAACTGACCATAACCGGTTACATTCTCCAGTGACTTGTTACCAACAGGCCAAAGAAACATTGTTCATGAAAGTTTATAGATTGTTCTGTGGGCTGACTACTGCAGTTTATTTTAAGAATGTGCTTATGGATGTGACTACACCTACCTGGAGATTGGTTCATGTGTGTGTGAAGCTCTGCAAAAAAAAAACCTCAATGGAGAAAAGCATTTCAGCCGACCTGTTTAGTCAGCTGATGGTAATCTTTTTGTTATCTGACTTGCTCATGTTTTTCTCTCCTTGTGTATCTCACTATTACAATGGGACGAGTTTGTTGCCGTTCATGGTTCCTGAATTTCAGTGATGGTGAAGGAGCGCCTCCTTCTGATCTTAGATCTCATCAATAGAATCTTTATTGACTTAATGAGCATGCCTTCTGTCACCCCACGGAACTATAAATAGACTACGTGGTCTGTTTTTAATTTCATTCTGCACAGTTTAACCTTTGAAATTATCCCATTTTAAAACTATGACAACTGTACCCTATACGATGAAAGGTCTGTCTTGCTGTTGTAATGGAAAAGTGCAGTTTTCAACCTTCTTTCTGTAATGTTTAATTTTTGTAAAATGTAATGAGAAAGTTTCACAGACTATCATCTCTACATTACAATGGTGTAATTGGCCTATGCTTTCAAAGGGTGTCTTTAGATGAACATTAGATTAAGAAAAGGTTTCTGTTATGTCATTTTCCATTGACAATAAAGATTCATGAATTAGTGAAGATTCCCTTGATAGAGAGTTTGAAACACATGTTTTTGGTTCACCGTCTAGACAAAATGCCTAGTGTAAACCAGGTGGTGATGGTTAGAGGTTCTCTTCTTAATCATTTCTGAATGTTCTAGGTAATCGTGAACATGCCTTTGTTGTATTTTATCTGCTTCTAAATGCAGCGTGCATAAGGCGTAATACTGGGCTCCTTAGGGCCTTAGTCATTGGCCTCTCAAACCATCTAGAGCTGAGGTGGCCTTATTTACTGTTGGATAGCAGCATAAAATCCTTAGATTTTTGGAACAAATCGGAGGATCACATAAAGCTAGACAGTCATTCCGTAGAAGTACCTCCACAATATTAGACCCAGATCAAATGTGTAATTCCGGCAGGGGATTCTCAATGCAGTGGAGAATCTTCGAGCAGAGGATTATGTATTTGCACCACAAATCATGGGATTTTCCTGCAGCAGCCTAAATCAGATGTTATGATTTAAACAGCACAATTGGAGGAGCACAGACTTTAAAAGAAATGTGCCTGCTCTTTGAATGATGTTTTTCTGTTTTTATTAAAACTCAGTCTAACCACTTTGTTTACCTTTTCATTTACATCGGCTCCTAGAAGGAAAGTCCGCTATCAGAGTGCTCCCAGGAACATTCATCGCCATGTGATACTGTCTGAGATTAAAGAAGCTGCAGCGGCACTTCCCCTGGTGAGAAAAATGACAAGACCTAAAAGAACATACTGTGTGCAAGATTAATGCCTTGTTTCAAGCTGTGCCACTTTCTCCCTTGCCTCCAGCTTCTGCCATTCCTCCACCTACCACCATGCTTACCCACCAATTAACCTCGCATCATTTTTCATTTTTTTTTCATTTTTCAAGGCCCATTGCATACAAGACTGAGAGGCAAAATCATTGCAAATTAACTATTATTTTGCTTTTATATATTCTTATTTACAGTAACACTACATGAAATCTTGGTGTCGCACCGAAAATCTACTCTATTACATTGTAAATCCAAAGTTACTAGGAAACCAATTGCAAATTCGTAACTAGTCGTATCAATTTCATCATTCGTAGCAGAATATGTAGATAATAAAGTAAAAAATATACATTGTTACAGGACCAGTGCACAGTTCAATAAAGGCTTTTTGAGAATGGCTCGTTGTAGCAGAGTTGACAAATTGCGCAATATTTGAATTCAAGTAATTCAGCATCGTAAGATAATAAGGTGGCTAAATCTCAAGAGCATAAATGATATGTTGATCTCACAATACATATTTGCTTGTAAAAGCTTAACATTGTTAGTGTTTGAATTGTGCTTTACCAGCCCTAATTAAGATTCTTATTACTTAAAGATGTATAACTTGCAGCCCAAGCAATATTATTTGGCAAGCATTGGATCTTTCATAGATCCACATAGTTTAATCTATCTGCATCGTCAGGCAGAGAATCCCTAGTATTTTAACATAGCAATAAACAACAGCAACATGCCCATAGGCAAAACAGTTTAGAGTGGATCTACTAACATTGTATTTTCTAAAAGTGGTAGCATTTGTGCACCATTCAACACAGGTAAGGGGAGAGGGTCAATCGTATCCAAAACTCTCACACCCCGAACCCCCTAAGTAATAATTGTACACACATAGAGAGGTGGAGAGACAAACAAAGAAAACCCCTACACATGCCACAAAACAAAACATCTTTTGTTTTGGAAATACTGCCCTCACTCACACACCGAAGTGTGTGACATGCTTCATCATCGGGTCTGCTTACAATACGCCCAGGTGTAGCCACACTCTGGACGGAGCATAAGGGGGGGGGGGGTTTAACATAAAAAGACCATAAGACAAATGTACAAGACCAAACAACATATGCACATATAAATCAAATAGTGATCAGTGGATATCACCCTGTGACTGGAATAGGTTCACAACATGTGCAGTTAAAGGGAAAGTGTTTAAAACTGGTTTGGGGATACCAAACAAAAAAAATATTAACAGGTTCCACAACCAGGATTAAAAGAAATGAAAGGATGGGTAGTGTTTCCAAGAGAAAAGTCAAGATTCTCAAAACAACCCTCCTAATACCGCCTTTGTCAACATGTTTCGACCGACTTACTGTGCCACGGAGGTCACCCCCGGTCTTCTTCAGGACATGTGTTGCTACCCGTCCCACTATTGGTCACACCGTAATTCGGTCAAAGTACCAATTCACTGATCGGATGGGATTCCAGTTGAATCAACATGTATGGAGGGGATCCCAACAACAAGGGAAACATATGCTGGAATAGTAAAAATCCCCTGTGATATATTATATCACAGGTCGCAACCTGCTCCATACGTTTCGGTCCCTGGGCATGACGCGACGCCAGAGGAGATCAAGCGGTATCTCATGGCCATGAGGTCTCTCCCTCCTCCGCCGGGTTCCGTGGTGCCCTCAGGCCCAGCGGCCCGGCTGGGAGGCCTAGCGGGTTGTGTGATTCGGCTCCGACACCGTTGAGTGCTTCGGCCTCGGCGCCGCCGGCGACTTCGGTCCCGGCGCCACAGGCCCTCACTGGATCCAGTTCCGATCCGTGGCCTTCGCCGGTCGACCTCACCGGCGCCGGCCCCTAGGGTGTCGCCCCCGGCGCCGCCTCCGGGCAACGCCGTCCCCGATCCTGCCCTCGATTCGGTTCCGGCGCCGCTGGGCGCCACTCTCGACGTCGTTTGGAGACTTTTACTTCCACGAACCGGCCCCATCCTTTGAACCTGCATACCAGGAGATGGGTGACGAGGGGGATTGGGAGGGGTCTGATGACCCTCTGACACGGGAGTGTCAGTCTCAGCAGGACTGGACAGGTGAGCTTGGGACTGCCAATGGGCTGGACACCTCGCCAGACACTGGTTTTGTCTCCCCTCCCACCGTGGCTATGGAGGAGGGGGCTGCCTACAGTGTGGTTCTGACGCGGGTGGCCAAGGCCTTGGGCCTAGAACTCCCCGTCGCGGCCGTGAGGACTAACCTCCTCACTGAGGTCCTTAAACCGTAGTCCAGCTCGGCTGAGCCTCTGCTGCTGTTTAATGAGGCCTTGTCAGACGTTCTTTTGGGCACTTGGTCCAAGCCCGCTACAGGTCAGCCTGTAGATAGGAACGTGGTCAGACGCCGGCTCCGGGCGACCCTTTCTTCTTGTCCACCCACCCAGCCCCGAGAGCCTGGTCATCCAGGCCTCCACATCCCAGAACGCATTCCCGATGGCCCGCCCGATCGGGAATCCAAGAGATAGGAGCAATACGGCAAGAAAGTATTCTCCTCCCTGAGTTTGGGACAGCGGTCAGTCAACACCGCGTGCATGCCTCTTGGGCCGCTACACCCACTCTCTGTGGGACGCGGTCGCGGACTTGCTGCCACAATGTCCAGCGGAGGTCCAGACTAAACTCACCCAAGCCCTTGCGGAGGGTCGAGATGCAGCACGGTTTTCTATCCGGTGTGGGCTGGATTCCACCGACTCACTGGGCAGAGCGATGGCAACGACGGTGGCGATTTGTCACCACTTCTGGTTGAGGTCCGCCAACTTTTCGGCCGATGTCCAGAACACTCTTATGGACATGCCGTTCGATGGCCGTCACCTTTTCGGCGACAAGGCAGACCGTGCGCTTGAGCGCTTTAAGGACTCCAGGGCTACGGCCAAGTCCTTGGGCCTCTCGGCCCCGCGCCAGCAAACGGGTGCCTTTCGCTCCTTTCGTGGCCAAGGAAGGGGCGCTCCCACACGTGCTGCCAGCCACGTACCACAGACTAAGATCCAACGCAGTTGCGGCTGTGGAAACCGCCGGGGCGGCGGTCGGTGACAACGGTGAGGCCAGTCCACACATTCCCCCGCAGCATCCGCCTCTAAAGCTTCTAGTCCCTGCTTTTAGGCCCATGTGACGCCAGTGGGGGGCAGGGTTCGCCATCACCACTTCCACTGGCGCACTGTCACTTCGGACAGGTGGGTGTTGCAGATTGTCCGAAGGGGCTACTCCCTCCCCTTCGAGACGACCCCTCCAGCCATGCCACCACAATTCCACCGCGTGTCGGGGGACTACTTGCAACTCCTGCAAGAGGAAGTTACGGCCCTCTTGGCCAAGGGGGCCATCGAGAGCGTTCCTGGGCCGGAAGTAGGGTGTGGTTGTTACTCCCACTACTTTCTGGTACCCAAGAAGGGCATATGGGGCCTACGCCCTATCTTGGACCTACGGAACTTCAACGCCTTCCTTCGGAAAGAGAAGTTTAAGATGCTGACACTGGCTCAGGTCTTAGCTGCCCTAGACCCAGGAGACTGAATGGTAGCGTTGGACTTTCAGGACGCTGATTTCCACATCCCGTTCTGCCGGCCCACCGGCACTACCTGAGGTTCACGGTAGGCCACGAGCACTTTCAGTTTACCGTGCTCCCCTTTGACCTTACCAGCGCCCCACGGGTGTTCACGAAAGTGATGGCGGTGGTCGCAGCTCATCTGCGCAGGTTAGGGGTTTCAGTCTTCCCCTACCTCGACGACTGGTTGTTGAAGGCGGGCTCGCCCCAGGCAGTCGTCAGCCACCTCCAGACAACGGCAGACCTCCTGCACCAGCTGGGTTTTTCCATCAGTGTGCCGAAGTCACACCTGTGCCCCTCTCAGAAGCTGCTCTTCATCGGAGCGGTTCTCGACTTGGCGCAGTTTCGGGTTTATACTACCGAACAGCTCGGAGGGCACTGCGAGACAGCTGCAGTGGTGGCTCACGGATTGGGTCAGCGGCAGGTCCCTCTCCTTACCCCAACCGGAGCACGTAGTTGTGACGGACGCATCCCTCCTAGGTTGGGGAGGCCACATGGGAGAGGCGGAGATCAGAGGCCTCTGGTCTCCGGCTTAGTCCCGGCTCCATATTTACCTTCTGGAGCTGAGGACGATTCGTCTAGCCCTGAAGGCATTCCTCCCCTCTGTCCGGGGGAGCGTAGTGCAGGTGTTCACGGACAACACAACCGCGATGTGGTACTCCAACAAACAGGGCGGAGTGGGGTCGTGGACCCTCTGCCAGGAGGCTCTGCGCCTCTGGCAATGGCTGGAACATCAGGGCGTGACTCTGGTGGTTCAACACCTGGCAGGTTCTCTGAACACCAGGGCGGACAAACTCTGCCGGCGGTGCATGATGGATCACGAATGGCGTCTGAACTCGGATGTGGCGCACGGCCTCTTTCTGCAGTGGGGAGAGCCTTGGTTAGATCTATTCGCCACAGAAGAGAACGCGCAATGTCATCAGTTCTGCGCGTTTGAATTTCCAAGGCGGCACTTGCTCGTAGCCGATTTTCGTCGCGAGTGGAGTTGCTGTCTGTTGTATGCCTTTCCGCCTATACCACTTCTGCCCAGAGTGCTGAAGAAGATCAAGCGTGACCGGGCCCAAGTTATCCTTGTGGCTCCGGACTGGGCACAAAGGTACTGGTATCCTGAGCTACTCAGTATGTCTATCGGTCCCCTGGTTCGTCTGCCTCTTCAGGAGGACCTTCTGTCGCAGCAGCAGGGGACGGTCCTCTACCCGAACCTGTCCAGTCTCCACCTACATGCCTGGAGATTGAGCGGCGACAGTTGAGGCCATTTGACTTGCCTCCTGAAGTCTGTACTGTGATTCTGGCAGCCAGGCGTCCCTCCACTAAGTCTGTATACGCCTGCAGGTGGAACAGATTTGTGGAATGGTGCACAGCAAAGGCTGTGGATCCTCTCTCTGCCCCTCTTTCTGAGGTTCTTCTCTTCCTTCTTTCTCTTGCCCAGCAGGGCTCTGCTCTGGGCACTCTCAAGGGCTACCTTTCTGCCCTTTCAGCCTTTTTGAGGCTACCTAATCAGCCATATTTGTTCAAGTCCCCGATTGTAAATAGGTTTTTGAAGGGCATCACACACATGTTCCCCCCTGTTCCATTCATGATGCCTCAGTGGGACTTGAACCTTGTTCTTACCTATCTGATGTGCGCTCCCTTTGAGCCACTTCATAACTGTCCTCTTCGCCTTCTTACTCTGAAGACTGCCTTCTTGGTTGCCATCACCTCTGCCAGGAGAGTGAGTGAGGTCCAGGCTCTTTCTTCCAAACCTCCTTTCCTTTCTGTCCATCCGGACAAGGTTGTGTTGCGGACAAGATCCTCTTTCCTGCCTGAGGTCGTCAGGGCCTTCCACATCGGGCAGTCCATCACCTTGCCCACCTTCTTTCTGCCTCCGCATCCCTCAAAGGAGGAAGAGCTGCTCCACCGTCTGGACCCCAAACGTGCGCTCTCATTTTATATGGATCGCACACGCCAGTTCCGGGTGGATGACCAACTTTTTGTTGGCTACGTGGGCGCTAAGAAGGTACACAAGCGGACCATCTCTCGGTGGGTCGTGTTGTGTATCAAGGCATGCTACTCCTTGGCTAAGAAGGAACCTCCTGTTTGGCTGAGGGCCCATTCCACTCGGGCCACGGCGGCTACTACTGCCCTGGGTCGGGGAGTCCCCTTGCAGGACATTTGTCAGGCAGCTACGTGGGCCTCACTGCACACGTTTGCAAGACACTACTGCCTGGACAGTCAGGTCTGGAGGGATGGCTTCTTTGGCCGTTCCAACCTCCAGGACTTTCTGGTGTGATTATTGGTTCGCAGACCCACCATCGGGGTTGGTATTGCTGGGGTATCTATTCTAAGGTAAGGAATCTAATACTAACCTGTTTCTTTCAGATGAACAAGTAACTTACCTTCGGTAACGATATATCTGGAAGAAACAGTAGTTGGTATTAGATTCCTTACCGCCCCACCCATCCTCCCCGTTCTGCGACCCGATATCTAGGATTAAGGTCTTCCCCTTTCAGGGTACTAGTTTCATGGCACCAGTGTTGGTTTTTATCATGGCTCTGCGTTTCTGGTGCAGAAAAGCTGTGTATAAGAACTGACGTCAGCGCGCGAGGGCGGCGTCTAAGTACTCCGGCGACGTCATCCTGGTGCAAACGACGCCGACGATGGACGCGGCGACGCAGATGACTCCTACCGACGTGCAGGGGTACTGCTACGCAAAAGTTTCCGGATCCAGTCTGACTCCTGGGGATATTCTAAGGTAAGGAATCTAATACTAACTACTGTTTCTTCCAGATATATATTGTTACCGAAGGTAAGTAACTTGTTCAATATGCACCAACTAGCATGCTGATGTCCATTTCCTGTGTTTCTGCGAATCATATATGCTGTCAGAAGGCCTGTGTTTTACCAAAGAAATTCTTCCACTTTTCGGCAGGAAGTCGGTTGGTTCAAACTCTGTCGCGGATATTACAGGAAGATACCTTTTCCAATCCTACATGTCATCAATATGTGATGCGTTTTACTTGATACTTACTGCTGATTTCAACAGAAAGCAAGAAAACTGTAGTTACTTCCCTAGTCCCTTCCAAACTGAATTGTTGTAATGGGTTATATCTTTGTATACCTACAAAGCAAGTACGAAGTCTCCAGGTAATCCAAAATGCGTCTGCAAGACTCCTCCTGGGGATTCCCAAATTTCAGTCCGTGGGAAAACACCTCCAGAGTCTGCATTGGCCGCCAATCGAAAGTCATATTGAGATTAAAACCATGTGTATCACATACAAGGCACCTCACGAGAACGGTCCTCAGTTTTTTAAATGGTCACTCTACCGGTACTCTCCAAACAGATGCCTTAGATCACAAGGGGCAAAAAATTATACTTTCTTAGAGATTTTTTAAATCAAACTTGGGTGGTAGAAGCTTTGTGGTGGGAGCTACAAGACTCTGGAACTTCCTCCCTCTTACCATCAGAAATCTTCCCTCCTTGATACTGTTCAGGAAGGCCTTTAAGACCTGGCTGTTCGCTGAATAGTGCTCCGGCTCCCTTCCACTTGTTCTGCTAGCGCCTATACACCGTTTGGTATTTGTGCGCTCTATACATTTATAACATAACATAACACATATGATCGCAATACATGGCATGTGAATACTGTTCCTTAGGCAGTGGGAGATCAAACAGTTTCTGACCTGATCCAGCAGGGACCCACCCAAGTGGTTCCCTTACCTTCAAGTAAGTCTCTTGATAGCGAATGATTTCCCAAATGATTTTCCTATAATATGGACCATAGGAAAGAAAAATCTCTTCTTCCTTAAAGCAACTTTCATGCTCTTTTGCCTTTCCCACATTTCCGTTACCTCTTTGTCTTTGAAGAAGATCCCTACATAAAAAAGAGGAAGCAAGAATTTGCATTGGCCTTTTAGCTGCCCATGGTGGATTTGTTAAAGGCAGCTCCCTTACCTTACAGTGATCTCCCTGTGGGTGAGCCCACTCCTAAGGATTTGGTGACCCCAACGGCTCTAACCTCTACACTTCCTTCAGGGACTATGGTGCCAGCACCTGAGAAGTCAGTGGCCTCTAGGTGTACTGCTATGTTCTCCACCTTTGAAGTTGTTGGAGATCATGCGAGTGAGATTAGCGAGGGTTAAGACATGCTTAGTTAATGAGCCATTGGTGGAGCATCCTCCAGAGATTTGAAATGGTGGAAGAAATCTTTGGGTTGGACTCTGATGCTGTTGCCATGCCAGATAAGTACTATGGTCGTACAGCAGATGACTCGGAGACTAAAAATCTCCTTCCTGCTTTCAATACTCATGCTTGCTTATATCTTGATCTACAAAATCTAAGTGGTCTAGATACATCCCTTAACCCCTTTGGCCTTCCTTCAGAAGAGGTCTCTTTGTTCACTAGTTGGTACAAAAAGCAGTAGAAACATTTGAAAGGACTCTACCATGGCATGGGTTAAATGTAATATTTTGCCAGAAATATTACAGCCCCCTTCTCTACAGTTTCAGTGCTTTTCCTCCCCTTCAGGAGGCACTTCTTGGATTACTCTGTCTCGTTGAGAAAAACATTCTTGGGCCCAGCTGTCCAAAGAGAAATAGCCAGAAGACACAGTCTTATTACTGTCACAGTGGATTTACTAGGGTCAAGCTCACAAAGTAGATTGGCACTGACATTGATATTTAGAGTGAGGATGCCTGTGTATCCAGGCATTCCACTGAGAATTACCCTTTCTTTGTAGAGGAGAGCTATATAAAGACATATCGTAGGAATGAGTCGGTTCGTCCAAGTGGTAATAGCGCTAGTATTACATTGTTGTATCGATCTTCTGGTTCTTGAAATTGTGAATGTGTTTCAGGACTGAACCAAGTTCACAGCTCCTATCCTGGAGCAAAACAAGTCACTTGATCTTACATCTCCAGTCATTTTCAAACTATTATTATTGCCATCTTGTAGTTAACCTGTATAGAAATATTTGGCTAGATGGTTTTCTGACTTCAGAATGATATCTATTTTGGGATTCCTGAATCTAGATTTTGTTCTTAATGTCACACTCTTCGCCAACAAGCCTCTTCCCCGAAATTGAAACCTAATACCATTCCCCCAGTTCCTCCAGACATTGAATCTAAAATCCTGGACTCTATTTGCTTTGTGGAGTCATTGCTTCCAATAGCTATGCCCTTGACAGTGCGAATACCACATGCTGCCTGAGCTGCTGTATTGCACCCTATGGATACTTGCAAACCTGATTTATCAGTATTTCAGACCACATAAACCCCCGTTCTTAAACTTGGTCAGCAATGGGTTGGATGCTTGTAATCTGCAAGTATGGACGGGATTCTGCTGACAATATGGCTAGATGCATGGGCACGGCTGTCACTCTATATGGACACACTTGAATGCGTTCCACAGGCTTTATAAGCAATCTGTATGGGCATTTCCTTTGATGGCGAACTTCTATTCAGCTAAAAGGATTAATCATCTCTGGCTATTCGGGAACTCAGCTGTTCCAGAGGTGCCACGCTTCATAGCTGATCAATACTCCCAACAAATGAAGTGCTCAATCTGGCATGACTGGCCACACTGCTGGCCTATGCCACAATTTGAATATTATCTAAGTGCCCTATTAATTTCTGGACAAAGTGGGCTTAGAAGAAGGAGGTGACAAAATAGCTTGGTGAATATGAATTTCTGAAACAACCTCATGCAGTAAATAATGATAGTGGATGTGGTCTAGCACCTCTGAACCAGTGAGAAATATGTGTCTGTTATGTGTGTATGAGGGGGTCTGGGGAACCCCCTGCTCCCTGGGAGCGATGCTGTGGCCGCCAAATTTAACAGCAAAGGATCCCTGGTAGGTTGGCTGCAGAGGAGCAAGAAACCTGGCGGCACTGAAAAACAATAAGGGTGACAGAGGCCCAGTTGACTCTGATGCTTCCCAAACCCCACCACCACCGGGGCAGAGCTCAATTCTTGTATTGTCATTTAATAGTTTGCAGGGGTAGAGGGTGGTAATTGCAAAAAAAACAGTTGATGGACAGAATGTTGAACAATGTCATACATTCACCCCAGTACAAGGATCTGGGAATAAATCCATTGTTTTTTTGCACTCCACACCACCCTGGGTTAGACACTGGCTATATGCAAATCAGCTCTGACCCTGTGCCTCATGGGAACAGTCCAGTCCGAACTACCAAGCCATGTCTTTCCCAGACCGGAATCAAGCATCCAAGGATCGGTTTCTGGCTATCAGCCTTCATCAGCCTGGATAGCTTGACTCCAGTGGTGTGGAGAGCCTGGGACTCACGTCTGAGTATCCCCAGCACACTCGGGGTGAAAATTGCAAAAAACACAGTTGATGGACAGAATGTAGAACAATGTCATACATTCACCACAGTACAAGGATCTGGGCCTAAATCCATCGTTTTTTTGCACTCCACACCACCCTGGGTTTGACACTGGCTATATGCAAATCAGCTCTGACCCTGTGCCTCATGGCAACAGTCCAATCCGAACTACCAAGCCATGTCTTTCCCAGACCGGAATCAAGCATCCAAGGACCGGTTTCTGGCTATCATGGGCTGGAGGGTGGTAGCCACCTCAGGCCCATCGAGCACGCATATTCTTGAGTCATGCCTCCTTACTGGTAACTGGAAGAGAGACTGCCTCTAACTACGGTCTGGATTACTGCTGATCACTTTATCCTGAACATGTTGGAGGCCGAGTAGGTGAGCAGTGTAGGCCTAACTAGGAGTGGAGCACCCTTTCCTGCCTCTCTCCCCCTCCGTGTGAGGCCTTTGTGTGCAAGATCACGTCTGAGGTCCAGTGAACCCTAATAGTGTAGTGAAGCAGGTCGCATATTGAGGAGCCTACCTTACCCCACCCTTGAGTGCAGGGCACAAGTCCTAATTAAAGAAGTGGGGGGACGCTCCGAGACAGGAAGTGATGTCACGACAGGAAGTGACGTCACGGAAGGTAAAAACCTAGGAAGGGGGACGCTCAAATACGTGAAGTGACGTCATGACCAGCAGTGACGTCATGAAAGGTAAAAACCCTAGAAGTGGCTACCAGTGTGCGAAATGATAGCGCCACCAACACTGTTTAGTTCAGAACCCGCAATCCCAACCCCTGAAGTGCGGGGCTAGTTGTGCCCCTAATAGTACACACACACCTGCTTGGGTTTGCTTCTCCAGGGCAAAAGTGCTAACGTTAGCTACATATAGTAGAAAGATACGAGCACTCGGATGCCAAGAAGTAACCCCTCCCGCAGACTGTGAAAGGATATGCTGTGGCTTTGCAGGATGGCTCTGCCGGAAGACCTGAGGGCGTCCACCACCCGGTTGGGCGTTGTAATCTCAACACTTAAAAAGGCAAATGCCCTTTGTGCATGCCTGCTTCTGGTAGCTGTTTGGGGCTTATTTCTGCACGCTTATCTTGCACGCAGGCTTTAAGAATCTGACCTAAAACGTGTCCTGTGCGCAAAGCAAGAAAAACACTTCCTCGTGAAAATACCTTCCCAAACATACATTTAAGTAGAACAAAAAACAAGAACACTTTTAACAAATGAAAGCGCTTAAACCCTTAAACGAAGGCGTACCTATTCCTGTACCATGAAACTTAAAAGAGCTGTCTCCTAAGGTGATTGCTTGTCAGCTACTTACAAAGACTATCAGTGAACTCATGCTGATGATATCTGTTGCACGTTAGCCATCATTTGCCGGTAACATCAGTACTTCCGGGTCTCAAGACAGCCAATACCATGCCGCAACATAAGGAAAGAGAAAGGGAAAGGGCTCGCAATATGTAAATACAGCCGTAATACGCAACATGACGTTAGATCGGGGCATCGTAGGCAGCTGGGCCAATCCCAGTGCACTGTACAGAATTTCAAATGCTTATTGACTGTCGAGTCCGCGTGTGCCTTTGTTGTTTGTAAACATTATCTGAGCCGGCTTCCACTACTTGGCGGGTGCTACGCAGGGGCACAAAGTTTTAATTAGGAGTCCGCTGCCTACACGTGCAACGCCGGGCTGCTGAATACCAAGGCCAGTGCAGGCAGGCTTCAGCTTGCATCCTGATTAGAGACAGACTGACTTGGGAGATCGACGGGGCGGCCGGCCGTGAGGGCGAAATCCGCTATAATTTAAAGCCCAGCTTTTGCGCAGGGGGGACGGCGTCCACCCGGTAAGAGCCCTTAAAATAAGTGGGGGGACGCCGTCCACCCGCGTGGTACCCCGACTCGAGCCCTGCTTGAGTGATATGTCCCTCTACAGTCTTTACAGAGGCAAGAGTTCTGTGGTCCTGTATGTCTGGCGCTGGTCAGTCAACCCGCTTAAGCGTCACAAGGGTTCATTCCCTTCACATCAACACCCCTTTTTTAGGCAGTCTGTGGACCTAGCTTCTTTGCTTGTTGCTGGGGTATATTGCAGTATTCACCTTCACTCACCTGCGTACCAGCCCCACTGCCCCATACTGCCAGCAACCCTCTCCACTCTGTTCAAATGTCTGCCTTTCAGCTGCGGAATGGTTAATGGCTTGGTGCCCTATAAAGTGGACTAGATCCTGATGGCAATTGGCGCTACCCAGGCAGCGATGGAAGCAAAAGTCTACATTGTAGTAGTCTATTTAAACCCACTATAGGACAACCAATGCAAACTTAAGGAAAAGGTGCAGCACAATGAATTGTGAAATACACCCACAAGCTACAGTGCTGACCGAATAAAGTTTTCATTTTACAGATAGAATAAGATTCCAGGATTATCAGGCTGAGGATGCCAAAGGCAGATCCCTGCATTACAATTAGTGTATTGTTGGTCTGCCAGGGAACTCAGAAGGCCCTATGGCTAGTTTATATATTGAGACCTTGCTACAATGGAATTAGCCCCCTAGGTTGTATCAAAAATGTTCCTCTGGAGTGAGGCGCCCCATTGGGACAATAAATTAGAATTATTGTGACGTTCGTCCACTCCTTGAAAAAGCCAGAAATAACGATCTCTTTCAAAATCATGGTATTTCCAGATTTCACACAAACTATTCAGCACCAACTGGCATTCTTTCTGACTTATAATAATTGAGATCTGATCTTTAAATATGCGCTTATTTGTTCAGCTTGCCTGAGAGTGGTGGTAGAGTTGAACACTCTTTTTGTCACTGAGTTTAATTACGTAATGAACTGGGTGGACCAATATCAGGGAAACTCAGTGCAGAAGGAAGTGGGATGTGGACACCGATAGTGGCAAAGTTGGAGGAGGCGCATGCCAGCCCTTTGACGAGGTGCAGTTTATAGAGAGCCTTACCAGTTGCAAGTTTGCAAAGGTCATAAGGAAACTATTAAAATTGCGGCCTCCCTCCGAAATGTGACAGACTTACACATGCAGCTGGGCTCTGAGGAGGGCTCTACTGCCTCGGATTCCAGCACCAGCCTGACCATAATATTGCAGGTTACGCCACAGACAGAAAGCTATACAAATTTGTCTGTGTGAATTAAGATGTTACATGCCATAGATATCACTGGAGGAATTTTTAGTATACTTTAGCTAATGATTGTGATCTACGGGACGGTTACCTGACATCTCTTTGAGAGAACACCCTGGTTAAATACGACTCCTGAATTGGGTGTGCCATCCATAAATACAAAGTGAAGACACCAAGGTTTGGCCCCTGCCCACTACCTCTCATGTCATATATCTAGGAGAATATTAAACTTGGGGTAACCACGGGTTACCAGTCCCTCACCTTCATAGGTATGGAATATCACAATGTGGCGGGCTGCGCAGCAACCTGCGTTTTTCACTCTTGGTGTCGACTATTCACCTTGTTGAGCTAGAGCCAGGCAGGCTGTTCATATGTTTTTTGACTGGCTGGTTTGGCAATTGCCCAGTTGGGTACTATCTGCTGTTTGGCTGAATGACTTTTCAGTCACTGGTCGGGTGTTCTGTTGGGGGAGAGTAAAGTTAAAGGTGGTCCTGCTGATGTAACATGCATAACTAGTGTGGCCTCTTATATACGATCTTCCCTGAGATAGCGAAGATGAGAGTTCATCTTCCAAGCTGCATATACACCTACACGCACCATAGGGATACAGAGTAAATACACACTTGTCACCTGGAATATCAAAGGTATGGGGTAATCAAGCAAATGTTATATGATCTGTGTGCAGCACGGAATACAAATCGCTTTTTCTCCAAGAATCTAATCTGAACAAGAAGTAGAGTGATTGTCTGAAGTGTAAATGGAGGATCCAGTATTTAGTACTTCCTATCCTTTGTACGCTAGGTGTTCTACAATCCGGGTAAGGGCAGGAGTCCCATTTGCGATTGAAGATACTTGTGAGGACCCTACTGGTCGATATTTACTAGTTAAAAGTTGATTAGACTTACTTCCGCTCATGCTGGGTAGTGTGTATGCCCTGAACACATAGCAGCCTCTATTCCTAACATCAAAGTCAGTGAAATTAGCACCCTGGGTGGAAATGCGCTGGATGTTGGAGGATGACTTAAACTCTCTACTGGACACAACATTAGGTAGGTCACATTCCCCCACCCACTCCTGAGCACAGCAGCAGTTGGAAATGCAACCTTGTTGCGTAGCTGGCTACCGGAATGAGCACTGGTTGATGCACGATGGGCGTGAACCCCAGATCGAAGAAAACATTCCATTTATGTTTCTACACATGCATTGCACGTCAGGTTGGACCTTCTGGCCTTCTCGCTTCCTGTACAGACGCAGGTGCTCCACTCCACCTATTTTGGTAAACACTCTCGCAACATAGGCTACTGGAGCTAGGTCAGGCTTGGGGCAAAATCCTAGCCCGTATTCCTACTGAGACTGCAGCCCCTATTGATAGAGGATAGGGCTCTTAAAAGAAACAGTAAGCTAAATTATCATTGATTATTTCCAAGATAATGCGGGCACTACTTCTTTGACAGTGGTTGAATAGGATCTTTTAAGGCGGTGGTGAGGGTGCTTGCATTTGTACTACGATACCAGCCAGCAAAGCTACTGTAGAGAGTCTTGTGCAGATGGAGTTCACATTACAGGGACTGAAAAGGTACGCTTTTGCAAAGCACAGTGCGACTGACTATCTTAAAGAAGCCAGAGATGAACGTGCTATTTTATTCGTACGCCTATGCAGTCTTGATGTGGCAGCCTATGCAGCCAAAAGGCATGCGGAGTGTGATAAAGCTGGTAAAGCTGATCAGCCACACTACCTACATGCCCACTTCTCAGACATTCCTCAAATAGCCTAGCACTCACTCAACAGGGCATCAATATCTCTTTAATGCAATACTACTAGAAGTTCTACTCTTCAGAGCCTGACACTTAACATGGGATTCTGAAGGAGCTTCAGACTGGTACTACACTGCCTCAAGTACTCCCGAACATGTTGAATTCATGGAGGCTCCGGTCTTGAAGCAGGAGATCCGGCAAGCCACCTGTGTTCTCTCACAAGGGAAGGCACTGGGCTCTGACGGTTTACCCATGAGTTCTGCACAACTTGACAGCTCCCTAGATGCAATTAAATTGTTTGAGGAGGCTGAACAGAAAGGGTGCCTCCAGCCCACCACAAATGAGGCAATAGTTACCTCGATATTGACAGATTACTCGCTTGTTTCCCGTTCCTCATCCATGAAGACCAAAATAGGATTATCCCATGCCGAAACACCTCTTTAAATATTAGACTTTTCTATCGTGTGATGGAGGCAGCTCCCATCTCCTAGCCTGGCGCAACGTGTGCGACTCTGGAACTAGAACAAGCATTCGATACCCTGAGTCAGAATTATGTGCTCACCATGTTTACAGCGTTCCTCCTGGGCCACCGGATGCTGCGCTACATGAACCTCTTATATGCCAGACTCACAGTGAGATTAATGACCGGTAGTCACATATCCAATAGCTACACAGCTACCAGGGGTACAAGACATGGGTTCCCTTTATCACCATTATTGTTCACTCTGCAATTGAACCTTTCGCAATAAGATTGTGGGCCCACAGAAGGAACTGGGGAATACAACTTTCAGACCTTATTCACATTGCCTCCCTTTGAATGGATGATAATACTCCTCTTCTTGCGTGATGTAGATATCGATTTCACATTGAACGCGAACAGGTTGTGCACATTTAGGCAGCTATCTGGACTAAAAGTCAACAAAAGCAGATCCTTTCTATTTCCGCTCCGAAATGATGCTCCCCAGCAGTAACTCTGTCTAGGAGATAGAATGTTTCAGTGGTACCTCATACATTTCATTGTTTGGGAATCAGTGTTTTTCATGCGGGTATCCTTGAGAGCAATTTAACAAGAACTATTTGTTTTCTAAAATCTCTTTCCAAAATGGTGATGCTATCACACCTCCTTTACTATTTTGTAACTCTTCTAGCATTAATCCCTGCTAAAGTTTTTTTTTAATTAGATGCAATGTGGGGTGACTTAGTGTGGGGGGGGGTGGGCAAGAAGAGCATGCCTTTGACCAAGCTGATCATCCCGACAAATAATGGACGACTGGGAATACTGGAATGTTGGAGCTACTATTATGTAGTCTAGCTACAGTGGCCTGCCTACTGGCTCACTGGTCCCTATCTTGCCAACAATGGCCTTTCGCAGTCACATAGGGAGGGATGCTGCAAAAAATCCTATTTCCCACTTTACATGGTCCTAAGCGCCTCCCTCTTATTTGGCACGAAAATGAGCTGGGACTTGGCCATAGGTTTGTGTACACAATATCTGCCCTTTCTTATGCACAGCCATCACCCTTTTTGGCCTACCCATCAGGAGTTTGCCCTCTTTGCCAAAGATTTAACCCAATGCTAGTGGGTTGGACTGAGCAATTGGGTGACTTACTCAAAGAAGTGACTATCCTTAGCTTCCAAGACCTGGTAGACCAACACGGCCCTAGGAAGGGTTGCTTCTTTGCATATGGCAGTATCATATATGCATTTCAAACTCAATGGCACACAGAGTATCAAGACTCATCCACACACGATCATATTAATACTTTGCACTCTACAGGCAAAGGTAAGAAATTAATCAGCTGGATTTACTAGGCCATCTGGGAGCATGAGAGCATACACTCCCTTGCGAACACTTGGGGAAGTGAAATACACTGGACGCTTAAGGATCAGGGAAGGCAGAGTGCTCTAGAAAACTAATGTAAGATTTAGCATGATGCCCGATTTAAACTTCTATTTAATGTACTTCACAGAGCTTACCTTAACCCCACACAAAATATTTCATCTACGCCACGGCATCCCACAATTTTCCCAGGTGTTATAACACTCTTACAGGCCTTGTACACATGCTTTGTAACCGCATGACATTACAGCCCTTTTGGTTGGAGGTACTATCAGTGCTAACAAGAGTCAGGGTTTGCACTAACTTGAACAATATTGAGAGCTGCTTAGTGGGAATTTACCGCAGCCCCAAGAAGACCAGGGTTACAACCTTGTTCTTAGGCCTGGCCTCATTACTTGCCAAGAGAGTGATCATCCGACAATGGAAATCATCTCAACCTCCATAGTTATCCAGCTGGCACAGCAAATTGAGAAGATGGGCCACTGTGCAAGGCATTGTAGGGATAAGAAAGGTGGCAAAAGCCTAACACAAATAGCAAGCCAGTGGTATTTGAACACTGAACTCTCCAAGAATGATGAGACCCCTCCCCCTGATAGCTTAAGGTATTTCCAAGCCACTGAGTAGTCAAGGCAGTGGTATGTTAAATGTGCTTTGTACTGTTAGCACTCAAGGCACAATTTACACCCAAAGCCCTTCATACCCCTACCCATCCCTCCCACTGCCAACATGGGAGACTGGTACCAGTAAGACCTGGCAGGCCAGTCTGCCCTTGACACCACCTTTGTCTGTAATCATGTCTCTGTGTCTGCCCTCGGACTTGTCTTGGACGCTTTGAGGAAAGTTCAATTTTGTTGCAAAATGGTTGATGTTATGGGTATCCACGGGGCATGGGGACAGGGAGTAGGCTGGTTTTGTTCCCTGGTATCATCGGTAGAGACATGATCCGTGTTGTTGGAGTGTACTCTTATTGTACACAATGCTGAATGGTGACAGGATTTGATATAAATCATTTCCGATTCTATGCTCTTATTTGATATACATTATTAATCCTGCAGTAATTTTTGGCATAAGGCTATTTTATTTGCTGTCCTAGGTTTATTGTGAGGTCATACATTTTATTTCTTAGTCTGTGTCTCCAGATAGAGCTGGTATATGACATTGTTAATTATGTTTCCTAATGTTTGTCTTCCTGTCTGTTTCCTCAGCTTATTCTGTAGTGTGGTTGTTTCTACTTTGGAGATCTTGAGTTCTTTTGCAATTAGGTTTAGTTTATTGTATGTAGCAAGGAAATAAACATTACTTTTTGGTCAACAATATGCTTGGGGACCTACAGGTCCTACGGGACAAATGGGAGGCAGACGTGGGAGGTATGGAGGATCTGGATTGGGAGATTGTCCTCATGCACCCACGCGAGGTAGCGATTAAGTCGAGGCTCCGACTCATACAATTCAAGGTGCTCCACAGATCCTACTTTGACAGGGTGCGACTTTTTTAAATGGGGAGGATAACTGCCTTAGGTGTCAACAGCAGAATGGCGATTTTTTTCATACACTCTGGGGCTGCGAAGTCATTCAAGAATACTGGGAAGGCGTGTTCCTAGAACTGGAGGAGGTACTGGGGGTGGACATACCGCGCGACCCTAGATTGGCGCTGCTGGGCATGACCACAGAAGTGGACCTAACTCGCCCCTTGATTATCTTTCTGGTACTGGCTTTCGTGGTGGCGAAAAGGGATATTGCAAGATACTGGGGGGGCGTCCGAAAGGCCAGATTTAGAGGAATGGAGGAGAGGGCTGGATCTGTACATGGCGGCAGAGAGAGTGACTTACAAAGACAGGGGTTGCCCAAAAAAATTTCGGAGACTGTGGGCAAAGTGGAGACAATACCATTGACTGGAATGAGGCCTTGCAGACTAGGAATAGGAGGTCAGGGGAACCCCTGACGTGGCAGAAGGTACAATGGGGATCTCTGATGGACATGTACATACTTCAATGCTCAGATCATGTATGCGAGGCGGGTAGGAGTTTCATAGAGGGGGAGGGGTGGGTCCAGGGGAGGGGAGGGGGAAGAGGTGGGTAGGTAGGCTGCTGTTTGGGGGATTGCTTTATTTTATTATGTTCTCTTTATGTTTCAAGTTCAAGAGCTAAGTGTTCTAATGATGCGTGTGGAATCCAGAAACAAGAAAAGTTGCATAACTAACTGGCAGGGCGGAATGTTGACGCTCTACCGTATGCTAATTCCTACATTTGTGATACTTCTGATGCAACAATAAAAAGAATTTTTTAAAAAAATTACTTTTTGGCTTGGGTTTGATCCTTCTCCTTGGGAAAACATGCGTCTGTGCTAGGTGTATTGTGCCATTGGGCACTGGCTGCTAAAAACAGATCAAATGCCTTTATAGGGATGTCTGAACATCTAAACAGTTAAAGTTTTGTCACCTTTTTTTAGGACAATTATAAATGAAGTTGAATTGAAATTCAGTAGCTATACTTTCGAAGTCCTACAGACCTCTTTAAATAACATTAAAAAAAAAATCAACCTTTAATTTAGCTTACTTGGAGATAATTTCTTTTACCCACAAGACAGCATTTGAGAAAATTGAAGTAGGGATGTTTGAAATCAGCGTATCAGTGCCAAGAATACATTCATTGACAATTATCCTGTTTATACCCATCAATACTTATATCCACAACCTTGAAGGTAGAATTCAGTGTAGAAACAAATTAGAATTGCATATTGGATGGTGGCCTTTATCTTAAAATAGTACTCCTTCAAAGTTTCTGCTTTCCTGGAACAGTTGCATTTCCACTCTGTTAGAACCAAGGTAGGCGCAGATGCAGTGCAACATTTGTCTGTTTCAGTATACCTTGTTCACCTTCTGCAATAATATCTGGACACTAGATTCACAGTTCTCATGTTCTTCAGTCATGAAAAATATGTAGTTTGATTTGTATTGTGCCACTGCTGTCGAAATCCTATTTGCTTCTGAATTCTAACTTGCATGAATGGGAAATAAGTTACTCTCCTCTGTTTTACCATCCGTGCACTTAATTGCTAAGCTGCTCCTTCTGCACTGATCCAGTGTATTCGCCACAACTCTGGCCCAAGTTGGATATCCTCATACTGTGTAAGAGTGAATCACACAAAGAATTTGTATGGATAGGGCCATGGCTGCATGAATGGACATTGTTATGAGTGAAGTATTTACAGATTTAGTAGTTGGAGCACAGTCATGTGAACACAAGGGAAATTACTTGTAGTTATACCATTCTGTATATAAGATACAAATGTGAAATCACTTTCTCTTTTTAAATTAAAAAAATCTTTTTGATATCAATTTTTATTGTTGTGTTATAGTTTATGCTTATCATTCTTTGAGAGAAAAAACTGTTTTATTACATAGCTAGTATGGTTTTTTGTTTGAGATAGCCTGGGATGATATCTTCACATTGTACCTTTTCCCTGACCCAGGATCTTTATCCTCACCAGGGGACCCTTGATACACTACAAAAGTTATACCATTCAATACATTCAATGTTCAGCAGCTTCTTACATGGTTTCTGATTCCCATTAGTTGATAATGAGAATGACTATGTGTAAGACTTTACTAAACATCTAGTGTGTCCTTTTAAAAATATTGTTCATACTGTTGATTTTTTTATGTGACTTGTAAGTAAACATTCTACAAAACAACCATGTTTACTATATTGTCTGAAAATTGTTTGTGGTGAATAAGTTATAATAGATGGAGGAATTGATCACAGAGACAACAATCTCCAGCTATGTGCTTGCTACAAAACAAAGAAAACAACAAAGAAACCATGAGTAATTTTAGATGCAGCTAGTAAGTTTTTTGTAATTTTTTTAGATGACTAAAATAGTTTTTTCAAAAAGAAGCTGAAAGGAATACTATCAATTTGGAGAACAAGGCGTGATGACAAGAACACAGCTGTATCGATATGCAGTTAGCACAAACAACTTTGATTGCATGAGAATGATTTGACTCCACATTCAGCTACAAACATGACAGGCTAGTTGCGTTCTGCAACTAGTGCAGCCCTTTAAAGATGGTAGTGTGTAAAACACCAAACAAACTAAAAGTGGTGTGAAAAATGGTTGCAGTTTGTCTAGCCACTAGATATTGCTTGTGGTAGCATCCCAACCCATTGTTCCTTTGTCCACCATGTCACCACAGTATGGACCCAGCCATGTGAAAATCAGTCTAGTCCCTGCTCCAATAGGAACTGTCCAGTCCGAACTGCCAGACCAGTTTCTACCTGAACACAAGCAGCCTGAGACCTGTTTTGCCCTAACTGGGGTTCTTCAGTCAGTTGTAGCTTGGCTCCAGTTTCACAGTGACCATGAGACCTCTGTCAGGGCATAACCTTGTAACCCAAAGAACATCCCTATTCAGTCCCACACACAATTGTTTTTGTCTTTGATTCAAATGTGGGTACTGTTACATTGCTGTACTGATGTTACTGTATGTGTACCTGATGATTCATGAAACATACCTGATTGCACATAATACTGTTATGCCATGATGTAATGAAACTGTTTAATAACTAAAGTTACAAAAAATGGGTACTGTTCGATGAGTGTCCATTTGTATACTTGTGGCAAGAAAAATCAATTTGAGGACATACTTAGATGGTTATGTATTGTTCGTCCTGAGTTAATGGACCATTTCTTTTGGAATCATTGTGTTCTTTTTTGATGCTTGCAGGATGTAACATCACAGCCCTTAATTGGGTTTGACCCATTGCCTCCGTTAGATTCCATATCTTCATACACAAGACCAGAAAGGTACCATGGCTTATAGTTCCTTTTGATGAATGAAGATGTGTATATTTCATTAAATGTTTTGAGAGAGACTGCAATTTGTACAATCCCTTCTGATGGGTATTAATGAATGAATGATGGGATTTGGAGAGCGCGCAGCTACTGCAAGTGTGTCCCGGTGCTGAGGCATAAGCCAATTGGGGGATCAAAACCACCTTAACTCTTGAACAGGTAAGAATTCAGTTGTTTGTGGAAGAGCTTTTTTTCCAGAATTCATTTAAGGTGCAAGGGGAGTTCATTCCAATGTTTTGCTGCCAATACTAAGCTGGCAGAGCCGCCTGATTTCTTTTGTTTGATACAGGGGATGGACTCTGATCACAGTGAATTTTAGGGCAGTACGTGGGCATCCTGTCAGGTAAGTATTTTGGCCCTTTCTTGTAGAATGCGGAGTGTGCCAAAATCAGTGATTTAAAAATAGCTCTTTGCTTGACCCGGAAGGCAGTGAAGCTGGCTGCGATACCCGGAGATTGAGGAATGTTTAGGGAGGATAAACAAAAAACGGACTGCCATGTTTTGTACCTTTTGTAGCCTTTGCAATAGATAATCTAGGATTCAAATGTACAAGATGTTGACATAGTCCAGTCTAGATAAGGTCAGTGCCTGTACCACTGTTTCCCATGGCAAAAATTTGAGAAAATTCCTTAGCATCCTCAGAATGCAGCATACAGTTCTGACCACAGCTGAGCTCTGGGGTTTTAAGGGATAGGTTTATGTTGACGAGAACCCCAGGAAGTCCTACAGACTTTTCAGCTAGTAGGAAAAAGACTCGCACACCAGGGTTCGTTTTTCAAAGTGTTTAGTTAATGGCGACGCGTTGTGAAGAATAGCGTCTGCTCGAAACGCGTCGCCATTAACTAAACACTTTGAAAAACTAACCCTGGTCTGCAAGTCTTTTTCCTACTAGCTGAAAAGCCTGTAGGACTTCCTGACATTTGAAGCCAGGTCCCGACGCCCGGAACTCGCACCGACCCCGACAGGAGTGGAGCTGGTAGTCGGGACACTTTCTTTCCACATTGACGAGAACCCCTAGGTTTCTTGCCACTTCGACCGCGGCGGGAGGTGCAGTGCAGCTGTCCGGCCATGCCCCCTGGCCAGGCAGTCATTACTAAATAGCCGGACCTCTTTTTTTTCAGGGTGCACTGTAGGGAGTTGGTTTTCAGCCACCCTATCACAGCTGTCATACAGGCTGCAAAATTAACTTTGGCCTCTAACTCATGATTGTCATAGGTCAGTAGAAGTTGTGTGTCGTCTGCATGAGAGACTCGATAATGTATGTCAGTGGTGTTATATAAATGTTTAAAAAGGTGGGGCTCAGCCCTGAGGCACTCCACACATTAGTGTTTTGGCTTCGGAGAAGTAGTTGTTGAGTCATACTGCTTGTTCCCTGTCCCAGGAAAGGAACTTCTAACCACAGATTTCTCACCGTGTGAATTCACCAAGGCGCCAGACTGTATCAAGGAATTTTTCTCAGTAGTTTCTTCTCGTGCTACTTGGTGGCGTCATACGGCTCCACATTGGCTCTGCTCTATGCTGAAGTGATTTTGGGGCCCCCATATAACCTCCACTGTCGCGCATTGACATCAGTTCATTTCTTTCCGCACCTTCTGATGCGGATCCAGAACTCGCTTCCTTGATTTCTGTCACTTGACAGAAAACATTTCTCTAAATATTTCACCCGTGTGCAAGGGACTTGTCTTCCATTAAAACAACAGGTTCAAACCCTGGAAGGATTGTCCCAAACAGATGTCTGTGACGGGCCCACCTAAGATCTCCCTTTGGATTGTCAACTCCCTGCAGGACTTTAGGTTATGCACAAAATGCAGGCAAATGAACCCGAAGGCCACACAGGATTGTGAGGCCAAAGTCACCCGAGCACTGCAGGAAAGTAAAGAAGGACCAGTCCTGATCGAAGGTGAGGACAATAACGTATTCTTTGTCTCGAGGCTGCTCCAGGGAGAAATCTTCTACCCAGTCCTGGTCTTCAGGTAAGTCAAAGGAGAAGAAACACAGAAGTCAAAACATGGCTCTACTTTTTCCCACCACTCACATCAGAAGACAAGATCTTGGTCGCCCACCGTGGAACCAACGCTTGCATTAGTCCTGATCCAGTCCGAGTTCTCAGTCCATTGGTGATCCTGCAGCAAATTCAGGCTTTCAGAGAGGCAATGCTGCAAAGGTTCAGTAACTTCCCTTATACTGCTGGCATTCATTCGAGCCCCAGGGATCCGAAGAGCCCCTCAGTCAGATTACCACCAGAGTATCTGTCCTCGAGCCTGACTATGCCGCTTGACCCCGCTCCTAGCCCATCCTGACTTCAGGACTGATGCCTACTCCAACTCATATCCCACTGCCACACTGGTACCCTGTGTGTCAAAAATAACAGCTACGCTCCCAACACTGGAGGTCAAATAAGTAGTCAAAGTATGTCAAAGGGTTGATGATTGTCAAGCCAAATACAGTTCAATGCACAATGAAAAAATAAAGAAGGGAGTCAGGTTATTGGCCATATAAATCCTGGTCGGAGTTCATGAGGTGGTGTGAAGAGAAAGGGCTGTTCCAAACTATCTTCCCCAAGGATTGTGGAAGAAGTGAAGGAAAAAAGTGGTTGCGAGCGTGCGTGGCGAATGGCAGAGAGGTGCCACAGTGCAGTAGGGATCTAAGCTCCCGCGTCAAAAGAGACCAAAGGCACTTGAGGGTTATGTGTGCGCATTGTATAGTAGTTATTTAATTGTTGTTGTTAATTGTTTTTTTGAAGGAAGATATGTTATGTTTTGTGTTCCTGTATACCAGTAGGACTCCTCTGTGGCAGTATGCTTCCACGTCTGGAATCCAGGGGTGGGGATTCTGCGAAGTTGCAGGCAGACTGTGACAGAAACCAATCGCACACCAGGAGCTCTTCCTTACATCTAAATAAAGAAGACTTTTTTCCTTTTCCATTCCCTCCTGTCTACATTAAAGTAACAAGTTAGTGAGAGAATATAGTCTTGGTGGAGCAAGTGTTCAGTACATACTTGAATGGTGGTAAAGGGCAAGCCCTTACTTACTGGACAAGTTTTTTCTTGACTCACAGCCACAGGTGACCATATGCAAAGATGCGTCCCTCATCTGTTGGGGGCTCTCCTGAGCAGCCTCCACATTCAGGGTCAGTGATCCCTGCTGGAGCATCTCCCCACTCCAATGTGTTGGAGATCATGAAAGTACAGGTAGTCCTATGGGCATTCCAAACTAAATTATACAGCAAGGCTTTGCTGATCTGAACAGACAACATGACCATCATGTGTTAAATAAAGAAATGGGGGCATCCCAGACTCAAGAAACTTAGATTTGCGATCTGGCACCTGAAGTCTTATAATTCGGTTGTTGGTTGCTCCCTGAAGAATGCATGCAAATTCTGAAATGAGCTAGACAACCTATGTAGGAGGCTGGCTTAGTATATGGCGCACACTTATTTAGGAGTGTTAAGCAGGTTGCTTTACCAGAACGAATCATATAGTGTAAATTAAGCGGAAAAAGAACCACAGAGTGTAGTTATAAAAACGGTTATATTTATTATACACACTCACTAACACATCGGTATTTCTCATACCCAAAGATAGCCGCACAATACACACAATATTTCAAATGTAGACAGATAAATAAGCATAAACACACAGTGGTGTCCAGGGGGAGACCCAACTATATACTAAAGAAGTTGAATGCGAACTGCGTCCGAAGTTGGGACTTGGACCAGAAGACTCAGAAGAGGTAATTACCCAGGAACCCCACAGAGGCTGTGGGTAGTTTAGACACACAGCCGCATACTGCAAGTCAATGGGGAAGTCGCGGTTGCAGTTTACAAGAAGAGGGACCCTTCCCTGTGGACCCTGAAGAAACCCTGTGGAAGACAGAAAGTTGGAGAGTCACCCTAACCCATGGATACCCCAGGAACCAGGATACCTACACCAGGAAAGCCAGGTGCATAGGTGCGAAACCGCCGTAGACCACAATGGAGGACCTCAGAAAAGATGCAGCTGGCGAAAAAGGTGAAATAGTCCATTGGAATCCAAGGATGGATTCTTGAAGAGAAGTACGTGCAAGCAGAGGCGCAAAGTCTTTGCCACTGGGGAGTGGCCAGGAGGCACGGTAGACCAATGACTGAAGATGCAGGAGAGTTAACGGTGACCTTGTCACTGCAGCTATGAGGACCACGCGATACTGTGGAAGACCAGGAGCTGTTCATGAGCTGTCCCACGTCCGAAGTCGAGAACCAGGGGGGTCGGTGTCTGGCGGCAGCACCAACAAGCCTTGGCAGCGGCAACAGACATGGCAAATGGAAAAGGCATAACGTTGAGACCTGCAAGGTTCAAGGGACTCACTAAGTGCAGCAGAATCAGAGCAGGCCCGAGCAAGCAGAGGAGCCCACTAAAGCCAAAAAAACCCTCAAGAGGACCCTCAGGCTGGAGGCACAGGAGTCACAAAAGGATCTCGAGCAACTCACCAAAGATGCAGGCCCACGGGGCAGAGGATGCAGTGAGGACGAAGACCTTGGTAGGAAGAGATGATGGAGGCTGGAGCTTCTTGTAGCCCGAAGATCTCTGGAGGACAGAACCAACCAGCCTTGGCAACGGAAAATCGACGTGATGCACAGGGGTTCTGTTTCAGCTGGTCCAACGAGGGATACTGATCTCAAACTTGCTGAGTAGACATTGCAAGACTCGAGGGAGTTGCAGAATCACCACCTATGTTGCTGTTATTTCGAAGTCTGCCACGTGTAATGGGTGGATAGCTGTTTGAGGCTTCTGGAAGTGTTTCATACAGCATTGCTGTTACAAACAGATACATCACATTGCTTATTGTCCTTGTTTCAAGGATGTACGGGATTGGGAGCGGGTGAGGTGGAAGGGACCTGAATAAAGAACAAAGCACGTACCCCGCCAATTGATGTAGTGGTCCCGAAGCTGGGATCCCAATATATATGGGGTGATAAATCTAGGAGTTGGCACTGCACAGGACAAAATTTGCACAATCCAAATATATGCAAGAGAAGATTTTTAGCAAAGATATATGTATTTTTATTTTTTTGTACACTTTCAGAATTGATGTAGAATTTTTTTTTTAACATACATAAATAACATATAATATTGCACAGCATACATAAGAAATTGGGAAAAGATAAAAGTGACAAAAATGCATTTTCACTTACAGACCTACCCAGCAACAATTCACACTTCAATCATACTTTCATTCTCTCAAATTCTCAACAATTAATCCTACCTAAAGTTCTATCATTCTACTTACATTCTTCCATACATTCCCATCGTTCTGGTGTATGCCACACATGGATGGTAGATATGTGGCATAGAACAGAATATTATTCCAGACAAAAAAATTTTAATACGGCCCCTAATTAATATAACACAGTATGCCGTATTTCTGGAGACACGAGCCGACGCGCGTTTCGGTGACAAGCCCAGAGGGCCACACCTTCGTCAGGGCTGGGAGTTGTTGACTGGGAGGGGAGAGGATAATGATCTATAGTGAATTTTTTTGTTGGAAATATTCTGGGGGCTCAGACCCAGGGGTCTTGCATCTATAGAAGGATTTTATTTCTTTTTTTTAAATTTTCCTCCAAGGCTGATGCTACAGCACTGGACCTGAAGTGCTAGTTACAAGGTTCTCCACCACAGAGACGCATTAATTATATTTTCAGGGGACCTGGGATCCTGAGTCTTTAGATTTGTATACCGAAAGGTAGGCTCCACTACGCAGGGGTTGACAGCGGGAAGATGAGATGAGGAACCGCTATATTTTCGAGATTTAGAAGGTATCAAGCAGACATCCCGTAAATGATAGAGGACTTTTAAGCGGTGAGTCTGGGAAGTATAGGTCCACTAAGGCTACTGGTGTATGCAGGACAGCGGATAACACGAGGAGGTACCGTTAGATGTAGATGCAGACGGCCGCTACGTTTCTCCGATTTGGGGACGGCGCGTTGCTGCCGGGGGTGCCACCTGACGTAGTGGACACACGGTCCATAGATGGGGGTCCGTCGATCAGCCAAATCGACCGTTCCTCACGGGCGACAGGACTCACCGCCCATTCCAATTTCTCCTGTCCCTTCACTAGATGTTGGATGAGGGCGTCCATCTCGGAGTTGCAAACGGACTGTGATGGTAATCCCACTTCTGACACCACTTGTACGGGATTGGGAGCGGGAGAGGTGGAAGGGACCGACTCTGACACGTTGAATAAAGTTTTCAAAGAGGGCTTTATTTTTAAGTAAGCTCTTCGTCTCCTAGTAGTTTGTTTAACGTGAGCAAACTCGTTGGGATCTGTCCTGACTCCTTTAGGAAACGCTGAGAGTTCTAGGGCGTTTCTTCCACGCAGGTGCCGGTAGTTCTCCAGACCGGAAATGAAGAGGGGTCGTCGGGGCCAAGGTCCTCAACTCCGAGCATGAAACAGAAGAAAAGAAACAACAGGGAATCAGGCTGACGTCCTCATAGGACTAAAAGGGACCAGGGGTGAGGGACACCAAGTGAAGGAGTGCAAAATAAACGTAAGCGCTTAGTGCCTAGTAGTGCTTGTGAAGGGAGAGGGACAATGAGGCTACGTTTTAACAGTATTCACTCGTTTACTGTATTACTACGATTCACCCAGCCCGCCACTTTGCCCCGTACCTTAGCAAGCCACCCTCCTCCCGCGGGAGTTTGGCGGGGCGATTCGCAGGACCGTTGGCCTCCTGGCTTGTTGTCCACTGCTGGGCTCGTCACGGCTTCTTCTCTGCAGGGCTCCGGTTCCGTACTTCGTCTCCAGCCTCGTCCGTCTTCTCCTGGAAGAACGTTGTCCGCTGCTTCTCCGATTCCGCCTTCTTTTGAGCGTGTGACGTCGCAGGTGGGTGGAGCTTCGCTGGCAGAGTTAAAGGGACCGTAGTCTATTCCAGTCTCGTGCCCCCAGGTTGCCTCTGCGCCTGCGTGAGTCCACTCGTCGAACCAGGCTGAGTCCGGCTGTTTGTCAGAAACAGAAAGGGGAACAGCTGGCCACCAGTCTTTTAGGTTATCGGGACTGTATGTTCCGGACACGAGTCCCACCCCGTCACACTCCTCCCCCCCCTGGAGTCTCCCGATCGGGGAGAGGAAAGACCCTTGAAAGAAAGTCAGCATTCCCATTTACCGTGCCTTTTTTATGTTGCACAGAAAAGGAATAAGGTTGCAGAGAAAGAAACCAGCGGAGTACTCTTGCATTCACTGTTCTGGTACATCCGTTTTAAGGGAGCGTGATCTGTCTGAAGAAGGAAGGGCTTCCCTTCCAAAGAGTAGTGCAGTTTGTCAATAGCCCACTTGATAGCCAAGCACTCTCTTTCTACAGTAGAATATCTGCACTCCCTGGGGAACAACTTGCGGCTGATAAATAGTATGGAATGTTCTATTCCATCGTCCCCCACCTGGGAAAGTACAGCCCCTATTCCTATGTCGGACGCATCAGTGGCCAGTACAAAGGTTTTCTTGAAATCAGGTGATTCAAGGACTGGAGCATTCGTTATGATGGTTTTTAATGTCTCAAAAGCGTCTCTGGCTTCTTGTGAGGGAGTCTGTATTTCCCGCAGTCGGGTCTCTTTACGCAAGAGATCAGTCAGAGGGGCTGCGATCTCTGCAACTTTGGGAACAAACCGTCTGTAGTAGCCGATTAAGCCTAAGAAGGCTCGCAAGTCTCTCTTGTTGGTGGGAAAGGGGGTGTTCTGGATAGCTGTAACCTTCTCTGCTTGTGGTGCAATAGTGCCTTTCCCCAGTACGTATCCGAGATACTTGACGGTATTGAAGGCGACTCGAGACTTTTTTGCATTTACATGTAAACCAGCTTGTTGTAAGGCAGTCAGGATGGTATGTAGGTGCTGTAGATGGTCCTCCCAGGTTTTGCTGTATATGACAATGTCGTCCAAGTAGGCTGAACTGAATGATGTATAGGGTTTCAGCACTTGATTCATAAGACGCTGGAAAGTGGCAGGTGCGCCGTGTAGGCCGAATGGAAGAACGGTGAACTCGTATAATCCTTCATCTGTAATGAAGGCTGTCTTTCTTTTGTCTTCCTCACGGAGAGGCACCTGCCAATACCCTTTGGTCAGATCAAGGGTGGTGATAAACACGGCGTCCCCAAGTTTTTCCACTAGTTCGTCGACCCTAGGAATAGGGTAGGCATCGAAAGTGGAGATGGCATTCAGGGCCCTGAAGTCCATGCAGAATCTCTTTGAACCATCCGGTTTCGGGACCATGACGATTGGAGAAGCCCAATTACTTTTAGAAGGCCTTATGACACCAAGTTTCAACATATCAAGTACCTCTTTTCTGACATCTTCCCGTCTAGAAGCGGGGATCCTATAAGGCCTTTGCTTCACGATTTTCCCAGTGGGAGTTTCTATGCAATGCTCTACAAGTGTCGTTTTGCCCGGTAAATCAGAGAAGATGGTGGACAAGGGTTGTAATATGCCTTGCAGGTCTTTTTTCATCTTTTCAGGCAGTTCTTCATTTACGACCAGTTGGTCTAGGGTTGATGTTTTGTCTGACAGGGTAGGGAGTACCAGATTGTTGCTCTTTGGGAGTGGACCGATCCATTTCTTCAACAGATTGATATGGTAGGTCTGGGTCTTGTTAGCCGACAGACGGAGCCTGTAAGTGGTGTTCCCAATAGTCTCAAGTACCTCATAGGGTCCTACCCACTCGTTTTTGTGTGTGACAGATGGCAAAAGAAGCAGGGCCCAGTCTCCTACCTTGAGGGTTCTTAGTTTCGTCCCCTTGTCGTAATGCAGTTTCTGTTTATGCATTTGTTGTTCAAGGTTTGTGTGAGCGAGGTCTCTTAGTTTCCCTAGCTTGGAACGTAGCTGTAGCGTATAGTCTAACAGAGACTTCTGTTCCTGGGCTTTTTGTGACTCCCAAGTATCTTTCGTGATTTCTAGGAGTGACCTTGGGACTCGTCCATAAAGCAATTCAAATGATGAACAGCCTAGACTGCTTTGCTTCTGTGCCCTTAGCACATATAAAGCTATAGGCAGCAGGCGATCCCATGCCTGGCCTTCGGAGGACAACATCTTCTTTAATGTGGTTTTCAGGGTTTGATTGTACCTTTCGAAGAGCCCGTCGGTTTGGGGGTGATAGACCGAAGTCTTTAGGTGATGGATATTCAGTGACTTGCATACTTCTTTCATCATACGGGAAGTGAAGGGGGTCCCCTGATCGGTTAGGACCTCTTTAGGGAAACCGACTCGGGCAAACAATTCCACAAACTTCTCGGCCACATTGGCTGTAGTTGGTGCTCTTAGGGGAAAGGCTTCGATAAACCTTGTAGCATAATCCACAATGACGAGAGCATATTGGTGCCCCCTAGCTGTCTTGGGCAAAGGTCCTATTAAATCCATCCCTACCCATTCGAATGGAGTGCTGACAATTGGCATTGGTTGTAAGGGTGCAGCAGGTGGTCTGTGAGTATTTTTTCGTTGACAGATTTCACACTTCCTACAATAGTCTTGCACGTCTTTGTACACCCCAGGCCAATAGAAATGACGTAGAATGCTATCCGTCGTTTTCTCTTTGCCCGCATGACCGGCCGTTAGGTGAGCATGGGCAAAGAACAAAACCTGTTCACGGAAAGCTAACGGGACTAGCAATTGAGGACTCTTTCCCATATCGGCTTCTCTATATAGGAGGTCGTTACGTATAACAAACCTAGGGAAGGAAGGAGCAGAGGAATCCTGGGCAGCATGTGCGCTTTCCCATGCATTAAAAAGAGTTCTGTCCTCCGCTTGTGCAAAACGAAAACTGCGATCCACCACCCATGGATCAGGGGTAATGTATGCTGCTTTAGAACCATCGTTAGTCGGAAGGCGATCAAAGACAGTCTCTCTAAACAGAGCAAGAAAGTCGGGATTGTCTACCCCCAGAATCATTTTTCAGGAAGGGAATCCACCACGCCTACCCTCACTACAGCTGGCGTTTTGCCTACGGGTTGCACAGTAATCACAGCTATAGGATAGGGCTTAACATCCCCATGGACACATCTTACATGTACTAGAGAGTCAGGGAGGTATTGACTAGGTAGAACTAAATGTTTTTGAACCACTGACTGTCTACAGCCTGAATCAAGAAGGGCTTTCACGGTTTGTTCATTTATCTTTATACTCACATGAAAGGAAGTTCCGTTTTCTGCAGAGTAGAGGATGGTTTTCGGAAGATAGCCTACTTCCATTGGTTCTTCTGGAGGGTGTTTTCGTGGACACAGGCGAGCAATGTGGCCCCATTCACCACACTCAAAGCATTGGGGACCACGGGTCATGGGCGATTCCATTCGAAAAGGTCTGGGTTTCACCGGTTCGGGTGTCTGTTTCGGCTTTTTGTCTGGTTTTTCCGAGGGTTGACTTTTTTGATACTTCTCCGGTTCCCATACAGTGCCTCTGGGTTGTGCTCTTGCATAATTGGCTGCCATCTCAATGGCTTGTTCCACAGTAAGACTAGAGTGCTGTCTCAACCATCTTTGTGTCCCATACGGAAGAGCATCCATAAATTGTTCAAGATATATTTTGGCCAGGATGTCTTCCTTAGTACTATTTTCAGGTTTCAACCATTTATCGGCCATCATTTTCAAACGGAAGAAAAGAGTCTTTGGGTTTTCACCGTGTATCCCTTTCTCTTTTCTAAAACGTAGTCTATACGCCTCAGAGTCTAACCCCAAGTGGTCTAAGATCACATTTATGATCAGGGGATATGGAGCATTGCCTACAGGGTTGGCCACCTGGTACGCAAACTGGGCCTCACCTGTTAGCAAGGGGGCAAGAAAAAACGGCCACTTCTCTTCCGGCCATCCAAGTGCTCTGGCGGCGCGTTCAAAGTTCATGAGAAAAGCGTCAGGATCTTCCCCGTGGACATATTTTTGTAGGGCTATTCCTGACGGGTTGGGTATATGCACTCTTGTTTTCCACTGCCACTGTACCTGTGGGCGTTGCGATGTTTTTCTGAAGGCTGTCCAACTGGGCAGATATAGTGTTTCTAAACATGTCTCGGTCTGCTTGAGCGGATGTTATTTGCTGTTCTACCGCCCATTCCAATTTCTCCTGTCCCTTCACTAGATGTTGGATGAGGGCGTCCATCTCGGAGTTGCAAACGGACTGTGATGGTAATCCCACTTCTTACACCACTTGTACGGGATTGGGAGCGGGAGAGGTGGAAGGGACCGACTCTGACACGTTGAATAAAGTTTTCAAAGAGGGCTTTATTTTTAAGTAAGCTGTTCGTCTCCTAGTAGTTTGTTTAACATGAGCAAACTCGTTGGGATCCGTCCTGACTCCTTTAGGAAGCGCTGAGAGTTCTAGGGCGTTTCTTCCACGCAGGTGCCGGTAGTTCTCCAGACCGGAAATGAAGAGGGGTCGTCGGGGCCAAGGTCCTCAACTCCAAGCATGAAACGGAAGAAAAGAAACAACAGGGAATCAGGCTGACGTCCTCATAGGACTAAAAGGGACCAGGGGTGAGGGACACCGAGTGAAGGAGTGCAAAATAAACGTAAGCGCTTAGTGCCTAGTAGTGCTCGTGAAGGGAGAGAGACAATGAGGCTAAGTTTTAGCAGTATTCACTCGTTTACTGTATTACTACGATTCACCCAGCCCGCCACTTTGCCCCGTACCTTAGCAAGCCACACTCCTCCCGCGGGAGTGTGGCGGGGCGATTCGCAGGACCGTTGGCCTCCTGGCTTGTTGTCCACTGCTGGGCTCGTCACGGCTTCTTCTCTGCAGGGCTCCGGTTCCGTACTTCGTCTCCAACCTCGTCCGTCTTCTCCTGGAAGAACGTTGCCCGCTGCTTCTACGATTCCGCCTTCTTTTGAGCGTGTGACGTCGCAGGTGGGTGGAGCTTCGCTGGCAGAGTTAAAGGGACCGTAGTCGATTCCAGTCTCGTGCCCCCAGGTTGCCTCTGCGCCTGCGTGAGTCCACTCGTCGAACCAGGCTGAGTCCGGCTGTTTGTCAGAAACAGAAAGGGGAACAGCTGACCACCAGTCTTTTAGGTTATCGGGACTGTATGTTCCGGACACGAGTCCCACCCCGTCACACTGGAATATTGTGGAGGAGCCAAATGCTGCTTTTTTGAAGGGGTGGCTTTGCAAAGAATCTGCACACTGTCTGCCTTTTGACATGCTTCCAAACATTATTGCCTGCACTTGAATTCTAAAGCGATGGTTTTCGAAAATCGGTGGTTCACCTCTTTCTTATCCACAACGCTCCATCTTCATTGATTAGAGTTGGTGGGAAATTTACGAAGATGAATCTTCAGAGATGTTAAATCTTTATTGTTCAGTTTATTTGATAGAAACCATTAGTTTAAGAGTTCTTACCTTCCCAATCCCCCCAGGCGACAGTCTGGATCTGGAGATTTATTTTCAGCGGTACCCCTGCGTGTCCTTAGGTGGCGTCAGTGGACTCCGTACCCGTTGCAAGCGCCAGGATGACGTCTTGGTACCTACATAGACGCCACCCATGCACTTTAGTGTCAATTCTTTATTTTTGCTTCAACCGCCTAGCACAGCTCCAGCAAGAGCTTACCCCAGTTTTTGGCTAGTCTTCTTAAACTTTTGTCGACTTGTTTTTTGAGTCTTAGACTCCTGGTCTGTGAATACCGCTTGCCCCTTGGGCTGATACTCGCATACTGTGGGAAGTTGGCCCGATATGCAACGTTCGCTATTCTAGCGACCGCTATGTATGGTTCCAACGACCCTTATGGTGTTTGGTTGTAAGTCAACCTATAGACCAGCTATCCTAGTAGCGTGGATACGAGCAGTCTAAGGCTAAAGACTCGAGAGGGCGTGTTAAGCCAGCTGTTTACCACACATGTACCCCTTGAACACCCAGTGAAAGGACACCACACAAGTGTTATGAAAATAAACAGTATATTTATTAAGAATCACAACAGCCCTGTACTCTTTATGAGGACAGGGTACTAAGCACAAACCAAATCTCTTTAGTAAATACTTCAAGTGCACAATTAAAACAAGTGTCCGAGGACACGGAAAGATTAAGGTCTCGGGCGGACCCGATAAGGCAAGTCGGAAGCGAGGGACTCAGGACCCTAGAGTAAGGAGGCTATGCAGGCACCGAAATGCCGAGTTACCTAGCCACGAGGGCTGCGGCTGCACAAGTCTTACAGGCGTCGGGGTCTTCGCTGACGAGCCAGGAGCCGGAAGGAAAGGAGTTGCTGGCCGGCGACCAGTGCTGAATAGTTCGTAGAGATCCAAGCCTGGATCGGAGATTGAAGAAACCTGAAAGCAGAGGGGACCAAGTTCGTACTACTAGCCAGTAGTCAGAGGGTACCAGGAAGGCACCGGTTGGCCGTCACCTCGACCAGGCGAGTGGGCGACGCTAGGCTCTGCAGTCTCTCGGACCAGGAGGCGTTGTCGGCGACCACGGTGGAGGTGCGAGCTGTCCCACGACGGATGTCGCTGTCGGCGTCTGGAGTGGACCAGGAGGGTCCGGGGTGCTTCTCGGAAAGATGGAAGCAAGGGCCAGTCTGGAGCAACCAGACCGGCAGTGTTGATTCTCGGATGTCGTCACAGAAGGACACGAGCCAACGGCTAGTGACCAGACAACGTGCTGAGCAGCGAGCAGAAGGGCCCCACGCAGATCGTGGAGATGCTGGGAGACTGCACTTCGGTGCTGGAGCGGCTCAGGGTCGGGGCTTCTCGGACCCCAGAGCACTCACCAGAGAGTTACCTCGATGGTCGTGCTGGTTTTTAAGAGCGTGCAGGTTCTGATGATGGCCGGTCCCTCGAGGTCTCGTCGCACCCACAGATCACAGCTGAGCTGATGACGTGGGTAGAGGTCAGAGGTGCCAGGGAAGCCGGTTCTCGTCGAGCTGGGCCGTCGGATTCCTTGAGGAAGGACTTACAGCAAACCGCAGAGTTCTTAGATGGTGCCCGCTGATGCAGGGTGACTACTCCTTAGCCACAAGGGAGAAATCTTGAGAAGAGTCTTGAAGGTCCTTTCGTAGAAAGTAGTTCTTGATTCAAAGATGATCTAATTTGGAAGGGTCCCCGCTCCGGCCTTTATCCTAAAGAAAGGGGTGGGTACATGACTAGGTCCTGCCCTAAGGGTGGGACCAGGAAGGGGGGTAGTTACACCCCTCTCCCCCTGCCGGGCTTTCCCCAGGCCAGGGCTGTCGCCCCTGGAACTGGTTCTAACCGGCAGATGCGTAGTGAGCACCGGGGTGCCACTCCGCAGTCACCTTCTCGCCAAAGCCCTACCTACCCAGAATACACAAACCCTGTCTGGGACGGTGCGAACACCGCCCTCGACAGGAAACCCTTTGTCCATGCGCTCCTCGCTGGAAGGACTCCCAGCAGCAGGAGGTCAGACTCGTGTCTGTGGTGGCAGCATCCATTTTGTGGAGCTGAGGCTTCGGTTAACTTTAACCGGGGTTCACAGTTACGTACATGTCGTGTCCCTCTAGAAGGGCGGAATGCTAACCTCGTCGCCAGAGTTGGTGAGAGGGCAGCATCCCGATTCGTATGACACCTTACTCGACATGTCTTGATAACGCGACACCGAAGTTACCGATATGGTACGCGTTATCATGGAACAGCCATTGGGTCTTGATTCCGCAAGCTGCAACCGGGCTCGGCTCGGGCCAGAGCTTAGTTCACACGAGCCCATGCACTCTGCCTTCAGGATTGTCAAGGCCTGCCATAGGAGTGACTGATAGGGACTCGGGTGTCCATTGGAGGGTTAGATATAGGGCTACTATATCTAAAGCAAAGGGTGATTACACGACTTTGCCCCAGCTGTCATGCAGCCAGTTGTGTCAGATTTAGGAGGCCAGCCAGGGGTGGCATAATACATGCTGCAGCTCCTGGCGGCCCTGGGTACACCTATGCCCTGGGTTACAGGGTCTGATAAGGTGGCCCAGTACCAATTGGTAAATGCACCTAGGGCACATATCGTAATTTAGAGAGAGAACAGCCAGGCTGTGGGTCTGATTGGCAGGCCCACAGCCAGAGAAAGTCGTAAACCAGTGAAGCAAAAGCAAAAAATCTGGGTGATCATAGGATTGCAGACCCTACTCTCCTACACATACCATTTGGGATAAGGTCGCACATGTGCTGCCTTAGTGCCCGGAGGAGACCCGGGCGGTTCTCTCCCAGGCGATTGCAGATGGGAGAGACGCAGCCAAATTCCTGATATGTTGTGGACTGGACACCACCGACTCACTGGGCAGAATAATTGCCACGACAGTAGCACTCAGACACTACTCCTGGTTGAGAACTTATGGCTTCTTGGGGAATGTCCAATCATCCTTGATGGTCATACCCTTTGATGGAACTCGCCTCTTTGGTGACAAGGCAGACTCGGCGCTTGAGCTCTTTAAGGATTCTCGAGCTACAGCCAGCTCCTTGGGCCTCATGGCAGCCACCCGTCCAGTCTGCTGTTCTTCCCTTTCTTGGTTACGGAAGGAGCACCCAGCCACGTCCTGACAAGCCCAGCGCCAGAGTCACGCAAGCTGTCCAGCGTCCTCACTGGTCAGGAAGCCAGTAGGCGGGCCAGTCCACCCTTTCCCTCCCTGCCACTGCCTCCAACCCTTCCTAGTCAAATGTTCCAGTCCCATCATCAGCCAGTTGGAGGCAGAATCCACTATCACCTCCTCCACTGGCAGTCCGTCACGTTGGACGGGTGGGTTCTGCAAACAGTCAGACGGGGCTTCGTGGCAACCTCTTCCTCCATGCCACGTTCTTACAATCGCATGTTGGAGGATCATTTGGCACTTCTCTGCAAGGAGGTACCTGCTCTCTTGGCCAACGGGGCCATAGAGAGGGTCCCTGTGCCAGAAGTGGTTGTTATTCCTGCTACTTTCTGCCTGGGTCCGATCCTAGACCTCCGGGCCCTCAACTTCTTCTTTCGGAAGGAGAAGTTCAAAATGCTCACTTTGGCACAAGTCCTGTCTGTCCTCGACCCAGGAGACTAGATGGTGGCATTGAACTTGCACAACGCATATTTCCATATCCCCGTCATGCCAGCCCACAGGCATTACATTCAGTGCACGTTGGGCGACGAGCACTTCCAATTCACCATGCTCCCTTTTGGCCTTACCAGTGCCCCTTGGGTGTTCACAAAGGGGATGGTGGTGGTCGCAGCTCATCTGCGTAGATCAGGTGTTCCCGTCTTCCCCTAACTGGATGACTGGTTGTTGAAGGGGTGCTCTCCCTAGGCTGTGGTCTCCCACCTCCAGACTACGGCGGACCTCCTCCACTCGCTGGGGTTCACTATCAACGTGCCAACGTCAAACCTGACACCCTCTAAGACACTCCATTTCATCGGAGCCGTTCTGGACACTGTGCAGTTTCGGCCTAATCGCCCGAGTAGCGAGTCCAGGATATTCGGGCTAAGATACCAATGTTTCAGCCTCTATCCCTGATTTCGGTGAGAATGACTGCATCCTTCTAGTGAAACATGCCTCATGGCATATGCGGGCTCTGCAGTGGAACCTGAAGTTCCAGTGGGCGGAGCATTACGGAAATCTTTCAGGCTATGTCCAGATCTCGGAGGGAACTGCACAACAACTGCATTGGTGGCTAACAAACTAAAATTGGGTCAGAGGCAGGTCCCACTCCCTTCCCCAACCAGATCTAACTGTGGTGACAGATGCGTCACTCCTGGGTGCGGCAGCCATCTGGGAGAGGTGGAGATCAGAGGCATCTGGTCTCCGGCAGAATCCGGTCTCCATATCAACCTTCTGGAGCTCCGGGCAATCAGACTGGCCCTGAAAGCATTCCTTCCCTCTCTCAAGGGGAATGTGGTGCAGGTGTTCACAGACAACACCACCGCCTTGTGGTTCTGCAACAAACAGGGCCCAGTGGGGTCAAGGACCTTTTGTCAGGAGGCTCTCAGCCTCTGGACATGGCTGGAACATCAGGGCTTAATCCTGGTGGTTCAACACCTAGCGGGCTCTCTGAACACCAGAGCGGACAAACTCACAATCGGTGCCTGGTGGATCACGAATGCCCTCTTCATCCAGAGGTGGCACAAGGTCTCTTTCAGCGGGGCGCGCCTTGGTATATCTGTTTGCCTCCAAAGAGAATGTGCAATGTCGGCAGTATTGCACGTTGGAGTTTCCAAGACGGCGATCGCTTGGCTGTGCTATTCGTTTCGAGTGGAGTTTCGGCCTCCTGTATGCCTTTCCTCCTGTACCACTTCTGCACAGAGTGCTCAAGTAGATCAAGCATGACTGGGCTCAAGTTATTCTTGTAGCTCTAGATTGGGCACGAAGAGTCCGGTTCTCCGACCTGAGCATGGCTATAGATCCGCCGATTAGACTGCCCCTTTGGAGGATCTTCTGTCGAAACAGTAGGGAACTATTCTTTACCCGAACCTGTCCATCCTCCTCCTCCTTGCGTGGAGATTGAGCAGTGGCAATTAACAGCCTTCGACCTTCTGCCCAAAGTCTGTGGTATTATCTTGGCAGCCAGGTGTCCCTCTACTAAAACGGTATACGCCTATGGAAGGAACAAATTTGTGGCATGGTGCACAGCAAAGGCTGTTTATCTCCTTTCTGCTCCTCTTTCAGAGGTCCTCTTGTATACACTTACTTTGGCCTAGCAGGGATCTGCCTTTGGCACTCTTAAAGGCTACCTTTCAGCTATTTCTGCTATTCTACGCCTTGCACATCAGCCTTCCTTATTTAAGTCTCCCATTGTTTCTAGGTTCTTTAAGGACCTCACTCATGTATTTCCTCTGTCTCCCTTCATAATGTCCCAATGGGATTTGAATGTGGTATTTCCCTTCAAGCCCCTTCATAATTGTCCTCTCAGGCTGCTGACTCTAAAAACTGTTTTCCTTATTGCCAATACCTCTGTTAGCAGGTTTAGTGAGCTTCAGGCTCTGTCTTCAAAGCCCCCCTTTCTGTCTATCACGATAAAGTGGTGCTTCGAATGAAAGCTTTGTTCCTTTTGTGGGACTATTCAACACTTTGTGCACCTTTTTCTCCCCCCGCATTCCTCCAAGGAGGAAAAGAGACTCCACCCCTTGGACCCAAAACTTGCTTGTCTTTTTATTTTGATCATACTAAAGACTTCCGGGTGGATGATCAACTCTTCATTGGCTATGTGGGTGCCAAGAAAGGTCGGGCTGTTTAGAAACTGACCATCTCTCGATGGGTTGTCCTCTGCATTAAAATATGCTATGCTTTGGCGATGAAGGAACCTCCTGTGGGGTTGCGTGCTCACTCCACTAGAGCAACAGCGACATCCACTGTGTTATCACGTGGAGTTCCACTCCTTGACATCTGTCAGGCGGCAATATGGGCTTCCCTGCACACATTTACCAGACTGTACTGCCTGGACAGTCAAGTCTGGAGGGATGTATACTTCGCCCGTTCAGTCCTCTGGGATTGCCTGGTATGATCTTACTTCCCAGACCCTCCTCCGGGGTTAGTATTGCTGGGGTATCTATTCAAAGGGGAAGGAATCTACATCTAATAGTCTCTATCAGATGAGCAAGTTACTTACTTTCGGTAACGATGTATCTGGTAGAGACATAAATTATGTACATTCCATTCCGCCCCACCCATCCTCCCTTCTTTGCGAACTGATATCTAGGGATAGGGCCTCCCCTACAGGGCCCTACTTTGATGAACCAGTGGTCAGTGTCTTTTATTGCTTTGCGCTTCTGGCGTCGAAAGTCGCGTTAAGAACCGACGTCACCGCGCATGGTTGGTATCTAGTAGGTCCAACAACGTTATTCCGGCACCCACGACAGACTCTTAGTCGACTGACGCCACCTAACACCTTGCAGGGGTACTGCTGAAGAACAATTTCCAGATCCAGACTGACACCTGGGGGAATTCATAAGGTAAGAAATCTACAACTAATATATGTCTCTACCAGATGCATCATTACAGAAGGTAAGTAACTTGTTCATTAAAACCATCCCAATTATAGATACAAATCAGACTATATTAAAATTATTCACATATCACCATTGTGATCATTGTACATAGGAACAAAAGAATAAAATGTTAAATCAAACATGCCTTTAATTTGATTCCTCAGATGCTGATGTCTACTGTTCATTAAAATATTTCTGTCTCTCTCCATTCCTTTACCTACAGTAAAAAAAGGTCTCATGGACAGAATCTGCAACAGTAATGATCACTGCTTGTTTGCGTGGCAGCTAAAATATGTTCTTTATCAGTAATATTGTCTGAATTATTTTTCCCTATGACCTGCAAAAGCATCAGCATTTAACGGATTAAGTCATTGTTTCCTCCTACCGGAAATATCCTGACACCTAACGCACAAGTTACTTACCTTCGGTAACGATATATCTGTAAGAACATTAGTTAGTTATAGATTCCTTACCTTAGAATTACCCACAGGCGTCAGACTGGATCCGGAAAGTTTTTTCGTGAGCAGTACCTTTGCGCGTTGGAAGGTGACATCGGTCGGCTCCGCATCCGGTGGCGCGGTCACCGGGATGACGTTGCGGCAGCTACTTAGACACCGCCCTCGCGCGCTAACGTCGGTTCTGTACACGACTATCTGCACTAGAAACGCAGAGCCATGCAAGACACTGACCGTTAGTGCACAGAACTAGGGCCCTGAAAGGATGTTCTTAATCCTAGAAATCAGTTCGCAGAACAGGGAGGATGGTTGGGGAGTAAGGAATCTATAACTAACTAATGTTTCTTATAGATATATAGTTACCGAAAGTAAGTAACTTGTGCATCTGAAAGAAACACGTTAGTTATAGATTCCTTACCTTGCAATAGATACTCCAGCAATACCAACCCCGTTGGTGGGTCTGCGAACCAAGATCAACCAGAAAATCCTGGAGAACAGAACGGCTAAAGGAGCTGTCTCTCCGGACTTGGCTGTCCAAGCAGTAGTGTTTGGTGTACGGGTGCAGCGATGCCCATGTAGCTGCCTGACAGATGTCATTCAGTGGCACTCCCCTTCCCAAGGCAGTAGTGGCTGCCGTCTCCCTGGTGGAGTGAGCGTGTAGCCCAACTGGAGGCTCCTTTTTAGCCAGAGATTAACAAGCCTTAATACACAACACGACCCATCGAGACATGGTGCGTTTGTGTACGGCCTGAACCTTCTTTGCACCCACATAACCAACAAAAAGTTGATCATCCACCCGGAACTGTTTTGTATGATCCAGATAGAAGGAGGGAGCACGTTTTGGGTCCAGGCGATAGAGCCTCTCTTCTTCCTTTGAAGGATGCGGAGGCAGAAAGAAGGTGGGCAAAGTAATGGTCTGCCCGATGTGGAAGGCAGTGGCCACCTTAGGAAGGAAGGATGGACGGTCCGAAGCACCACCTTATCTGCATGAACAGACAAGAGAGGAGGTTTAGAAGAAAGAGCCTGGAGCTCACTCACCATTCTAGCAGAAGTGATGGCTACCAGGAAAGCAGTCTTAAGAGTCAAGAGACAGTAAGGGACAGTTATGAAGCAGCTCAAAGGGAGCGCACATTAAATAAGTTAGTACAAGGTTCAAGTCCCACTAAGGCATAACGAAGGGGATTGGAGGAAAAAGATGCGTTAAGCCTTTTGGGAAACAGTTAACAACCCGGGACTTGAAAAGAGAAGGCTAATCTGGTGACCGAAGGAAGGCAAAGATGGCTGAAAGATTGCCCTTGATAGTGCCCAGAGTAGAGCCCTGCTGGGCTAAAGAAAGAAGGACTAAGAGAACCTCAGAAAGAGGGGCAGAAATAGGATCCACAGCCTTTGCTACGCTCCATGCCACAAATGTGTTCCACCTTCAGGCGTATACCGTTCTTGTGGAGGGACGCCTGGCTGCCAAGATTAGGTCACAGACTTCGGGGGGCAAGTCGAAAGATGTCAACTGCCGCCGCTCAATTTCCACACAAGGTGGTGGAGGCTGGACAGGTTCGGGTGGAGGACCGTCCCCTGCTGCTGTGACAGAAGATCCTCCTGAAGAGGCAGTCTGACCGGAGTATCGATGGACATGTTGAGCAGCGTGGGATACCAGACTCTTCATGCCCAATCCCGAGCCACAAGAATGACCTGGGCCTGGTCGCGCCTGATCTTCTTCAGCACTCTGGGCAGAAGTGGTATAGGCGGAAATGCATAGAACAGACCGTAACTCCACTCACGATGAAGACCATCGCCGAGCAAGTGCCGCCTTGGTAATTCCAATGTGCTGACATTGCGCATTATCTTCGGTGGCGAATAGATCTAACCAAGGCTCTCCCCACTGTCAAAAGAGACCTTGCACCACCTCCGAGTGAAGACGCCATTCGTGATCCATCATGCACCTGCGGCTGAGTTTGTCCGCCCTGGCGTTCAGGGAACCTGCCAAATGTTGAGCCACCAGGGAAATGCCCTGATGTTCCAGCCATGTCCAGAGGCGAAGGGCCTCCTGACAGAGGGTCCAGGACCCCACCCCACCCGCCCTGTTTGTTGCAGTACCACATGGCGGTGGTGTTGTCCGTGAACACCTGCACTACTCTTCCCCGGACAGAGGGAAGGAATGCTTTCAGCGCAAGACAAATCGCTCGGCGCTCCAGAAGGTTGATGTGAAGCCTGGACTTTACCGGAGACCAGAGGCCTATGATCTCCGTCTCTCCTATGAGACCACCCCAGAAGAGATGCATCCGTCACCACAATGTGGTCTGGTTGGGGAAGGGAGATGGATCTGCTTTCGACTCAATCCTGGTTCGTGAGCCACCACTGCAGCTGGTGAGCAGTGCCCTCCGAGATCGGATTCAATCGGCCAGATTCCCCTGATGCTGCGCCCACTGGAACTTCAGGTCCCACTGCAGAGCCCGCGTATGCCACCTGACATGATCGACCAGCAGGATGCTGGAGGCCATGAGGTCCAGCAGCCTTAGCGTCATTCTGACAGAAACCCGGGATAGAGGCTGAAAGATCGGAATCATAACCCGAATATCCCAGACTTGGTGTTCTAGAGGATAGACCCGAAAACGCTTTGTGTCAAGTTTTCAAGTTTTATTTATTTATGATAACGGAACTCTGTCGAGATCCACATAGCAGTTTATCAGACAAAAAGAAGGACAACTATAAATACGTAAATAAATAAAAATGTCAGTACAAAGTTAGAAAACATTTAAAGAAAGAAAACAATTTGAAACAAAACATTTCATTTGGGGGGATTAAACATAGCTGCAATAAAATCATAAGCGGTAAAAATACCCAACTGAAAGCACAAAGGTTTTAACCATTTACGCCTGTGTACCATAAGGGCTGGACAAACAAAAACAACATGGTATAAATCCTGGGAATAAAGTTTACAAAAATCACAGATATCTGTACCACCATTCCATTTAAACAAAAGGCAATTCAATGGGAGTAAATCATATCTTAACAAAAGAATAAATCGCCTAACTGCATGAGGAAGATTCCAACCTAAATATGGCTGAAGTTTTTTAATTTCGCAAGAGTTACCAAAAGAGAACATTCCTCTCTTAACTTTACGGGTCCTACTATCTGCTCTAAAACTCAACTCCCAAGACGTGGTCTTTAAGGATAACTTTAGTTGGGCAGTTGATGATGAAAAAAGACTTTGTTCATCTATCTGTAATAAAGTAATTGCCTGTCTGAAGTTCCTTACAATAGAGGAGTAGACATTATAGGAACCCAACAACTCATTTTTTATTTGAAACCTCAGAGTGCCAGGCTTTCCTTCAGCTATATTAAAAACCCAACGCACCACACTCGCAACTGCCTGAGACCGTGCACTGCGCAGGCCAAATTCTTGTCTTAACAAAGACGTAGAGCTTGCAGTATTTACAGAGGCTAAATTACGAAGAATTCTTCCTTCAATAGAGTCCAAAAAATTCCAGCATGCCATGTCCACTATTTCCAGTCCGTAGATTAGGGATGCGGGGATTTTTGCCCGATAAACTTCGAGCAATATGGAAAAATGCCTCCGACCTGTCGCTTTATATAAGGAGATAAGACTCTTCCCTTGAGCAAGAGCTTTCCTACTATTGTTCTCTGTATGAGTTTTTTCGGATAGATTGCTCGTGACTATCTTCCCAAGAAAGGGATAGGATTTAACTACTTCTAGTCTTTCGCCCCCAACAGACCAGCAATATTCATTGTATTTAGCGTTGTGTCCAAAACCGCTCTGATGAAGAGGAGCTTCTGAGAGTGAATCTGGGCACATTGTTGGAGAACCCCAGCAAATTCAGGAGGTCGGCCGTAGTCTGGAGGTGGGAGACAACTGCTTTGGGCAAATTCTCCTTCAACAGCCAGTCGTCAAGATAGGGGGAAGACTGAAACCCCTGATCTGCGCAGATGAGCTGCGACCACCACCATCACCTTCGTGAACACCCGAGGGGCGCTAGTAAGGCCAAAGGGAATCACCGTAAACTAAAAGTGCTCGTGGCCTACCGTAAACCGTAGGTAACGCCGGTGAGCGGGCAGGACGGGGATGTGAAAATAAGCGTCCAATGCCATCATCCAGTCTTGCGGGTCGCGGGCAGACCAGACCTGAGCAAGCGTCATCATCTTGAACTTCTCCTTCCGGAGGAAGCGATTGACGTCATCGAGGTCCATGATAGGATGCAGGCCCTTGAAAGTAGTGGGAGAAACAATCACGACCTACTTCTGGGATAGGTATGCGCTTGATGACTCTCTTGGCCAAGAGATCTGTAACTTCCTGCTGGAGAAGGGCCAGATAATCCTCAGACATGCAGTGGTATCACTGTGGCATGGCTGGAGGGGTAGTCTCAAAGGGGAGAGAGTAGCCCCTTCGGACTATTTGCAAAACCCACCTGTCCGAGGTGCGCCAGTGGTGGAGGTGATGGCGAATCCTGCCGCCCACTGGTGTTTGATGGGCCTGAAAGGTCAGACTAGGACCAGTACCACCAGGATTCCATACTAGTAAAGATAGGAATCTCTGGAATGAATTCTGTATCTGGCCTAGCCCCAAAACTTGTATATGTGGAACTGCTTTCACTGTATATAATGTTCACCCTTTAAGCACCATGCACTTATGTCACCCATTCACACTTTATATTGATGCTTTTTGTTTTGACAGTCTGCATATGTCATTGAATGAAGTAATTCTGATATGAATAACATTGCACAAAATCCTTTGATCCCATGGCTTATTCATTAAGTGTGAAGAAGTAATCCTTTATGTGTTAGAGAGTCGTCTCATGTTCTTTGATTGCATTAATAGCTTCCCCAATTGTATTCTTGTTCTACCCGACCAAACCAATTTTTTGCTTAAACATTATTTACCCAGGTTCTGAGGGACACAGGGTCAGCCCTTTTTTCTTAACTATTCTTTCAACAGTCAGAACTGTTCAGTGTGCAATGGAAAAAGTCATCAACTGTGACAATCTGGTTCAAGATGTGAAGGAACATTTACAAAGAAATGTCTGTGGCAGACCCTCATAAAGTATATTTCTGGTTACTGTGTTGGAACACAATTCCAGAACCTGTGACAACAGCGCCCAGATGAATCCAAAAGTCATACTGGAGCGCAAGGCAAAGATGTATGTCGCTAAACATCAGAAGATTTCACGCCATAACTTGTAGAAATCGAAAAGGAAGGTCCCATTTCCGGACTCCTTCCTGTGGCAGATCATCTTTGTGGTCAGAGTCTTCAGTGAAGTCCAGGAAGAAGCATAAGAAATCGAAGCAGGAATCAGCCACTTTCTCTACATTCTCAGACTCCGGAACGAGTGCAAGGTTGTCAACGTGCCACCAGTCTCATTCCCAATCTTCACCAGAGTGATCCTAAATGTAGTCTTGATGCACCCCAAATTTCCAGGGCCATCGGTGACGCCATAGCAAATGAATGCCATTAGGGAGGCTATGCTGTGCATTTCTGGCACTTTACCGACCCACCAGGAGCTGCAGGGGCCTCCAAACAGACATTCATCAATAGGTCCACCCATGGCACAGCCTGTGCCCCTCAAACCCACTTCAGATACATAACTGGCTCTGGCCACCGGTTTCTTTTGCTTGTATGCAGACACCCCTAACATTGAAGCAGAATCTATCACAACCTCAACGAGACCGCAGCCAGAACCCACTGTAGTGCACCGTAACACAGCAAGCCTCCAACCCTATTAATTCTGATACTTTGCCCCTACAATACTATAGGGCCCAGACTTTGCCCACTTTTTTCAGCACGGAAGTTGACAACAATTTTGATGAAGGGAATGATTTTGTCCCCGGTATGATAAGAAAAACTGACATGGAAAACTAAAAGAGGTCAGTGGTCTGGATATTCCTCCAGATATTGACTTTGTTTCTCCTCCCAGCCCTGCTACCAAAGAAATGCCTCCTTCACTGTTCTGCGGAGAACAGCAGAACTACTAAACCTACTGTGAGGGTGAAGACTCAATTTGTGATAGAGGTATTCCAGCTAGGTCGAGCTCCTACAGAACTACTTCTGCCATTTAATGAGGCACTGGGGAGAACCATGTTCGGGGTCACCAGTTAATAAACAGGTTGCTCAGTGCTAGCGCTTAGCACCAAGCGTCCCTGACTTTCTCACACAATATCCTATGCCTGAGAACTTAGGGGTGCAGATGTTTCCAGTGAGCCCAATCTCAGCGCCTTCCCCACCAACCCACCTGATCTAATAGAATAACGACATTTGGAAAGCACATCTTTTCATCCACTAGCATTGCTCAGCGATCAGTAAACACCAGCTGTCTTCTACGCCACTACTCTCATGCTCTATGAGACACGGTGGCCCAAGTTTAGCAGACAGTTCCAGACGACCTTGGGGCATCCCTGACTCAAGCGATCCAGGATGACTGAGGCACAGCTAAATTTGTAATTCAATCTGATTTGGACATATCCGACTGCTTGAATCGAGTGATGGGTACGAGTGTGGCTCTGTGGTGCCACACCGGGATAAGGTCTATAGACTTCTCCGGAGACGTCCAGGCATCCTTAATGGACATGCCAATTGGATGGCTTCCGCCATTTTGGTGACAAAGTGGATTCAACTGTATGAAGAGCAGGGCCGCTGCACATTCCTTGGGTCTGTTTCCCCACACAGACAATTCCACCTGCACTTTCACCCCCTGTGAGGCTATGGTAGACATTTTCAGTTTCACCAATGTCAAGCTTCTCCTCCAGCCAGGCAGGCCTTTCAACTATTTCATGGCTGAGGTTGTGGCTCACAAAGACCACACCCAGGGCATCAGGGACAACTGTCTTCTGTTGAGAAGTGCCTCTTTTTGACATTGTTACCACACTTTATGTCCACTGGTACTGATGTTCTTGACTGGATGTGCAATGGGTTCTTGGTAAACAGGCCTCAGTGCCAGTGCTCTTTCCCTAAACACTGCCATAGGCTCACTTGTACACCAATTGGCAAGGACTTTAGCACCCCTTACATCCCTAGTAAATGGTACCCAGGGCATGGGTGCTAAATAGGGTCCTTATGGGCAGCAGCATGTATTATGCCATCCAAAGGGACCCACACAAAAACTCAATGCGGACTGCCATTGCAGGATGTGTGAAAGGGCACACGCTGTCTGAAAACATGACATTGCCCACTCCCTGGGTGCAGTGCCCAGGTACACTCCATGTCTGATATGTAGGTCACCCCTACAGCAGGAATCGGAGCCCTAAGGCAGGGTGCATGAGATTACATGTAGGGACACATCTGCACAAGCAGATATGCCCCTGTGATGTCTAGTTCCATTACTGAGACATTGAAAGTGTCAGGAAGCCATCTTAAGTATTTGTACTGGGCATTGGTCATTACAATTTACCCAGCTACATAATATTTTCACTGAAAATAATGGGGTTTGTATCAATCACCTCATCTCAATATATCTGTACTGATGCCAGTATCAGACTTATTATGACATGCACCCAGAGGGCAACTTAGAGGTGCCCCCAGAAAACCTGCTTGTCCTCCAGTGTGTTGGCTGACTGGTATCACCTAGCCCACCACCACAGACAAGTTTCTGACCCCTGTATATGAGAGCCAGCGCTCTCACAGGCCAGAAAGCATGCCTTCTCCAGAGGAAGGTGGTAACACCTCCTCAAGCAGGATGGGTATTGGGCATACATTGCATGTACCACACTCGTGAAGATGGGATGCACTACCTGTAACAGAGGATTAATTGTCATGTGTATAATGTCAATGTGTAAATACATTTTTTTTCACTGTTCTTTTTAAACAACAAATGTGAATTTATTTGATACAGCCAAATGGCTATGATACATGAGTATAAGCTGATATATCCTATTCAAGGTGTATGTTGTAATTCAATATATTGGGAAAAATATATAAACAAAGATAAAGTATATCAATTGATTTGATTCAGAGTTAATAAAAGTAACTTCCGATACTAAAATAATTGCCTTGATCTATGGTTGGAGAGGTATTTTTATGCTATTGTTCATTATTATGTTTCCAGCCTCTCCATTCCTGAATTAAATCACTCCCCCCAAATCAGGCCAAAAGAAATATAGCGCGCCACTGGGGGGCCTCCTCCCTGCCCCTGTTGCGGGATTGGAAAAGAGAGATAGATTATTGCAAGGTGGTGGAAAAAAACTGTATATGTGCAAAGAGGTTGCCGGAAAAAGTGGGGGGAAATTTGTGATATATGGAATGTATATAGGGGAGTTCCTGTGCGCCTCCTGTGGGTTACATGATCCAAGCAGAAACTATCTGATGGAAATAGCATACCAGGAGATAAGGTGGACAGCGGCCCTGCGGGGCCCTTTGGCAATACTCGGGGGGTGCTACTGCTTAAGCATGTTTATAATATTGCTGATGTAAAGATGTAATTCTGCTCTGTTACAATAAAAAGATCATTTAAAAAAGCGGGATGGGTAGTGATTTAGCAGATCAAGGCCAGAAGCTTCAAAGCCTCTGGTGCCGTTGACATGCAACCCCGGCATCCCCTAGACCTGGGGAATGTCGCTCCCTGCACTGGGTCCCATTTGGCACCAGAGCAGGTAGGAAATTAGATAGTAAACGTGTTGCGCTTTACGGCTAGTCACACCCCTAAGGTGGGCCACCTGAAGTGGACAGCCGAGAAAGGGTTTCACTATCTTGGATTTGGTGAAACTAGGAACTCTGGGTCAGGATTATTACCACTCTCCACAGGAAGTGGTCATATTGGTGGTGTATCACCCCAGAAGTAAGTAACCCTTTGGCTACTACCCTACACTTCCCTAAACGCCCCTAAATTCAGTATTTAGGGGTCGCCCTAACCCCAGAAACTCAGATTTGACCACTCCTGCTCACAAGAAGGACAAAGAAGAGCAGTCACTGTGAGAACTGAGGACTTACCTTGAACTTGGCGCCAAACCCTGCCTTACTGCTGGAAACTCAGAAATGCCAACAGAGGAAGCCTGGTGCGGCTGCTAATGGACAACTCCACTGCCATGTGGTGCTGTAACTGCAAGGCAGGGTGAGGTCTTATTCTATACCAGGAGGCTCTTTGCCTCTGAAAGTGGCTGGATTGCCAAGGAATTTCTCTAGTAGTGAACCACCTGGCAGGATCTCTATGTATCAGGGGATATACCATGAACTCAGCTGCAGATGCTTAGCGAACCATGCTTGGAGATTTAAGAACATCATTTCACCTTCCTCCTGAGGTCTTTGATGTCACTTGGTGGTGAGGAATCTTCTAAAAAAATTATTTACACCAGTTGTTGGAACACATTTGTGGCTTGGTGCAGCACCCGCCAAATTGATCCACCTCAAGCCAAGTTGACTAAGATTTAGCTATTTTTGTCCCTGGCCCAGCAAGGATTTGCTAAGGGCATTTTTGCGGTTGTCAGATAAGCCTTCTTTATTTAAATCACCTGTTGTAATGAGATTTTTTGAAAGGTATGGAACATTAATTTCCACTAACACCCTTTGTGATGCTGTGGTGGAACTTAGCGCTCACTATTTTGTTGTGCAACCCTTTTGAGCTGCTGCACAGTTGTCCCTTGAAACCTTTAAAATTGAAAACTGTCTTAATTATCTCCAAACATTAGCTAGGCCTATGAGCAAGTTGCAGGCTCTTTCTGGTAACACACCTTATGTAATATTCTTCCAAGATAAATTGATGTTGAGGACCCAAGCTTCCTTCCTGCCGAAAGTGATCACTCCATTTCATGTTCGGTAGGCTGTGTTACCCTTCCTGAATTGTTTCATTCACCTCATCCCTCTAAGGATGAAGAGGCTCCATTGTTTGGACCCTAAGAAAGCACCAAGCTTTCATATTGGTTGCACCAAAGACCATCAGATGAATGATCAGGTGTTTGTGTTGTTCTCTGGGACAAAACAGGGCTAGTCAGTGCAAACATGGATAGTGTTACCTGCATTATCATCTGTTAGAAGGCTTAATGGCTCATTCCACCAGAGCCAAAGCTACTACGACTACAATAGTGCCTGTCCTGGATATTTGCCAGTTGGCTGCGTGGGCTTTGGTACTCACATTCTCGTAGCACTACTGCCTCTACAGCCATGTCTGTTGAAAGGGATGGTCTGCCAGCTCGGGCTGCAGGACCTTTAGGTCTGAGCCAATTCACCGACTCACCACCTCAAACAGCCTAAGAAGGCAACTGAAGTCGTTGGCGCTTACATGCTTACATGCAGCACCACTCATCCCTTTCAGAGCGGAACACTGCTGCCACAGAGTTGCAGGACGCCACCTATCACCTCACAGGAGTACTGCTTTAAACATTTCTGGATCCAGTCTGACGCCTGGGGAATATTCACAAGAAGTATTCACGAGAACCATTGTTACCTAAGGGAAGTAATTTGTTCTTTAGGTTGATTTAAGAGGCAATGTAATGTTTTTTTCTGCTAATAACCCTACCCCTCACTGTCACGAGGTGCTGATGTAAAATGTCAGTAAAGAGCCTCTTCAAAAGTTTACATAATGGAACCGTTATTAGAAATTAAAATGAAGGCTAAATGCTGTTTTTGACCATTTAAAATGTTATATAAATGTTAAAAAAATAAATGTCTTGCCTACAGTTGCAGTTCACTTATAAATATAGGCTTCAACATGTGGTGCTGAGAGATTGATGTGCCCTTTTCGGCTGACTTTAATATTCTTTGATGGTGTACTTAATCAGTTTTGTCAAATAACAGACAGCTGTGATCCAGGCTGTGTAACATGAAATCTCTTTTGCAGTCTGTTGTGTCTAGGTAGTTTGAGCTTTTGTGTGACGTCAGTTTGTCTTCCAACTCAAAACTTTATAAAAGCTTCCATTCTTCTAGCTACTATAGAGCAACAATTTCTCTTTAAAGGTCAAAGGAGTTGCTTGTGCATTTTTTTCTCTTATGTTTCACATCTCACAGTCCACATCGGTCAATCCAGCATTTCCAGGAGAAGGGACATTAATCATATCACCATCCCCCTTCTTCCAGCATTTGTAAACAAAATAGCACTACACGCTATAATGTGTGAATATTAACAACCATCAACCGACAAACTACAACAAAAAATGTAACGTCAATAGCAATTTCTGATGGATACCTCTGACCACAGACTCCTCAAATTGTGAATCCTCCCAGTGGGCTGTTCCAGACCACTCTGACCCAACCACTTGGATCCGACAACTCGCACCCGATCTGACCATTCTGACCCCGTTCCGACTACTCTGACCCTGTTCTGACCACTTGGATGCCAATCCGACCACTCGGACCCCGTTCCAGACCACTCACACCTGACCACTCAGACCCCGTTCCAGACCACTGACCCAACCACTTGGACCCGACTACTTGGACCCTACACGACCACTCTGACCTGACCTCTCAGACGCGACCAATCGGACCCGACCCAACCACTCGGATATGACCCGATCACTCTGGCCTGTTGCGACCACTCGGACCCGACCACAATGACCCGTGCTGAAAACTCGGACCCGATCCAACCACTTGGACTGTACCACAAAGACCCGTGCCTACCACTCTGACCTGTTCTGACCTCTCAGACCCAAACACTCGGGCCCGAGCACTCAAACCCTTTCTGACAACTTACTCCCAACCCAACCACTCAAACCTGACCACTTGAGCCCGACCACTCAAACCCGTTCCGACCACTCAAACCCGTTCCAACCACTCAGACCCTTTCTGACCGCTCAGACCCTTTCCGACCGCTCAGACCCTTTCCGACCGCTCAGACCCTTTCCGACCGCTCAGACCCTTTCCGACCGCTCAGACCCTTTCCGACCGCTCAGACCCTTTCCGACCGCTCAGACCCTTTCCGACCGCTCAGACCTGTTCCGACCGCTTAGACTCGTTCCGACCGCTCAGACTCGTTCCGATCGCTCAGACCCGTTCCGACCGCTCAGACCCGTTCCGACCGCTCAGACCCGTTCCGACCGCTCAGACCCGTTCCGACCGCTCAGACCAGTTCCGACCACTGGAACCCAACCACTTGGAACCCCATTCCGACCACTCGGACCTGTTCCGAGCACTTGAACCTCACCCGACCATTAGGACTGTGAGAAGTTAGCCTGACATATGATGTCCACTATTCTAGTGAGCACCTTGCACCAGTCTAAACAACCCTTATTGATGGTGGTTGTAAAGTCAACCTTATAGACAAGCTATCCTAGTGGTAGCATGGACCAGCAGTCTTAGGCTAAACTCCAAAGAGCATGTGAAGCTGTTTGTTTTACCAATTATAATCCCTTGAATACCACATGAAAGGACACCACACACAGTATATATATATAACAACCCCTCTGAACTCTTTGAGGTCAGATATCGAAGTACATCACAAGTTACTTAAATAGCATACGATAAGTTGCACAAATACAGTTTTGCCCTAGGGGCCTCACAAACCATATACTAAAATAGTGGTATAAGAGTCACTACAGAAAGAGTGAGTAGGCCTAAAGCCTAGGGAATCGCTGGGGCTACACTTAACGACCAAAGGGTAGGAAGTAGGAGACCCACGGGAGACACGTGCAGTATCTAAACACAGTCGCGAGTTGCCATTGACTTATAATGGGAGCGTAAAAGTTACAAAGTTATAGATTTAGGGCACTTCCGGATGGACTACGACAAAACCACTTTAGACTAGGACACTTGGATAGTCAATACCCACAGGAGCACCGGAGTACTCGAGTTACCTCACCCAGGGAAGCCGGATGCATAGGTGTCTTTTGGTGTCGGGTTTCGTCGATATTTTCGATGGAGATCTGCAAAGAAGTGCTGCAGGCGACCAGAGGAAAAGTGTCCGGGTGGATCCAAGGCTGGATCGAGGAACTGAAGAACCTGAAAGCAGAGGGGACAGAGTCTGGGTCACTAGCCAGTGACCAGGAAGGAACCAGGCGATGTCGAAGATATTTCAGGTGAAGAGGTGAAGCTTGTCTCTGTAGCCTCGAGGACCAGGAGGCGTCAATGACGACCAGGAGCTGGATTCGAGCTGTCCCACGAAGGATCTAGTTAACTGTGGTGTCTGTATCCGGATTGGACGCAACAATCCTTGGCAACCGCAACCCACGCAGGAAGTGAAGGGAGCTTCTCCTTTGGAGGGAAGCTGGAGCAAGCCTGGAGCAACCAGGCCTGCGGTGTAAATTCAAAAGGAAGTCTTCAGAGGGCTAACTAGCCAGCGGGCTAGCAACCTGGAAGACGCGTCTAGCTGAAATGCAGGAGCAGGCCCCACGCGGCACTCGTGGAGTGTGGAGGGCTGAGCTTTGGAGCAAATGGCGCTCGAGTCTGGGGCATCTCATACCCCAATGCACAATTGTGAGGGTACCTCGGGAGTCGGGCAGTTAGCAAAATGTCCAGTATGTCCGGTCCCATGTGTCTCGTGTCCGCCACGGGTCTCAGCTTTGCTGTGGATGTGGAGCCCGAGAAGTCTGGAAGTCCAGTTCCTGAGTCGCTGAGTCTTCGGGTTCCGGCAGGAACGTCGTCAAAGCAAACCGGCAAGTTACTGGTGGTGCCTGTTTGCACAGGGTGGTCACTCCTTGACCACAAGGGAGATGTCTTCAGTCTTCTAGTCGGTATAGAACGTCGAAAGGTCCAAGAGTTTCCTATCAGAGTTTCATTCCAGGATAATCTAAAGTCTGTAGACACAACTCCTATCTTTATACTAATTTTAGGGGTTGGATTACCTGCTAGGTCCCTCCTATGGGTGGACCTGGGAAGGGGGTGGTTACACCTCTTTCCCTTTGTCCAGTTTCGCGCCAGAGCTAGGGTGGAGTGCCCCAGCAACTGGTTTGAACCAGGCTATGCATGGAGCACCTTGTGTGCCCCAGGCAGTGTCTGGAAAAGCATCTTTCCATTCAACCCACCCTGCCCCAATACACTACAGGCTGTCTGGGGAGGTGCTAGCACCTCCCTCGACAAGAAACCTATTGTCCAAGCCTCCCTTACTGGTGTTTCCTCTGGCAGCAGGAGGTCAGACTCGTGTCTGTGGCAGCAGCATCCATTTTGTGATGATGAGGCTCTGTTTAACTTTAACCGGGTAAAGCAGTAATTACATGTCTTTTCCCTCTAGAAGGGTGGAATGCTACCCCGCCGCCAGAACTGGTGGGGGTAGTATTCTAAAGTGTTTGACATCTTACACAACATGTTTTGATAAAGCCAAACCAAAGTTAGCATTAACCGCGAGGATTATAATGCACTTAAGAGTATATGGTATGGCTATATCATAGAACAGCTATAAGGAGATGGTTCCGAAAGCTGCAGAGGGGCTAGGCTCATACTAGGGCACACTCTCACATAAAACCAAGCACTCTGCCTCCAGGATTGTTAAGGCCTGCCATAGCAGTGACCTATAGGTTACTATGTGTCTATATATAATGTAGATATAGATATACTATATCTAAGTATGGGGTGATTACACCACCTTACCCAAGCTGAGTGATCCGCCTGTGGTGTCAGTTTTTATGGCCAGCCAGAGGTGGCATAATACATGCTGCAGCCCTTGGTAGGCCTTGGATGCACCTATGCCCTGGGTACCTAGGGTACACTATACAGGGGCTCACAAAGGTGACCCAATATCCAATCTGGTATGTACCTAAAGTACATGGTATGAATTTAGAGAGAGAACAGCTGGGCTGTGGGTCTGATTAGCAGACCCACAGCCACACTAAAGTCAAAACCAGAATATCACAGCAAAAAGTGGGGGTGACCATAGGAAGCAGACCCTACTCTCCTACAAGGACCCTACTCGACCACTTGGACCTGACCACTCGGACTGCTTCCGACCACTCGGACACGAACATTTGGACCCATTCTGTCCACTTGCATTCAACCCAATCACTTGAACCCGACCACTCAGACCCGTTTCGACCACTCGGACCTGCTCCGTCCACTTGGAACTGACCACCCTAACCCGTTCTGACCTCTAGGACCCAACCTGACCACTCGGACCCGACCCCTCTGACCCGTTCTGACCACTTGCACCTCACCCTACCACTCGGAGCTTACCTGACCACTCGTACCCGTTCTGACCACTTGGACCCAACCACTTGGACCCGACTACTCGGACCTGGCCACTTGGACCCAACCACTCAGACTTGACCACTTGCACCTGGTTTCGACCACTCAGACCCGACTCTGACATGACCACTCAAACCCGTTCCGACATCAGACCCATTCCAACCACTTAGACCCCACTCGACCACTCAGACCCGTTCCGACCACACAGACTCTACCACTCAGACCTGCACCAACTACTCCGACCCATTCCACCCACTCGCCCTTGCCCCCGTTCTGACCACTCTGACCTGACCACTCAGACCTATTCTGACCACTCGGACCCTATCCCGACCACTCTGATCTGACCCATTCTGACCAGACCCCTCTGACCCATTCTGACCAGTCGGACCCAACCACTCTGATACGTTCCGACCACTCGGACCCACCCGTTCTGACTACTCTGACCTGATCATTTATACCCATTCTGACCCGACCACTTGGACCCCTTTCAACCACTGGGACCAGTTCCAATTACTCGGACCCGACCACTCGAACCCTTTCCGACCACTCAGACCCATACACTCTGAACTGTTCTGACCACTCTGACCTGACCATTCTGACCCGACCACTCTAAACACAGGCGCAGGCTCCCATTGACTTTCTATGGAGTTCGTAAAAGTTACAAAGTTACAATTTAAGGACACTTCCGGATGGACTAGGACAGAACCCTTTTAGACTTGGACACTAGGAGGGCCAATGCCCTAGAGACTACCAGACAATAATACTTTATTTGATTTAAAAAAAATCATAAAAGGGTGGACTTACCACCATGCAAGCGGTATTTACATCATAAAAACAACACAAAATAAACTTTGAGTCGAGTTAAAAATTAATAACATGCTCTACAAAAGTGGCAGAAAAAAGGTCTAAAAGGAAAAGAAAAAAGTATAAAAGAATAATGGTTATTCAAACAAGAGGCTCGTTATTTTTAACTCATGATACAAAAAGACAACCGTTGGAAGAAAAGGGAAGAGAATGGAAAAGTCTGTGGTCTGCCAAAGCCTGGCCTATTGTCCAGAGACCTCTTTGGATGGTGCCCTTTTTTCCAGCTCTATGGCGGCAAGGTTAAAAAATGTTATGGTTTTACATGAGAGTTCTATCCAAGAACCGCTTAGGCATCTTATCACCGACGCCCTGCAAGTTCTCACCTGGGCTTCTCTTAAGAGAGATCGAAGAAGCGTTTTTCTTAGATTTTGGAGTGCCGGGCATATACATATGAGGTGCAGTAAAGACTCTGCCAGATCTGGTGGGGGTAGTATTCTAAAGTGTTTGACATCTTACACAACATGTTTTGATAAAGCCAAACCAAAGTTAGCAATAACCGCGAGGATTATAATGCACTTAAGAGTATATGGTATGGCTATATCATAGAACAGCTATAAGGAGATGGTTCCGAAAGCTGCAGAGGGGCTCAGCTCATGCTAGGGCACCCTCTCACATAAAACCAAATACTCTGCCTCGAGGATTGTTGAGGTACACCATAGGAGAGGCTTATAGGTGTATATGTGTCTATATATAAAGGTAGATATAGGTATAATATATCTAAGTAAGGGGTGATTACACCACCTTACCCAGGCTGAGTGAACAGACCTGTGGTGTCAGTTTGGAAGGCAAACCAGGGATGGCACAATACATGCTGCAGCCCCTGGGAGGCCTAGGGTACCCCTATGCCCTGGGTACCTATGGTACACTATACAGTGGCTCACAAGAGTGACCCAGTAACCAATCTGGTATGTACCTAAAGTGCATGGAATCAATTAAGAGAGAGAACAGCTGGGCTGTGGGTCTGATTAGCAGGCCCACAGCCACACTAAAGTCGAAAAACCAGAGAATCACATCAAAAAGTGGGGGTGACCATAGGAAGCAGACCCTACTCTCCTACACAACCCCCCCCCCCCCCAAACGCAGGGACATTAAACTAACCTTGACCAGTTGCGTCTTCATGTTCTAAGTGGAATTATCTGGAGAGTCCATCTGCATTGGCATGGTCAGTCCCAGGTCTATGTTCCACCGTAAAGTCCATCCCCTGTAGGGAAATGGACCACCTAAGCAGTTTGGGATTTTCACCCTTCATCTGATTTAGCCACAAGAGGGGCGTATGGTCTGTCTGAATCCTGAAGTGAGTACCAAACAAGTATGGCCTCAGCTTCTTCAGTGCCTAAACCACAGCACAGGCCTCCCTCTCAATAGCTGACCAACGTTTCTCTCTAGGGGTCATCCTTCTGCTAATAAAAGCTACTGGCTGGTCTTGACCATCTTTATTCAGTTGTGAAAGAACAGCACCTACCCCCAACTCAGAAGCATCTGTTTGAACAATTAATTCTTTGGAGTAGTCTGGATGTTGCAGAATAGGAGCAGTGCACATGGCCTGCTTCAGTGCACATGGCCTGCTTCAGGTCATCAAATGCCTTTTGACAGCTTACTGTCCACTGAACTTTCTTTGGCATTTTCTTGGAAGTTAAGTCATTAAGGGGTGTTATTATCAAACCATACCCCTTGCCGAATTTCCTGTAATACCCAGTCAGGCCCAAGAAAGCTCTGACCTGTGTCTGGGTGGTGGGAGCAGTCCAGTCCTTTATGGTCTGGATCTTGCTCTCCAATGGTTGAACCGGACCTCCACCTACAAGGTGGCCCAGGTATACAACCTGACTCTGCCCTATCTGGCACTTGGTAGCCTTGATAGTTAGGCCTGCCTTTTGCAGGGCCTCCAAAACATTCTTCAGGTGGATCAGGTGATCTTCCCAAGTGGAGCTAAAGACAGCAATATCATCTAGGTAAGCTGCACAGTAGTCATCCAGATCTGAGAGGACTTGGTTCACCAACCTTTGGAATGTGGCAGGTGCATTTTTCAGACCAAAGGGCATTACCACAAACTGGTAATGTCCTCCTGGGGTTGAAAATGCTGTTTTGCATCATCAGCTAGTCTGATCTGCCAGTAGCCAGCTGGCAAGTCAAATGTACTCAAAAACTTGGCAGATGCCAATCTGTCAATAAGTTCATCTGCCCTTGGTATTGGATGGGCATCTGTCCTAGTGACAGCATTGAGGCCTCTGTAATCCACGCAAAACCTCATCTCTCTCTTACCATCTTGGGTGTGAGGTTTAGGCACCAGGACTACTGGACTGGCCCAAGGGCTCTCTGAGGGCTCAATGACTCCCAACTCCAACATCTTTTGGGCCTCTGTCCAGATACAGTCCCTGACATGATCAGGTTGCCTGTAAATCTTACTTTTAACAGGCAGACTGTCCCCAGTGTCCACTTCATGGGTGCACCAGGTAGTCTGACTTGGAGTCAGAGAAAACATATGTCTGTAGGACTGTAGAACTTGTCTGTAGTCCTGGTGCTGCTGGTCAGTGAGGCTGCCTGCCAAGGCTACACCATCAACTGAACCATCATCAGTGTTCTGAGAAAGCAGGTCTGGGAGAGGGTCACTATCCTCCTCCTGTCCCTCATCTGTAGCCATGAGCAACCCCATGTCTGCCCTGCCAACATATGGTTTCAATCTGTTGACAGAAGCACCCTGTGAGGGCTCCGGGAGTTCCAAGGTCAACCAATTAGGTGACTTATCCCTTCTGCTCAACAATAGTGTGGGGTCCACTCCACTTGTCTTGGAGAGCTGCTGGGGCCACAGGCTCCAACACCCATACTTTCTGTCCTGGCTAGTAAACAGTCAGCACAGCCTTTTGGTCATGCCAGGCCTTTTGCAATTCCTGACTAGCCTCAAGGTTTTTGGATGCCTTTTTCATGTACTGGTCCATTTCCCTACAGGGGATGGACTTTTCGGTGGAACATAGACCTGGGACTGACCATGCCAATGCAGATGGACTCTCCAGATAATTCCACTTAGAACATGAAGACGCAACTGGTCAAGGTTAGTTTAATGTCCCTGAGTTTGGGGGGGGGGGGGGGGGGGTTGTGTAGGAGAGTAGGGTCTGCTTCCTATGGTCACCCCCACTTTTTGATGTGATTCTCTGGTTTTTCGACTTTAGTGTGGCTGTGGGCCTGCTAATCAGACCCGCAGCCCAGCTGTTCTCTCTCTTAATTGATTCCATGCACTTTAGGTACATACCAGATTGGTTACTGGGTCACTCTTGTGAGCCCCTGTATAGTGTACCATAGGTACCCAGGGCATAGGGGTACCCTAGGCCTCCCAGGGGCTGCAGCATGTATCGTGCCATCCCTGGTTTGCCTTCCAAACTGACACCACAGGTCTGTTCACTCAGCCTGGGTAAGGTGGTGTAATCACCCCTTACTTAGATATAGTATACCTATATCTACCTTTATATATAGACACATATACACCTATAAGCCTCTCCTATGGTGTACCTCAACAATCCTCGAGGCAGAGTATTTGGTTTTATGTGAGAGGGTGCCCTAGCATGAGCTGAGCCCCTCTGCAGCTTTCGGAACCATCTCCTTATAGCTGTTCTATGATATAGCCATACCATATACTCTTAAGTGCATTATAATCCTCGCGGTTAATGCTAACTTTGGTTTGGCTTTATCAAAACATGTTGTGTAAGATGTCAAACACTTTAGAATACTACCCCCACCAGTTCTGGCAGAGTCTTTACTGCACCTCATATGTATATGCCCGGCACTCCAAAATCTAAGAAAAACGCTTCTTCGATCTCTCTTAAGAGAAGCTCAGGTGAGAACTTGCAGGGCGGCGGTGATAAGATGCCTAAGCGGTTCTTGGATAGAACTCTCATGTAAACCCATAACATTTTTGAACCTTGCCGCCATAGAGCTGGAAAAAAGGGCACCATCCAAAGAGGTCTCTGGACAATAGGAGCGGAGACCAAGTACATAATCCACACTCTCCTGTTTGGGAGGTTTGAGAGGTAACTCCCATCCCTCCTTCACCAGACACAGGGGTCCTCTTACAGGGTGCCCAAACAGAAGCTCAAACTGGCTGTAGCCAATCCCCTTCTGTGTGACCTCTCTGTAAGCAAACAAAAGGCAGGGCAGCAGGATGTCCCATCTTCGCCTAAGCTTTTCAGGTAGACCCTTGATCATGCCCTTCAAGGTCTTGTTGAATCTCTCCACCAGACCATTGCACTGTGGATGGTAGGGTGTGGTGAACTTGTAGTTCACGCCACACTCTTTCCACATAGCAGTCAAATATCTAGACATAAAGTTTGCACCTCTGTCTGAGACAACCTCCTTTGGAAAACCCACTCTTGGGAAAACTCCCAGGAGGGCTCTTGCCACAACAGGTGCTGTTGTGGTCCTTAGGGGAATAGCTTCTGGGTATCTGGTGGCATGATCCACTACCACCAGAATAAACCTGTGCCCACAGGCTGTTTGAGGATCCATTGGTCCAACAATGTCAATCTCTACACGTTCAAAGGGAACCCCCACCACAGGTAGTGGAATTAGGGGGGCCTTTTTGGTGCCACCTGATTTGCCACTGGCTTGGCAGGTGACAGAGGAGCGACAAAACTCCTTGGTGTCTTCTGACATGTGAGGCCAGTGAAAGTGAGGGACAAGTCTGTCCCAAGTCTTGTTCTGGCCAAGATGTCCTGCAAGGGGAATATCATGGGCTAGTGTGAGAAGGAAGCCCCTGAATGCCAAAGGTATGACCAACCTCCTGGAAGCACCAGGCTTGGGGTCTCTAGCCTCTGAATACAGGAGCCCATCACCCCAATAGACTTTGTGGGTCCCACTAGCAGCCTCAGCAGCAGCTTGATGTCTGAGGGGTTCAAGAGAAGGGCAGTCTAACTGCGCCTGCCTCAGATCTGCCCTGGAGGGTCCCCCTGTCCCAAGAAACTCAACCTGATCAGGCTCAAGCTCGTCTAGGACAGTTTCCTCCTGGGTCTCACAGTCAGCTTCCTGTGAAGGCTGACTCTCTTCCTGAGGCAAGGGAAAAGGCACTGCCTTAACCCTACTGCTTCTCCTCCTGTTAGGCAACTGGTCCATTGTTCCAGAATCCAGTGCCAGTTCAGTGTTGCTATTTCTGACCTGTGACCTAGTCACAGCAAGGACGTGTGCTGATATTCCTAACATCTCTGCATGGGTCCTATACTCCACTTCAGCCCAAGCTGAAGTCTCCAGGTCATTGCCAAGCAAGCATTCTACAGGGAGGTCTTGAGCTAACCACAACCATTTTGAGGCCAGTTACCCCTCCCCAAGAGAAATCAACAATTGCCATACTGTGAGTGGTAGTGACATTGCTAGCATTGGTCACTAGGTAATTTTCACCTAATATGATCTGTCCAGGGTCCACAAAGCCAGGCGTCACCATTGTGATACTAGCACACGTGTCCCTGTAGGCCTGAGCCATTTTTTTCATTAATTAAAGGAGTCTGTCTGTACTTGCCCAAGTTACTGGGACTCACAGTAGAGGACATAGCCATGACAGGTTTAATAGCATGTATAGTCAGATATAGTCAGGTTGTTAGACAATTTCCAAGCGGGACACAGCCTGTGTCCAACTACCACATATGTGAGGACAGATGACATACATACAAGTGAGAGGCAAGGAAGGGCAGTCTGCAAATTATTCAAAATTAAAACAGACAATTGGTATTAGAGTACACTTTGTGTGATTTTTCAATAAAGCATTTAAATCATCAAGTGTAAACTGTCGACGACTTTTCGATCCCTAATTAATATGGGATCATCATCAGGACATATTGATTCATGCCTTTACTAATTGTAGAAAATTGCCCAACATAATAAAAGACATAAAAAATACATGTACAACATAAGGAGGCAAACGGGGTAGGGCAGGGGGAAGAAAAAAGAAAATACACATGGATTACAAACATTATCACTGTACTGTTAATTGTCTGACTCTATTCCAGGGTGAAATGTGGGACAAACACAAAACCCAAGTGAACCTGAGCGATTAGTGGCGAGAAAATGTGACCGGGGTATTTAATTGGGAGCATAGACCAGTGCTATTTAACAGCGCAAGTGAATAATTCATGCAGCGTATTTAGATGAAATAACGAGTATAAAAACTGTGATATATACCGGGTGCCACGGGGCCATCAAATTGAAGGATCAGGTGTGGGCCCTGTTGTGATATAGCGGAGTTGGTGCGGCGATTATAACCAAGTGATTTGAGCAGAAGGATAATTTCAGGAGACATACCTCGGTGTGAAAAAAAGAGGCGAAGTCTTCTATTGTCGCATGGCACATGGGCCTATGCGTAGGGTAACCTAAAGGAATGGGAAGGGGATTAAAACCCATCCGTTACTGGAGCTCGATTAAAGGGATATCAGCGGTGGACAAAACTTACCGCTAACACGTTCCACAGAGTAGCGGGGAACCATCAAGGATAAGAAGCCACCTACGTATAAAGGAAGGGGCTGTAAGTTAAAGGTTGTGTTCAGAGATGCTAGAGTCGGGGTGATTGCGGGAAGGGACTTACCAGCAGCGCGGTCGGGTGCCGGTCGAGGGAATTGAATGGGTCCCTGCGTAATAAAACAAAAAATAATTTGTAGCAAACACTCTGAATAATAACAACAGCCGGAAGGACTGAAGGGCGGCATGCGAGGCAAACGGCTTACCAGAAAGTCAGCAGATAAACTCCGGAATGGGAGTCAGCAACAGCGGGCGAGTCAATGCTCGGTCCGTCTCGGGCAGTTGGTGTTTCCGCAATTAAAACGTCGGAGGCATAGCAACATGGTCATGTGACCGAAGTCACGTGATGACCTGTGTAGGTAGGAATTCAGAATATGTCGGGCGGCCATCTTAAAGGAGTGAATTAGCGTGAAAAGTGAAATGAAAACTACCATTTAATGAAAAATGGGGACGCAGTAAACAGCAAATAAGCAATGGAATATCGTATTAAAAGGGGTAGCTAGGAGATACTTCCGAATTAAAAACGCCGAAGCCTTTACAACAAGGTCATGTGACCTGTGTTGATAGTGAATCTGAGTGTATCGGGCGGCCATATTTAAGAGGTGATTATATGTGATAGGTAGAGGTGATAGTGAATTAAACAGAGGCATAGTGACTTACAAGTCAGCAACACTTGGATATTAGAATAAAAGTAATTGTCAATAGCACCTAACATTTTCAGAGAAAATATATAATTTTCAAAAAATAGCGAACAAGTGGAAAAAAGCTTGGGAAAATTTAAGAATCAGTTTCACGAAAGCCCATAGTAGATACTCTACAACCTTACACAAGTGCTTTGATTTCATAGTATTATAGGCATGCAGGTATACTCGATTGCTTGCCTTCAAGTGAAACCAGGTATTAAGAATTTCACAAATAACAACAAGTTCACAAAATCAGTAGGTTTGCGAGCCAACTTATATCAGACACAGGGGCACCATTGAGCCAGGCCATCAAGGAAATCCAGTAAAGTCACCCAATGTCATCATAACAATGAAGTCCAATCCTCCATGCGATTCAGGCCGGTGTGGATACTTTTGGTCCTCAGAATCCATTTCAATTCCTCTTTATTGAGCTATGTTCCCAGATCACCTCCTCTTGGTGGGCTTTTTATTGCATCAATGATTGTCCATTTGAGTTCAGATTCACTGTGATTTTTCTCGACGAAGTGGTCCACAAGGGGTGCGTTAGGAGTCTTGCACCGAATTCTACTCTTGTGCTGTTCGATTCGTAGGCTGGCCTTTTGTGTTGTTTGTCCTATGTATATTAATTCGCACGGACAAAAAATTGCATAAATTACATTGGAACTGTTACAATTTGTGAAATGTTGTCTATGAAAAACGACCTGTTCAAACAAGAAATCTTTTCCTTCAATTGTGCTGTCACATACACTACAAGAGCCACATTTCACATGTCCTACTAATCGTGGGAGCCCCCACAGATCGTCAAGTGTATTCTTTGCATTTACTACTGGCAATGCTGTTCTTACTAGATGCTCCTTAATGTTTTTGGATTTCTTGAAGGCAAATAAAGGGTGTTCAAGATTGAGGACACCTGCATTGATTGTATGCCAATGCTTATTAGAACATTGGAATGTTGGGAGCTCCATTGAAAACAATGAAGTGCTCTGGGCTTATAATGGCTGGTATAAGCCTGGAGCTCCAACATTCCAATGTTTCTTTGTTCACAGCTCTGGCTGTGAACAAAGGCTTCAGGGAGCTTGAGGGGATTCCAATCCCCTCACACTTCCAAAAGGCTTTGTTTTTTTTTAGAACATTCTGTCCTCTAGTGACAGAATGTTCTAATAGCCTTATAGCCCATTGTAGATGGGCTATACCGCTATTAAAGTCCCTCTCCCTTGTTAAAGGCCCTCCCCTTCGGCTCGGAGCCTTTAACGCTGGAGAGGGCCTTTAATAGCCGGTATAGCCCTCTACGGCGGGCTGTAAGGCTATATTAATGCCTTTTTTGAGGGCATTTGAAATAGGTGAGAAAGTGGTAACGCATACAATGCGATTCTGTGTCGTTTTCTCTTTCGGCTCAAGTAGAGTTTTCCGTGGGCAATACCAAGCCCTTTTGAGAGATCGCCGGATAAGTTTCCTAGGGTAGCCTCTTGCTAAGAGTTTACTTGTCAGGGTGTTAGCTTCCCTAAAGTAATCTTCCTTATGAAAGCAACTAGAAGCCCGTCCCGACGTTTTCCGGGTATGAATTGCTGCCGGCCAGTAGTATATTGTTTTGTAGGATTTCGTTTTGATAGCCTTTCTTATCTGTGACAAGCCTGTGAAACGCTCCGATTCACAGTGCACTGCTGATGCACTTAAGAGTGCTCGTTCAGTAGTGTGTGAACTCGAGTTTCCCTACTTAATTTTTCCTTGCAATATTATATAGCGTGAACTCGACAACATGGCATGAGCACAATTTACATTACAGAAGAGCACATTCATTTGTGGTAGGCACGGGGAGACAAAGCGCTTTGCCTGGAATCACAGGATGTTGAGCTGATGCCGAGATTCGAAAGTAGCTCCCCAGCTCTAAAGTTCGCAATTCTAGAACTTGTGGCGGGAGGTGTGTCTAAAAGTGTATGTCTGTGCTGGCCATCAATGGGAGAGACCTGTGCATTTTTCAAATGGGTGGTGAAAAAATATGAGTATGTTGCTGGAGATGTGGGCCGCCGTGCCACCAATGTACTAACCGGGAGAGGGTAAACACCCATTACTCCGCAACTTTCTTTCCGCATACCATCACTCCGCATACTTTCATTACAAAAGTACCATCACTCCGCAATGCCATTATAACGCATGGCATTACATTTTATATGCTTTTACAACGAAATTCGTTGTAAATGCATGAATGGTAAAAGCATGTTTTTTTTAATGTTTGGATAAGGTAAGTATGGGTATAGGGGTATATGTTTTGGTGTACTGAGATATATGTTTTGGGGTGTTTGGGTATTTTAAGGGTTCAGATAGAGTTTTGGGTTATGGGGTACAGGGGTAGTTTTAGGGTTTAGGAATAGCTATGGGTTTTGGGGTACAGGGGTATTTTTAGGGTTCAGGGCTAGGTTTGGGTTTTGGGGTATAGGGGTATTTTTAGGGTTCAGGGGTAGGTTTGGGTTTTAGGGTACAGGGGTGTTTTAAGGGTTCAGGGCTAGGTTTGGGTTTTGGGGTACAGGGGTATTTTTAGGGTTCAGGGCTAGGTTTGGGGGTACAGGTGTATTTTTAGGGTTCAGGGGTAGGTTTGGGTTTTGGGGTACAGGGGTATTTTAAGGGTTCAGGGCTAGGTTTGGGTTTTGGGGTTCAGGGCTAGGTTTGGGTTTTGGGGTACAGTGGTATTTTTAGGGTTCAGGGCTAGGTTTGGGTTTTGGGGTACAGGGGTATTTTTAGGGTACAGGGATAGGTTTGGGTTTTAAGGTACAGGGGTATTTATAGGGTTCAGGGCTAGGGCTAGGTTTGGGTTTTGGGGTACAGGGGTATTTTTAGGATTTAGGGATAGGTTTGGGTTTTGGGGTACAGGGTATATTTATAGCGTTAAGATGGGTTAGTGTTTAAGGGTGTTGGGGAATTTTAAGGAGTAAGGGTGGGTTATGATTATGGGGTGCAGGGGTATTTAAAGGGAGCAGGGTGGGATTTGCACACAATATGAGACATGGCATGAAGGGCGGAACGTACCACACGCCCCCAGGGTTTGTCACGCCCCCAGCACACGCCCACAGCACAACACAGACACGCCCACAAGGGACTACTTTTCTGGCACGGTTCTTTAACCTTTTAAATGTATATGGTGGGTGTCTGCATAGCCTATGTCCTTCTACTGTAACTGCCCTTTCCAACGCTGTATTGGGTGTTGTGATTGGTGCTGTGGTTCCTGAGATTACCCGCCTCAAAGGTTTGGGCTCTCTCTTTATTATATTAGTATGGATTTCTTTTCAAACGAAGAAACTGCTAGAAAGGGAGGGAATCACGCAAAGCCCTGGGGTGATGGCTTTGATAACTTAGCAACGTGTTGCGCTCTGTGCGCTTTCTATAGAGGCTTGTAATCAGTCTCCCTTCGTTGTGGAAAATGTTTAGGTCTAGGAAGGGGATTTCTTGTTTATTAGTAGAAAGAGTGAATTGAAGGCCATTGGAATTGGAATTGTTGTTGAGCCAATGTTGAAATTCTAAAAGGAGATCATTAGATTCCCGCCAGATCAGAAAAATATAATCTATGTATCTCTTCCACAGGGCAATGCCACTGTGGAAGAGAATCATAGGTGAGAGGATGCAATAGCACTCTAGATGGTCCATATAGAGCATAGGCCCATGTGCCATGCGACAACAGACAACTTCGCCTCTTTTTTTCACACCGAGGTATGTCTCCTGAAATTATCCATCTGCTCACATCACTCGGTTATAATCGCCACACCAACTCCGCTATATCACAACAGGGCCCACACCTGATCCTTAAGTTTGATGGCCCGTGGCACCCGGTATATATCACTGTTATTTTTACTCGTTTTTTCATTTAAATATGCTGCATGAATTATTCACTTGCGCTGTTAAATAGCACTGGTCTATGCTCCTAATTAAATAACCCAGTCACATTTTCTCGCCGCTAATCGCTCAGGTTCACTTGGGTTTTGTGTTTGTCCCACATTTCACCCTGGAATAGTCGGACAATTAATAGTACAGCGATAATGTTTGTAATCCATGTGTATTTTCTTTTTTCTTCCCCCTGCCCTACCCGTTTGCCTCCTTATGTTGTACATGTATTTTTTATGTCTTTTATTATGTTGGGCAATTTTCTACAATTAGTAAAGGCATGAATCAATATGTCCTGATGATGATCCCATATTAATTAGGGATCGAAACATCGTCGATAGCTTACACTTGATGATTTAAATGCTTTATTGAAAAATCACACAAAGTGTACTCTAATACCAATTGTCTGTTTTAATTTTGAATAATTTGCAGACTGTCCTTCCTTGCCTCTCACTTGTATGTATGTCATCTGTCCTCACATATGTGGTAGTTGGACACAGGCTGTGTCCCGCTTGGAAATTGTCTAATAACCTGGCTTTATCTGACTATACATGCTATTAAACCTGTCCGGTTGGACAGTTAATATAGATTTGAATCTTGGTCTATATTTATTTTGCTTCATTCATTCGTGTAGATGTTTGGGACTATTGTCTTTTGAAACATTGTATACTCCCAAGGTCCCAGACCTATTGCTACTTTGGGTTCCCTTGTTCCTTATAACAATAGCCATGTCCACATCAGATAAGAACACCTTGATTTGGTATTCTGACTAGGCCAGAACCCATTTCAGTTCCCAGGGTTAACCCTACTACACCCTTCTGTTGAGAACCACCACTGTTAGCTGTACTAGGGGGAACAGTTGCCTTAGGGGCAATGGTGGCTGGAGCTGCCTCCTTCTTGGTGCAATCACTGGTCCAATGAGTATTTACTTTACATACTTTGCACCATGGTTTCTCAGGACCTTCTTTCTTTTTTGATTGTTGGGGACCCCCACCATTAGACCTTTTTGGGGACCTTGAAAAGACTTCTGGTCTTTTGCTTTCTCCCCACCCTTTTGGTCTTGCTTCTTCTGATCACCACCTTGGTTCTGTACCTTCTGCTTCACCCTGGTTGTCTGCCTTCTTTCCCAATTCTTGGGGAGAGGTCAGATCAGAGTCAACCAAATGCTGATGCAATAACTGGTTCTGACAGTTGTTAAGAATTTGTTCTCTCATGATCAAATTCTACAATCCTGTATAGTCATTAACCTATCTGCCCAGTAACCAGCCTTCCAGAGCCTTAGTAGCACAATCTACAAAGTCAGTCCAGTCCTGAGTCTGTGTATTCTGGGTATCTTTGAACAGCAACCTTTACTGCTCAGTGGTTAAGCCAAACCCATCTATCAGAGCACTCTTCAGGACATTGTAGTTGTCAGCATCCTGTTCATTAACTGTCAGGAGCTTATCTCTGCCTTTGACTGCAAATGAGAGCCACAGTAAATTGCTGCCCACTGACTCTGGGGTACCTGCTGTACTTTGCAGGCCCTCTTGAAAGCAGTTATCCACTTGTGGATGTCATCCCCACACTTGTAGGGAGGGACAATTTTGTTCAGGTTTTTATGGTCATAAGACCTTTCCCTATCTCTAGGAATTATGCTGCCGCCAGTGGGTTCTAACCCACTCAATTTTTCCTCTCTCTCAAGAGCCAGGGTCTTTTTTGCAAGGGCAACTTCTTGCTTCTTGATCCTAAACTTGGCCTCTCTCATCCTAGCTTTATGCTCCCTTCTCTGAGGTGAAGGGATTCTCCTCAGAGCAGAGGCATCAGACCCCACTGATGAATCAGAATGGCCAGATGCTCTGGAAAGTGATCTGGGTCTCCTGTACTCACCATTAGGCCTACTTGGGGGTCTGGACTGGATCCTTCCTTCTCCAGTCCCATGTAGTCCTAGGTTAACCTGGTTCAGTTCCCTGACTTCTACCTGGTTAGCATCCACATCATCCTCAGAATCCCCTTGGTTCTCACCAGTGGGATCTTCTGTTGAGGGATGGCCCCCTCTGTACTACCTGGGTGATCTGGGTCAGATGCCCTTACTGCATCATACTCCACTAAAATGTCTACCAGGTGGTTAAAGGTTGACTCTGTCCTTGTCTCGGTCTTCTGACTGCACACAGACTTCTCAGTTCATGAAAAGTAAATGTGTCATACTTAGAAGGTACCCTCTGGGTTTCTTCTTGAAGAGTTCCACTAGGGCCTGCTTCCAAGGACATTTTCTAGTGAGGTGTGGTGTGTGCACCTACCTACACTAAATGGTTTCCTACTAGAACCTCTCTAGGAGTTGTAGTGTAGAACCGGCTTTTTGGAGACCCCCCCCCCCCCACACACACACTAGGAGAGTCAAAGCCAGTGGTGCAGGGGACACCTAGAATCTACAGGGTTCTTCTTGCTCTAATCATACATTACCAAGGAGACCAGGACAACCAGCCGTGGAGGGAAGTAAGTTATTTATTAGCTCGAGCTAAGGACAGAGGTCCCAGAATGGTACAAAGACAACTCTACAGAGACTGCTGTTTTACTCCACAGCTTACACATATTTGTAGCGCTAGCCACACCCATTTGTACAATACACAGTTCCACATTTTGATAAGTTCCTCATTCTGACAAGTTCTTCGTCAGTCTTGTGGTGCAATCGTGGTCAGGGGACATCTGTTCTCTGATTGCCCAACTGGTGTGGTCATGGGGCACAGCCTCGTGCTTCCTCTATTAGTTGGTGTGGTCACAGTGCACAGCCTTGTGCTTCCTCTATCAGTTGGTGTGGTCACAGGGCACAGCCTTGTGCTTCCTCTATCAGTTGGTGTGGTTACAGGGCAGCTGGTCGTGACAGGTTGAGTTACCAACAATGGACAGGATGTGGCTGAGTCTCTGGCACAACTGGGGGGTGAGGCACACAGGCAGCTTCTCGGAATCAGCTCGACCACATGGAGCAAAGAGGGTTGAGCAAGCTTCAGCAGGGACATAAAAAGTAATTCTTCATCAGGTTGCCGAGAGCATGGCAACACAAAATGGAGTCTTGATGGTCATTTTCAAGCACAGTTCAACAGTCCCTCCTTTTGCCATGCAGAGGCAACAATCAGTCGTCGTCTAGGTCAATGTCCATCATCTCCTGGACCTCTTTCTCGACCATCATCATGGCATTCTGGTGATGTGTCAGGTGCAGGTGCAGACCGTCATGTTAACTTCACTCAACAGCATCAGTAGATGTTGATGTTGTGTCCCTCTGACACTCTATGATGGGCCCTCATGGATCGTGGAAATGGTCTGGTTTATCCTCTTTTTGACTGCTGTGTTGCTCAGGTCCTCTGGTGACAGATGGTCATCACTTTCTGGTACCGTCCTCTCAGGCGTTGGGGCACTGCCTTGCATTTTCTCCCCTCAATCCATTCATGGCGTTGGTTCACCGTCTGTGGGCCAGTCCACCTAAAATAGGTATTATATCTGTGTTTTCTTTTAGGACAAGTTGCACTGGAGTTTGCATTTGCTTAACACTTATTTTTGCTGTAGGCCAAAATAGAAACAAATCTTCTGAAAAGGAATATGTTCCCCCTTCAATCAAACACAGCCCTATACACACACACACACACACACAGTGGCTAACCGCAGCAAAACAAAATAAAAAATGCTCAAAACTCCCTGCGTGGACAGACTTTACATTACTTGTACAGGACTGCAGACACTTCTACAATTCTTTCTCTTAATAAAAGCATCTACATTGTACGCTTAGGACCATGCTCTTATATTATAGGAGCAGCAGGAAAATCCCAAACTGCTAATTTTACAGGTATTCTGATGGGTACGTTTTCTTCAAGAATGTTTGCTAAAAAACACATGGGTATCTTGCCTGCGTTCTACTTTTCATGATCCAAACTATGCAGACTACTCATCCTCTCATTAAAACATCAGACAGGATGGGCAGTAACATAGCATATATATATATATTCATTTTATTAATGTTAACACTTTTTAAAACAGTATTACTGAATAGCCAATTAAATGTCTCATGGCTATTTTATTTATTTATTTATTTATAGCATTTGTAGAGCGCTTCTGCAACCCTACGGGCATCCTGGCGCTGTGTACATATTGCTGAAAATACTGTGCATCAGAGGAGGGGGATAGTATAAAGTTCTGGTGAGATTAAACTTTGGGGAAGAGCCATGTTTTCACCTTTTTACGGAAAGCCATCAGTTTGTCTGTTTTCCTGATGTCGATAGGCAATTTGTTCCACAGATGGGCTGCGGCTATGCTGAAAGCTCTGCCACCATAAGTGGCTTTCCTGATCCTGGGTATGCTTATCAGGTTGGAAGATGAGGAACGGAGGGGCCGTGTGGGTATATACCATTTGAATTTCTTTTGAAGTGGTCGGGGGCCCATTCCGTGTACTGCCCTAAAGACAATGCAGAGGGATTTAAAGCAGATCCTTTGATGTACAGGTAACCAGTGAAGGTCGGCCAGAGCGAGGGTGGTAGAGGATCTTCGCTCTCGGGAGAGTGCCAGCTTCGCTGCTGCCGCCTGGATGCTTTGCAGTCTGGAGATCAAATAGGCCGGGGATTCCAGAAGCAGAGCATTACAGTAATCCAGGCGGCTGAGAATGGTGCTCCTAACTATGGTGGTTCTGACCTGCGATGGTAAGAGGGGTAGCAGCTTTCGCAGTCCTCTCATTAAAGCAAAGCAGCTACTCATCTGCTTGTTGACATTGGTCTCTAAGCTCAGACAGTCGTTAAAGCTGACTCCGAGATTCTTCACTGATTTCACTGGGGTTAATGACTCCCCCGAGTCCAAGGGCCAGAAATCGGTGGGTAGACTTCTGGTAATTCTGCCAACTGCGCAGTGCATTATTTCCGTTTTATCACTATTAAATTGTAGTGAGTTCTGGTTTAGCCAGAGTGTCATTTCTGCCATGCAGGTATGGAAAGCCGTGAGTGAGTTGGCCTGGGCACCATCAAGGGAAATCATCAGCTGCGTGTCGTCCGCATAGTTGATCACGCTAATACCGTGGGCCTTGATAATGCCCAACAGGGGTTGCATATATATATTAAAAAGTATCGGACTGATTGCGGACCCTTGTGTGACGCCATGTGGGACTTTAACAAATTCCGACTGATATGGGGGGATGGCTACTGCCTGCCATCTGTCTTTTAAATAGGAGTGAAACCAATCGAGCGCCACTCCGCCGATTCCAATGTTTTTTAGTCTTGTCAGCAGGATGTCGTGGCTCACCGTATCGAATGCGGCGGACAGGTCCAGCAGAATTAGGATTGCTGATTCCCCCCTGTCCGCCCTCATTCGCAGGTCATCCAGAACTGTCAGCAGAGCTGACTCGGTTCCGTGAGCTGGTCTGAAACCGAATTGCTCCTCTTCCAGGATGTTGTTGGTTTCTAGGAAGAGGGCAAGGGATCTGCTGACCCACCGCTCTATGATCTTTATAGGGTATGGCAGGAGCGATATAGGACGGTAGTTTTTTTGCAGTTCGGGTCTAGATTAGGTTTCTTTAATAGGGGGGTAACAACCGCCAATTTCCATTCTTTTGGTACTGTGCCAGAAATGAGGGATTGATTGCAAAGCTGTTGCAATACTGGGAAAAGGTCATCCCTGAACTCCTTTACTATTTTGTGAGGCAAAGGGTCCAGAGGGGACCCTGAATTTTCTAAGGTGGCCTTTGGGTTGGGTCGTCCTGCGTTGTCTTTGCTCTTCTCCCTATTCTCGGGGTTACTATTATCCTGCTCAGAGGAGATGGAAGCACCCTTCATTCCCTCAATGATTTTAGTGATTTTTTCCTGAAAGAAGGAAGCTAAGTCATCGCATAATTCTTGTGAGGGCTTAATTTGACTGTTCGCACAATCCGGATTGGATAACTCTCTGATTATCCTGAAAGTGTCACGGGACTTATTAGAGCTGTGGAGTAGTAAGTCGGCGAAATAGTTTGCTTTGGCTGCGATGATATCTTTTTTATATCTTACAATGGTTTGTCTCCATATCAGTTTCTCCGGCTCCGAGTAATTTTTTCTCCACATCCTTTCGGCGTTTTTACAGGCTCTTTTCAGTGCCTTCAGGTTATCCGTGTACCAGGGCGCGGAGGGTCTTCCTCTTTTCCTGATTACTTTCAGGGGTACAGTATCGTCAAGCTTTTTGGTTACTTCTTTACACAACGTGAGATAGTTAGTGGTGATGTCGTTCTCTGGGTTGAACGAATTCCCAATGTGATGGAGATTGAACTTTCCTTTCTCTTTCCTTTTTAACAGGCCTTTCCAATCGCGTCCAATAAAGGATCTGCTCTGTGTATTAGTAGGTCCTGTATTAGTCAAGGTGTGAATGTTGAAAAGTAGGAGATGATGGTCTGACCAATCTTCTGGGAGCGTTGTTCTCATTGTAATAAGATCCTCTGCAGCAAATATTAGATCCAGTGTATTTCCCTGTTTATGTGTGGGGGTAGTTATCCACTGTTTCAGCCCTACGTTTTCCCAAGAGTGGGTGATATTGTGGAAGGCCGTGTGTAGTTGGTCATTATCCCAAAGATTGAAATCTCCTAGTACCAGTAGTTTGCTGTGTGAGATTGATATGTTGTTGATGACGGCAATCAATTCCTAGTCAATTTCATAGACGGTTTAGACAGGCTCAAAAGAGATTGAGGAAAAGAGAGAGCAACCTTATTTTTCCTTACCCTTAATTTGTAGAGGAGCTAGCCTCCTCCCCCCATTTTGACAGTAGGAAACCTGAAACAGATTTCACTTCTGTTAACACTATCAACCCCTATTTGTAGCAACTGGGCATAAACAAACTCACTTCTGTCAACACTATCAACCCCTATTTGTAGCAACTGGGCATAAACAAACTCTGAGGAAGTAAATAGCATGTTTAAGCTATTTAAACATGTATACCCACCCAGCATTTCCCTTAGCATCATGGCTACCTCCTACTCTGACACGTCCTGGGCCAACAGCTGTGGCCAAAAGCCTCTCATTCCACTGACGGAAGTTCCAGTGATGCTATGTATAATGCTCCTAGTAACATGAGGATGTATGCTAGTATTTCCCAAAATATTCATATTGGATAATCAGTTTAACCAGTTTAAATACATTTATAGAAAACAAAAATAAACAAGCATTACCAAAGCCAGTAGGTCTGACATTGGAGGTCAGTCTTTACATTTTTCTTTTTCAATGCATGCCTTCTTCTAGGCATGTTTTTTTTTTTTTTTTTGTAAAACCATATTAGTGTTGGAGCTGCTGGGCCCTCACCATTCTAACAAGCATTGGCAAAAGCAAAAATAGTTTTTGTTCTCAAAAATTACACATTGCCACAGGAATTCTGTGAACTATACAAAACTACTTTGTGTGTCAATATGCTCCTTGTGAAACAGCAGAATACTGTCACTCACAGTGATGCCAACTGATAGAGAGAGAGAGTGGCAGGCATAATTTTAATATACGCAAAAGGTGCATGTGTACATTTGCGCATATGAAAATCTGAATCTTTCTAAGTTCACTTTTCCTCCAACCCCTTTTTTCTAACCCTGGAAGAAGTTTTATGTCTGGCACTGTCAAGAGTACATTTCCAACCCCTCTCATTATGAGAATATTTTAGAAGAATTTGTGCAAACTCTTAAACACACAAGTCACTAGGTTTGCACAGACTCAAAAGGGCATTCCAACCCTACTTTGTACTTGCTTTACTGTTCATAGTACTTAGCATATTTTTATACTTCATATTCTTACCTTCATTTGAATTTTTCTCTCCTGATGTTTTTTAAACCGCTTTCTAGTGCGCTTACCATTATTTTCATCTGAGATCCTGTCTCTGGATGTCTGCTTTGTACTTACAATGTGCGCGTACACCCTGAAAGATAAATTCAAAACCTCTCCTGCAAGGGAAAGGTCACCTGCTTCACTACTTCCTATATGTGTAGGTACACATAAATTATTCTCTAACCCAGGCTCTCCTGCAGTGTATCCACATATCAATTAGTTTATTGATACAGAGAATATTTTTAAAAAGATTCTCTACAGTCCCCTGTCTATTTTAAATGCCAGTCATTGCCCCTTTTATTAATACTATGTGTTAAATACATATTTGAAGACTTCATGATTAGGGGTCCCCAGAGGAGGAATCTGATAAGATTCCTCCAATGTGGAGTGCCGTGTACAACAACAACAATACCATTTCTGGAATTTACAAAGTCCAGGCATCTCTAGATGTGTATCCTGGATCCAAACGTCAAAGGGTGCGATCGAATATTTACAGCCTATAACTGTGCTTACCCCTTGGCTTCGGCTTTTGCAAAAGTCGAATCAAATACCAAAACCAAAATACAATTCACCAAAGAAGTGGGCCACTCCCACTCTTACCTGACCGTTAATCTTCCGTCACACGGCAAGTGTCACAAAGGTCTCGATCTCCAAAGACTAGGAACCGGAACTGGGGCGTCAGTCGAGGCCGCAGTTTGGTAGCCCACTGGAGGGAGGAATCACGCAATCGGAGACCCCGGGCCCACAGAGACAATTTTCAGCCAATGTAGTGGCGCGCCTCCCTTGGAATTCGATCACGGACCCCTCACGACCACCAGGCTTGATGACGACCACCAAAGACGCCCCACGTTGAGGCGCCAGATTGTAGAACCGGCTTTTTCGAGACCCCCACTAGGAGAGTCAAAGCCAGTGGTGCACGGGACACCTAGAATCTACGGGGTTCTTCTTGCTCAAATCATACATTACCAAGGAGACCAGGACAACCAGCCGTTGAGAGAAGTAAGTTATTTATTAACTCGAGCTAAGGACAGAGGTCCCAGAATGGTACAAAGACAATTCTACGGAGACTGCTGTTTTACTCCACAGCTTACACATATTTATAGCGCTAGCCATGCCCATTTGTACAATACACAGCTCCACATTTTGATAAGTTCCTCATTCTGACAAGTTCTTCGTCAGTCTTGTGGTGCAATTGTGGTCAGGGGACATATGTTCTCTGATTGCACAATGTCCAAAGCCCCGTGCTTCCTTGCCCAACTGGAGTGGTCATGGGGCACAGCCTTGTGCTTCCTCTATTAGTTGGTGTGGTCACAGTGCACACCCTTGTGCTTCCTCTATCAGTTGGTGTGGTCACAGGGCAGCTGGTCGTGACAGGTTGAGTTACCAACAATGGACAGGATGTGGCTGAGTCTCTGGCACAACTGGGGGGTGAGGCACACAGGCAGCTTCTCAGAATTGGCTCGACCACAAGGAGGAAAGAGGGTTGAGCAAGCTTCAGCAGGGACATGAAAATAATTCTTCATCAGGTTGCCGAGAGCATGGCAACACAAAATGGAGTCTTGATGGTCATTTTCAAACACAGTTCAACAGTAGTCAGGGTGTGCTAAGCCCTTATCACCTACAACTACTGTGAGAAGTTAGCCTGGCATATGATGTCCACTATTCTAGTGGGCACCTTGCACCAGTCTAAACGACCCTTATTGATGGTGGTTGTAAAGTCAACCTTATAGACAAGCTATCCTAGTAGTAGCATGCACCAGCAGTCTTAGGCTAAAACTTCAGAGAGCATGTGAAGCAAGCTGTTTAACCAATTATAATCCCTTGAATACCAAATGAAAGGACACCACACAAGGTATATATCAAAATATATATGTATTTATTTCTAACACAACTCCTCTGCACTCTTTATGAGGTCAGAGATCGAGATACATCACAAGTTACTCAATTAGCATACGATAAGTTGCACAAATACAGTTATGCCCTAGGGGCCTCACAAACCATATACTAAGTGCTATATGGACCACTTCAGAAATAGTGAATAGGCCTAGGGGCTAGGTAATCGCTGGAGCTACACTAAACAACCAAAGGTTAGGAAGTAGGAGACCCACGGGAGACGCGTGCAGTGTCTAAACACAGTCGCGAGTTACCATTGACTTATAATCGAGAACGAAGAAGTTACAAAGTTACTGTTTAAGGACACATCCGGATGGACTACGGTAAAACCCCTTTAAACTAGGACACTTCGAGAGTCAAGACCCACGGGAGCACCGGAGTACTCGAGTCACCTCACCCAGGGAAGCTGGGTGCATAGGTGTCTTTTCGTGTCGGGTTTCGTCAATGTTTTCTATGGAGATCTGCAAAGAAGTGCTGCAGGCGACCAGGGGAAAAGTGTCCGGGTGGATCCAAGGGTAGATCGAAGATGTGAAGAACCTGAAAGCAGTGGGGACAGAGTCTTGGTCACTAGCCAGTGACCAGGAAGGAACCAGGAAGGAACCAGGCGATGTCGAGTTGATTTCAGGTGAAGAGGTGAAGCTTGTCTCTGCAGCCACGAGGACCAGGAGGTGTCGACGACGACCAGGAGCTGGATTCGAGCTGTCCCACGAAGGATCTAGTTGACTGCGGTGTCGGAATCCGGATTGGACCCAACAAGCCTTGGTAAACGCAATCCATGCAGGAAGTGAAGATTGGCTTTGGAGCAGACCAGCAAGGTCTGGTGAGCTTCTCCTTTGCAGGGATGCTGGAGCACGCCTGGAGCAACCAGGAAAGCAGTTTGGTTTCAAAGGTTTTTCTTCAGGGGGCTCACTAGCCAGTGGGCTAGCAACCGGGAAGACGCGTTGAGCTGAAATGCAAGAGCGGGCCCCACGCGGCACTCTTGGAGTGTGGAGGGTGAAGCTTCGGTGCAAATGGTGCTCGGGTCTGGGTCTTCTCGTACCCCAATGCACAACTGCGAGGGTACCTCGGTAGTCGAGCTGTTAGCAAAATGCAGGATGTCCAGGGTATCCGATCCCACGTCTCGCGTGTCCGCCACAGGTATCAGCTTTGCTGTGGATGTGGGTCGGAGTCAGAGAAGTCTGAGAGTCCAGTTCCTGTGTCGCTGAGTCTTCGGGTTCCGGCAGGAGTGTCGACAAAGCAGACCGGCAAGTTACTGGTGGTGCCTGTTTGCACAGGGTAGTCACTCCTTGATCACAAGGGAGATGTCTTCTAGTCAGAATTGAATGTCAAAGGTCCAAGAGTTTCGTATCAGAGTTTCGTTCCAGGATAATCTAAAGTCCTGGGGACACAGCACCTATCTTTATACTAAGAAAATGGGCTGGATTACCTGCTAGGTCCCTCCTATGGGTGGACCTGGGAAGGGGATGGTTAGACCCCTTTCCCTTAGTCCAGTTTCACCCTAGAGCGGGGCTGGAGTGCCCCAGCAACTGGTTTGAACCGGGCTATGCATGGAGCACCTTGTATGCCCCAGGCAGTGTCTGGAAAAGCATCTTTCCATTCAACCCACCCTACCCCAATACACTACAGGCTGTCTGGGGAGATGCTGGCACCTCCCTCGACAGGAAACCTATTGTCCAGGCCGCCCTTGCTGGAGTTTCCCCCAGCAACAGGAGGTCAGACTTGTGTCTGTGGCAGCAGCATCCATTTTGTGATGCTGAGGCTCTGCTTAACTTTAACCGGGTAAAGCAGTAACATACATGTCTTTTCCCTCTAGAAGGTTGGAATGCTACCCCGCCGCCAGAACTGGCGGGTGGGGGTAGTATTCTAAAGTGTTTGACACCTTACACGACATCTTTTGATGAAGCCAAACTAAAGTTAGCATTAACCGCGAGGATTATAATGCACTTAAGAGTATATGGTATGGCTATATCATAGAACAGCTATAAGGAGATGGTTCCGAAAGCTGCAGAGGGGCTCAGCTCATGCTAGGGCAGCCTCTCAAATAAATCCAAGTACTCTGCCTCCAGGATTGTCGAGGCCTACCATAGGAGTGGCTTATCCATACTAATATAATAAAGAGAGAGCCCAAACCTTTGAGGCGGGTAATCTCAGGAACCACAGCACCAATCACAACACCCAATACAGCGTTGGAAAGGGCAGTTGCAGCAGAAGGACATAGGCTATGCAGACGCCCACCATATACATTTAAAAGGTAAAAGAACCGTGCCAGCAAAGTAGTCCCTTGTGGGCATGTCTGCGTTGTGCTGGGGGCGTGACAAACGCTGGGGGCGTGTGGTACGTTCCGCCCTTCATGCCGTGTCTCATATTGTGTGCTAATCCCACACTGCTCCCTTTAAATACCCCTGCACCCCATAACCATCACCCACCCTTACTCCTTAAAATACCCCAACACCCTTAAACACTAACCCATCTTAACCCTATAAATATACCCTGTACCCCAAAACCCAAACCTATCCCTAAACCCTAAAAATACCCCTGTACCCCAAAACTCAAACCTATCCCTGAACCCTATAAATACCCCTGTACCTCAAAACCCGAACCTACCCCTGAACCCTAACAATACACCTGTACCCCAAAACCCAAACCTAGCCCTGAACCCTAAAAATACCCCTTTAGCCCAAAACCCAAACCTAGCCCTGAACCCTTAAAATACCCCTGTACCCCAAAACCCACCCCTGAACCCTAAAAATACCCCTATATCCCAAAACCAACACCTAGCCCTGAACCCTAAAAATACCCCTGTACCCCAAAACCCAAACTTATCTCTAAACCCTAAAACTACCCCTGTACCCCATAACCCAAAACTATATCTGAACCCTTAAAATACCCAAACACCCCAAAACATATACCTCAGTACCCCAAAACATATACCCCTATACCCATACTTATCTTACCCAAACATAAAAAAACCACATGCTTTTACCATTCATGCATTTACAACGAATTTCGTTGTAAATGTATGCATGGTAAAAGCATATAAAATATAATGGCATTGGAGAGTCATGGCACTTTCGTAATGAAAGTATGCGGAGTGATGGTATGCAGAAAGAAAGTTGCGGAATAATGGGTGTTTACCCTCCCCCGGTAAGTACATTGGTGGCATGGCGGCCCACATCTCCAGCAACATACTATTTTTTCACCACCCATTTGAAAAATGCACAGGTTTCTCTCATTGATGGCCAGCACCGACATACACTTTTAGACACAATTCCCGCCACAAGTTCTAGAATTGTGAACTTTAGAGCTGGGGAGCTACGTTCTAATCTCGGCATCAGCTAAACATCCTGTGATTCCAGACAAATTGCTTTGTCTCCCCGTGCCTACCACAAATGAATGTGTTCTTCTGTAATGTAAATTGTGCTCATGCCATGTTGTCGAGTTCGCGCTATATAATATTGCAAGGAAAAATAAAGTAGGGAAACTCGAGTTCACACACTACTGAACGCGCACTCTTAAGTGCATCAGCAGTGCACTATGCATCGGAGCGTTTCACAGGCCTGTCACAGATAAGAAATGCTATCAAAACAAAATCCTACAAAACAATATACTACTGGCCGGCAGCAATTCATACCCGGACAACGTCGGGACGGGCTGCTAGTAGGTGTATGTGTCTATATATAAAGGTAGATATAGGTATACTATATCTAAGTAAGGGGTGATTACACCACCTTACCCAGGCTGTGTGAACAGACCTGTGGTGTCAGTTTGGAAGGCAAACCAGGGGTGGCACAATACCTGCTTTAGCCCCTGGTAGGCCTAGGGTACACCTATGCCCTGGGTACCTATGGTACACTATACAGGGCTTACAAGAGTGACCCAGTTACCAGTCTGGTATGTACCTAAAGTACATGGTATCAATTTAGAGAGAGAACAGCTGGGCTATGGGTCTGATTTGCAGGCCGACAGCCACACTAAAGTCGAAAAACCAGAGAATCACAGCAAAAAGTGGGGGGACCATAGGAAGCAGACCCTACTCTCATACACCCGTTCGGACGACTCGGACTCAACCACTCGCACCTGACCCGATCACTTGAACCCAACTTCTTGGACCACTCGGACCAGTTCCGACCACTTGGACCTGATCATTTGGACCCATTTCGACTACTCGGACCCGAACACTAGGACCCGTTCTGACTACTCAAACCCGACCACTCAGGCCCGTGCCGACTACTCGCACCTGTCCTGATCACTCGAACCCGAATTCTCGCACGCGTTCTTACCTCTTGGACCGGACCTCTCAGACTTATTCCAACTACTCAGTCCCGACCTCTTGCACACGACCACTCAGACCCGTACCGACCACTGGGACCCATTCTGACCACTCAGAACCAACCACTCAAACCCGTTCCGACCATTCACACCTGACCCGACCACTCACACCTGACCCGACCACTCAAATCTGACCACTTGGACCAGTTCCAACCACTTGAACCCAACTACTCGGACCTGTTCCGACCACTCAGACCTGCTCCGCCCCAACCACTCAGACCAGACCATTCGGACCCATTCCCACCACTCGAACCCGACCACTCAGACCTGTTCCGACCAATCTGATCTGATCATTCTGACCCATTCTGACTGCTGGGACATGACCACTCAGACCAGTTTTGACCACTCAGACCAGTTTTGCCACTCAGACCAATTTTGACCACTCAGACCAATTTTGACTACTCAGACCAGTTTGGACTACTCAGACCAGTTTTGACTACTCAGACCAGTTGTTTTGACTACTCAGACCAGTTCTGACCACTCAGACCAGTTCTGACCACTCAGACCAATTCGGACCACTCAGACCCGTTCTGACTACACAAACCTGACCACACAAACCCGACCACTCTGACCCAATCTGACCACTTGAACCAACCTGACCTGATCACTTAGACCCGACCACTCAGACCCGCTCTCACCACTCGGACCCGACCGCTCAGACCCGCTCCGATCCGACCACTCTGACCTGTTCCGACCACTCGGATCCGTTCTCACCACTCTGAACCGACCACTCAGATCCGTTCTCATCACTCGGACCGGACCACTTGGACCCATTCTGACCACTCAGATCCGTTCTGACCACTTAGACCCGACCACTCAGACCTGTCCTGACCCAATCACTTGAACCCTAATTCTCACATGCGTTCTGACCTTTCGGACCCGACCACTCTGACCCGACCTCTCAGACTTGTTCCGACCACTTGGACCTGACCACTCGCACACGACCACTCAAACCCATTCCTACCACTCACACCTGACCACTCAGACCCCATTCCAGACCACTCTGACCCAACCACTTGGACCCGACTACTTGGACCCAACATGACCACTCGGACCTGACCGCTCAGATGCGACCAATCGGACCCGGACCCGACCCAACCACTTGGCCATGACCCGATCACTCTGGCCTGTTGCGACCACTCGGACCCGACAACTCGGACTCGACCACAATGACAATGACCCGTGCTGAACACTTGGACCTGACCACTCAGACTGTACCACAAAGACCCGTGCCTACCACTCTGATCTGTTCTGACCACTCAGATCCAAACACTCGGACCCGAACACTCAGACCCTTTCTGACCACTAACTCCCAACCCAACTACTCAAACCTGACCACTTGAACCCGACCACTCAAACCTGTTCTGACCGCTCAGACCCGTTCCGACCGTTCAGACCCGTTCCGACCGCTCAGACCAGTTCTGACTACACAGACCTGACCACACAAACCCGACCACTCTGACCCAATCCGACCACTTAAACCAACCTGACCACTCGGACCAATTCCGACCACTCAGACCAGTTCCGACCACTCTGACCTTTTCTGACCACTCAGTCCTTTTCTGACCACTCAGTCCTTTTCTGTCCTCTCGGACCTTTTCTGACCTCTCAGACCCGTTCTGACCACTCAGACTTGTTCTGACCACTCAGACTTGTTCTGACCACTCAGACCCAATCACTTAGATCCGACCACTCAGACCCGCTCTGATCCGACCACTCGGACCTGTTCCGACCACTCGGATCCGTTCTCATCTCTCTGAACCGACCACTCGGATCCGTTTTCATCACTCGGACCGGACCACTTGGACCCGTTATGACCACTCGGACCCGACCACTCGGATCCGTTCTGAACACTTAGACCCGACCACTCAGACCCGACCTGACCCAATCACTTGAACCCCAATTCTCACATGCGTTCTGACCTTTCGGACCCGACCCCTCTGACCCGACCTCTCAGACTTGTTCCGACTACTTGGACCTGACCACTCGCACATGACCACTCGAACCCATTCCTACCACTCACACCTGACCACTCGGACCCCGTTCCAGACCACTCTGACCCAACCACTTGGATCCGACTACTTGGACCCAACATGACCACTCGGACCTGACCGCTCAGACGCGACCAATCGGACCCGACCCAACCACTCGGACATGACTCGATCACTCTGGCCTGTTGCGACCACTCGGACCCGACAACTCAGACTCGACCACAATGATCCGTGCTGAACACTCGGACCTGACCACTTGGACTGTACCACAAAGACCCGTGCCTACCACTCTGATCTGTTCTGACCACTCAGATCCAAACACTCGGACCCGAACACTAGGACCCTTTCTGACCACTTACTCCTAACCCAACCACTCAAACCTGACCACTTGAACCCGACCACTCAAATCCGTTCCGACCGCTCAGACCCTTTCCGACCGCTCAGACCCTTTCCGACCGCTCAGACCCTTTCCGACCGCTCAGACCCTTTCCGACCGCTCAGACCCTTTCCGACCGCTCAGACCCATTCTGACAGCTCAGACCCATTCTGACTGCTCAGACCAGTTCTGACCACTCGGACCAGTTCTGACCACTCGGACCAGTTCTGACCACTCGGACCAGTTCTGAATACTCGGACCAGTTCTGAATACTCGGACCAGTTCTGAATACTCAGACCAGCTCTGACCACTCAGACCAGTTCCAACCACTCAGACCAGTTCCGACCACTCAGACCAGTTCCGACCACTCAGACCAGTTCCGACCACTCAGACCAGTTCCGACCACTCAGACCAGTTCCGACCACTCAGACCAGTTCCGACCACTCAGACCAGTTCTGACCACCAGACCCGTTCTGACCACACAGACCCGACCACTCTGACCCAATCTGACCACTTGAACCAACCTGACCACTCGGACCCGTTCCGACCACTCGGACCCATTCCGACCACTCGGACCCATTCCGACCACTCGGACCCGTTCCGACCACTCGGACATTTTCCGACCACTCGGACCTTTTCTGACCACTGGGACCTTTTCTGACCACTGGGACCTTTTCTGACCTCTCGGACCTTTTCTGACCACTCAGACTTGTTCTGACCAGTCAGACCCGATCACTTAGACCAGACCACTCAGATCCGCTCTCACCACTCTCACCCGGCCACTCAGTCGGGTCGGACACTGCTATCTCAGACACTGCTATCCTCCTGCTAATCTCAATCGAGTTTTCAAGTTAATTACTGAAGTACGAGGATTCCCTCCTTCCATAGGAGGTATATTGAAATAGAGGCCGTGACGGAAGTATAACCAGCGATAAGATATAAGAAACCAAAACAGATATCTATAGCCTGGATGAAGTCGCAAGATTGATTCCCAGAGGCGACAAAACACGTGTCGGCTAAGAACGTAACAGAAAATAAAGAACAGATGACCAAAAGAATTTGTGGACTCTTATGACATTACTGTCAAATAACTATATGCAGATATTAGCGTGTGCTGGAGTGTGTAAAGTTACTATTTAAACGTATAGGTTCTGGACTATCGAGCACTTTCCAACAATCTTCAAAGTTATTCCAGCATTCATACACTCCGTACTGGGAAGCATTTTTGGAGGGCTTCTGCTGATCCTATTACTTGTAGTGGGCATCTCTGGTTTTAATTTTCCTTCTACGCAATGGATGGCCCAGTTCGAGAGATGAAAAAAGCACTGCTGGTGCGAAGTTGTCGTGAGCGCATGGTACTCCATCTGGGCATACCTCTGCTTCTGGAGCTAAGCGAGCATTAGTTCCTATCTTTCAGACCAGTCTCAATTGACTGCATCTTGCCTGTGTTCCGCTGCCTATTCTGCGGATACGAATGCGTGTTGGGCATATGTCTGACCCTTCCATCGGTTGCGCCACCAGACATAGAACTTCTACTGGACCCCTTAAAGACCCACGTGTATCAGTGTCTTCAGTGTATTCCCATGTTGATGACGGCATTCTTAAAGCCTCCACAAGATGCTTCAGCTCCTGTCGGAACGGACAAAGGCTCTACAACAGGCTCACATGAGTGTTTCCTCAGCAGCTGCTGTGGGAACTGAAGAAAATTACCTTTGCTCCATTTACCTGATACAAGAGGTGTTACAGGGGCCGATGTCTGCGAATGCGAGCGACAGTGATATTGCGTCTCTCACACAGGACACATAAACATTTGGATCCTCGTTTGATGGGAACAGGTCGGCCTTTTTCCAAACAAGACCAAATTGGAATGAATTTTTTTTTTCTTTTTTTTCTGCTCTCACTGAGCACCATGGCTTTCGATGTGCTCAGTCGGTCTGATTATATATAGGCTGTTTAATGGACTTGTAAAGCTTTTGAATTTTAATAGCTTTTTACATATACCATGTTTTTAGATCTTTTTAGACATTGGTTTTAGGACACTGTTTTAAGCCTTTTTTAGTAGGCTTATTTTAGCATTATTTGACCTTATTGCCCATTCGGATGAGGAGTGGGTGTTATGTACCCCAAACTAGGTCTAAGTAGCAAAACAACCTTTCACCTACATTTGTCCTGCCTTGATCTGCATAACGGTTCTAGCACTGACCTTTTACCCAGTTATATGCAAAATAAATGTTGATTGGTTTCCTTGAAACTAGCCTCATTTATAATGCACGAGGTACGTACATAACAGGATTAACATACTCTATATAAAAGTCATGGTCATTTTCATCCTAGGCCAATAGAACTACTTTGCATAATTGCAAGTATTGATTTAGGCTCATTTACATAATCATACTCGCAGCATATCGATTGTAGTAGGAACCCTGAGGCTATCTTTATGGTATAAAAGAACCATACCATAACAAGATAAGCAGAGGTGACGCTTCCACGCTGACACTGTGGTCCTGCATTCTGAAGCTTTAACACGCAGCAGGGTGTCCAACTCGAGACCAAGACGGGGTTCTTCGTTCACTCCCATCAGGTAATGGGGTTGGCTCCTTCAAGGGGATTCTTGGCTTTACACCAACATATATGCTACGGACACTTAGGTAGGGTTCGGATAGTAGGAGTTTGCTTGATTACTGTCATGTTTATTTCCAGCATATATTCACTGTTTTAGCACTATGGTAGAATTCTACCTTTTATTTACTCTGTTGGTGATTTTAATCTTTTACATTTGCTTCTGTCTAATGAATGTCGCAGCAAACATGTTTTATATTAGAATGACGCAGATTCAATAAATGTTTATTGAAAACGTTCCCAACGTTTTTTTGTGTATCTCTGTGACTAAGTGAGCACGATTGACTGAGCGAAAAGTACTGTACTGTTTCCACGATCCCTGAAGGGTCGAGGGCTAGCATGTTCGATGGTTGTCAGAAACCACTCGCTCCTTGGTAAAGTTAGGGGGCTTATAGCGGCACTGTGAGCTAGCAGGTCTGTAGTCTGACATATCCTTTGGAGGTGTCCAGAATCAGTCTAGACACCAATTCCTTAGTTCACGGGTACTCATAGTGTGGCCCGCGGGCCACCAGCGGCCCGGCAAGCCTTCCTTGGCGACCCGCGGACCTTGCAGACATCGTACCTGTGTTTAAAAAATGTTTTTAATTGTGTCAGCAAACACTGCCGTTTGCAGCAGCGCAGACTCTCAGAGACTCTGCTCTGTAGGGGCCGGGGGATTCCAGTGATTGTCAGAGTGGAGATGCAGGGGCGCTAAGAGGTGAAATACAACAAAGCTTAATTAACATTTAAATGGTCTTTTAAAGACCCGTGAAGTACTGGGATGCGGCTGTGTGTGCGCGCCGGGCTGAAGGCTGACACACACACACAGGGGTGAGGTGACAGAGGGAGGGAGAGGGAGAAAGAGGGAGATGGACAGGGAGGGAAAGAGAGGGAGACAGAGGTTGACAGAGGGAGGGTGACAGACAGGGAGACAGAGAGAGGCAGTCATGGAGAGACAGAGGGAGGTAGACAGAGGGTGGGAGGGAGGGAGACAGAGGGTGGGAGGAAGGGAGACAGGGAGGGGGCAGGGAAGGAGACAGGGAGGGAGCGGAAGGGAGACAGAGAGGGACAGAGAGAGGGAGGCTGAGAGGGAGGGAGACAGAGAGAAGGAGAAGGAAGGAGAGGGAAGGGAAGGGGGAGAGGGAGAGAGACAGGGAGGGAGACAGAGGGAGGGAGAGGGGGGAGACAGAGGTTGACAGAGGGAGGGAGACAGGAAGAGGCAGTCAGGGGAGACAGAGGGAGGGAGGGAGACAGAGGAAGGGAGGGAGACAGAGGGAGGGAGGGGGAGGAAGACAGAGGGAGGGAGGGGGACAGAGGGTGACAAAGGGAGGGAGGCGGACAGAGGGTGACAGAGGGAGGGAGACAGAGAGACTGAAAGAAGGAGGCAGAGAGGGGGGGAGAGGGTGGGAGGGAGACGGAGGGAGACAGAGAGAGGCGGGCGACAGAGGGAGGAGGGCGACTGAGGAGGGTGACAGAGGAGGGAGGGAGACAGTGGAGAGAGAAAGAGGGAGACAGAGGGACGGAGACAGGGGGAGAGAGAGAGGGAGACGGAGGGTGGCAGAGGGAGGAGGGCGACAGAGGTAGGAGGTTGACAGAGGGAGGAGGGTGACAGAGGGAGGCAGACGGAGGGAGACGGAGGGAGGGAGAGAGAGAGAGGGAGACAGAGAGAGGGAGAGTGAGAGGGGGAGGGGGAGAGAGAGAGAGGGAGAGATGTGTGTATGCCGGGTCAGTGGCTCAGTGGACGAAGGCGTCCGCTGCAGAGACCTGTGTTCAACCTCATGGTCACACATTTTTTATGCTTTAGCCCCTTCCCCTCCCCCTCTGACCCCGCTCCCACCTGTGCGGCCCTCAGCCGCAAACCACACTGTAAATTTGGCCCCCAAGAGAAAGTTTGTAAGTACCCATGCCTTAGTTTAAGTTACCTACAAATGTCCTGATCCTATGTATTTTTAGGAACTACACAACAATTTATGCCTGCATATATTCATTGCTTCAACAAGATGGTAGACTTGTGTCTACTGTTTACTCTTTTGGTGCTTATAATCTCCTTTATTTGCTTCTGTCTCCTAATTATCGCAGCATACATATTTTATGTAAAAATAACATTGGTTCAATAAATATTATTGAAAATGTCCCACTGTGTATTCTCTTTATATTTCTCTGAGAACAAGTGAACAAGAGTGACTCAGCGAAAGGTTCTGTACTGTTCAAACGATTCCTGAGAGGTCAGGGTCGTCATGGTCAGTGGTTGCCAGAAACTGTTCGCTCCCTGGTAGCTTAGGGGGGGCTTACAGTGGCACTGTGAGCTAGCTGGTCTAAAAGCCACCATATCCTGTGAGGGTGTCAGGAAACTGTCTAGGCACCAAGCCCTTAGTTTATGTTGTCCAAACAATGCGCAGATCCTATGGATTAGTAGGAACTTCAATACACTGGGAGGGACTTAATGCTTTAGCTCAGACTTTTGCTTATTTTTTCCAGGAGCTTATTCACGGCATCCCCCACCGCCCGCAGAGGTTGCAAACCCTCTTCTGTCCAGCATACTACTGCCCATACCAATTGCTCTGGCCTGAGAACTGAACCAGGACCTCACGCTGGAGGAGGTGGGTTCTGCAGTGACGGATTTGCAGGCAGGGAAGACTGCTGTCTCGATGGGTACCCCATAGAATATTGCAAGCGCTTCTGGGACATCTTATGCCCCCATCTTTTAAATTTCTATGCAGCTACACTACGGCAGGGGTCGTTACCACCCGACTGCGCCACAAGTGTAGTCCCGCCCAAGGAGGGTCTCCTTGCGGATCAATGCTCAACCAATCATATTTTCCTAATCAACGTCGATATTAATATTTATGCGAAAGCTCTAGCGACATGGTTGGCTTGTGCATTACCACACCTGATTCATCCAGATCAATGTGGATTTCTTCCAGGTCGCAGCACGCATCACTGTAGCAGGAGGGTCCATGCAGCATTATCTCTGGCATCTGACCTTGATGGAACCCGGCCCCTTTTGGTAGTTGATTTCACCAAGGCTTTTGACAGTGTCATAAGATTTTCTTAAGAGGATCCTTCAGCGGGCTGGCATAGGAGAGGTGTTCCGGCATATGATCCGTCTTCTCTATCATGCCCTAACCGCTCAAGTCTGAGTAAATGGGGTTCTCTCGCCCCCATTTCCCATAGAACGCGGCACACGCTGGAGTGTCCACTTTCCCCATTGTTATTCGCCTTGGCGATAGAGCCCCAGGCGCAACTTATATGCTGCGATGCCCAGGTCTGGGAGAGGCTTTGAGGACCGCATAGCGTTATAGGCAGGCAATGTCCTTTTTTTTTTTTTTAAAGATCCGAAGCGTTTCGGCCCCCGATGTCTGTCACCTCTTAGTTATACGACGAGACATCTGTACTCCGCATTAACGAGGACAAAACTTGTCTGGTAGAGGTGAAGGGAGATGCTGTGGGGTCGATTTGGTACCCCAACATTCCCACCCGGCACAGCTCCTTCAAATATTTAGGGATTCACCTGTGTTCCCTCCCGGATCTGGCCTGGGATCCTAACTTCCGGGGACTGGCTCTTACACTTGACTGTGACCAGAGCCGCTAGGCTACTCTTCCATTGAATCCCATGGGGCGTTCTACCCTGTTCAAGATGGTGTGCTTGCCACGCTACTTGTACGTCCTGGGCATCTATCCATATCCCATTCCTTGCAAATGGTTCCAGTCACTGACTGCTTAGATCACTAATTTTGTGTGAATGGGTGGTAGGCCCAGGGTAGCTTTTCAGTCATTACGCAGATTCCCCTTTGATGGTGGCTTGGTCTTATCAGACATGTACCTTTACTACCTCGGAGCCCATTTGGTACCGATTAACGACTGGTTCCCAGGTGGGTGGGAGGACCCGGTGTATCGTCGAGAGATTAACTTGATGAGTCTGGATGGTCTGCTTGAACTTCTGTACGGGGCGCGTCTGCCCGCCACATTACCTTCTTGTACGCGGGTGTCCTTTACCTGCTGGAGGGCGGCTCATCAGCTGGGACCTCCATCTCACTGGGATGACTCCTCTGTGGCGGGGAACTTGGCTTAGTCAGTTCTCAAATCTGGAATGCGTTGTTCCTTGGGACCGAATCCGGGTTTCCTACCTGGAGGATATCTATAGGGGCGTGAGCCTTGTGACATTTCAGGACTTAAAGACCAGATATACCCTGTCTAATTCAAAGTTCTCTTGTTACCTTCAATTACGCAACGCCTTGCAGGCACATGATCTCCCAGACGCTCCAATACCCGAGTACAGCCCCTTGAGGCAAAGGTTTTCTTTGGGCATCTGGAAAATGGGACGATCTCCGTGATCTATTGCTCGCTGGTGATCCATGCCCCTGATGGCATTGAGTGGGCTAGGCAGAGGTGGGAGGCCTGGGTGGGAGAATTGGATCAAGATGAGTGGAGGGAGGCCTGTATGGTGCCTGTGAGCTGTCGATTTCATCTTGGTTGTGTATGGTTCAATTGAATTACCTGCATGCAACATACGTCACCCTGCAGCGCTTAAAGCACCTACGCCCAATGCCCCTGCTGTATGTGCGAGATGCACACTTCCAGCAGCAGATTTATTACCTTGTCGCATGGGACGGTCCAGTGCTGAGGCCCCTCTGGGAGATAGTGGGACGGGTACTTTCCTCTGTTCTCTGCCGTACCCTAGAGTTCACACCCTGTGATGTGCTGTTGGGGTTGGTGGTGGATATTGGTGAGCGAGTATTTTTGGTAGGTGGCCTGCTTATTCTAAAAGAGATGCTGTTCAAACCTGGAAGCAGCAAACACCACCAACCATCAGGGGCTGGCGCACAGGGTGGCTTGGTCCGCACACAAGGAAAAGTCAGTTTTTGAGGCTCGTGGTTGTCTTCAGAAGCACAACCAAATGTGGCGGAATTTGTGTAACTACTATGGCCTGTAGAGAGGACCCTGTACTGTTGTGCAATATTGACGCGTGGGCTTGCTGTATTGTTGTGCACATACAATTTTCTCTTTCAACCTGTGATACTGTGTGTCTTGTCGTAAAACCTTCAATAAAGTTGGCTATAAAAAATTTAATAATTGAAATTGGGGACCATCTGTATAAATATGAAAGACCATATTTTCTTTGGATGTCCTGTTTCTTTTATAGGGTATTAAACCTCTATTGGTATTGGCTCTTGTATTATCAACATCTAACAACTTAGAATTGGCAGAAATATGAGTGAATATTTGTTGCAGATATTAAAGTTTTGTAATAGTTAAGAAAGTACAAGACACTGTGTCAATAAAGTATGTGAAGGAAGATGGAAATGTTTTATCAGTTATGTGAGGAGGAATATTGTGCATTCATGGATGGTGCGTATTGGACCCAGTGGTTGATGGATGTGGCACTTAGATTCTCACCTTTCAGCCACTTAAATATAACCAAAGAAATTTTAGAACTCAGTTACTTCATCATTTCTTAATGTTATTTTTATTTTTTATTTTTTGCAGACTGAATCGTGCGTCCAATGAAAGCACCTTATCTCTCTTCTTCCGATCACTGTTGCCAAATTTCAATTTACAGGTATGTACAAATGACCAGTAGACTTTGAAAATGGATCTTTTATTATTGGTGGTGAGAGGTTGTTTTTCTTGGGAGCTCTTAACAGCCATTTTAGGCCCTTCTGATACACATGTAAAATGCATAGTTTCACAGATGAACGGGGAAACCGATGTAAAAGAGCAAAGATTTGTTTTAATCTCATCTGCCCACCTACCTGCCATCCAGCTGCAGGACTAATCATATATATGACAGCATTATCTTTATGTCCTCAAAGGGACTTCTTCAAGGAAGATGTTTTGTAGAGTTCGGGAGTATGCGTCTTATGGTTCATTGGGGAAACTAATGAGATTGCATTAAAACAATATATGCAGTAACATATTTTGATGCCAAATGTTAAGATTTCCTCAGCAGGTTGGTTTCATGGCATGGGCCATAATGGATACATCAAATACAGTACTTTTACTATGTGACCAGATAAATTGATAAGTACATTTGCAAAGAGTGTGATCTGCATACACTTTAGTAAAGTCTGCAGTACAGTTTTTAGGTCGAGCTGGAGTTGCATCCGATGGGATGCTCCGGTTCGACAACTTTAGTCAGCCGTCTCGGGGGAATTAGGGACAGGAGGGTGTTACGCGCCTCTGTTGCCGATTTGGCTGGATTTGGGTGCGTGAACGCGCACGCTTTCGCGTTGGTGAACAGGCACGCACGCACGCAGGCACACACACGCGCGCACATGCACGCAGGCACACACACACACACACACACAAACGCGCAGGCAGGCACGCACACACACGCAGGCACACAGACACACACATACAGGCAAACTCACCCCCCCCCTTACCAGGCTCGGACCACTGTGGCCAGCGTGTCCAGGTCTTCCAGCGGTACTGCGGCGGCTCCTCTGGAAGCGGCGGAGGCGGCTCCTGCATAGAGGTAGGTGGGCACCAGGCTGCCTCCTCTCCTTGCTGTTTGCCAGTGCTGCTCGCCGGGCCGCCCGGCGCTCTAGCCGCCCCAGCCTCCATCGGCGGGGATCCCCCCTCACAGCCGCTGTCCTGGCCACGGAGTCCCCCGTCGGACGCCGCCCCGGAGTCCGAACACAGCACTAGCAGCCCGGGGCTTCCGCGCCACATTACCTCGGCTCACAGGGAAGGCATGTGGATCTCGCCGGGGGACAGAAGCTCCAAACAGAGACAGCGCACCTACAGCCGGCAGCGGCGCACAGCTACACACAGAGCGGCGCGGAACACACAGCCCCGCCCACTCAACAACTAGTAGCCAATACCAAACGCCCTAGGTCTCAGTACAGGCTCTATTGGCTGCGGCATGTTCCCACTCCTCCCAGCCCGGATACCACACTCGCGTTTTTTTTTTTTTTTTTCATTCGCGTCCGCCAATGCTTGTTTAACTTTCGGCGTGAGTTCTCACAGGCTCCTCTCTATCCCCTTCCTTTAATGGCCCTCCGCACTATCTTTCTTCTACCCTCCACCACGTTTCCGGACAGAGACGAGTGTAGAATAAAGTACATCTAGTGGAGAGGTAAAAAAAGCTGCCGACTACCTGCCCTCTCGAGTCAGCGACAGACTAACGGGGTGCCCCCTGTGGTGGGCAGTTCGACCCGACTAAAGCGCCTCGTAGAGAAAAAAGAAAAACGCTAAATAAACTTGAAATGGATTTCCGAATGGAGAAGTGTCGGGAGTCGCCTCCAACGGGACATGTCACGGCTCGCTGGAGGAGAAGAAAAGGCAACTTATTCCCAACGGAGGTGGGCATGATGCCGACGTGTGTGCCAACGGGTCTGCCAAGCTGCCCGGAGGGTACCCCCCGCTGGGGCTGCGGGAGCCCGCGGCCGAGAGCGCCACCTGGACCCGGCAGATGGACTTCACCATGTCCTGCGTGGGCTTCGGCGTGGGCCTGGGCAACGTGTGGTGCTTCCCTTACCTGTGCTACAAGAACGGCGGAGGTAGGTGGCCGCCTCCGGGCGCCTTGAAGCCTTTCTGTCATCCTTGTGCCATTTGCAGCGCTTTCTGTCATCCTTGTGCTCTTTGCACCGCTTTATGTCATACTTGTGCCCTTTGCAGCGCTTTCTGTCATACATGTGCCCTTTGCAGCGCTTTATGCCATACTTGTGCCCTTTTTAGTGCTGTCTGTCATACTTGTGCCCGTTGCAGCGCTTTCTGTCATAATTGTGCCCTTTGCCGCGCTTTCTTCTCTGCCGTAGGCGCGTAGTGTCACAGTGCTGCCACTAACAACCTGTGTGCGTGTTATCAACGCAACAAAATGCAACGTGACCCTCTGGAGTCACAGTGATCTCAGCAGCAGGTAGTGAACCCACAGGGCTATCCAACTCTCTTCGGTGTGTCTTTCAGTGCCCTTATTAAGTGTTCCCCTGTACCACACATACGTACTGCGCGTCCTGCCTTCTGATTGGATGCTTGGTTGACCTACGTGCACAGAGCCCTGCCGACTAAGAGAGGCTCTGCCCCCTCGCCCTCCCCAGCAGCCGAGGACAGAGGGGTAGTGTTTCATGGAGTCGCCTCTCTCTCTAGTCACGGCTTCTTGGAGCTGTCTCACGCCCTCTGCTCTTGTTCACCAGCCTGCTTTAAATCGTTCACACCCGCTGCCACCTGTGCAGGGGGCATCCTGTACCCCTCCTCCCTTACTCCAGGCGATGGCGTCACGTCCAAGCCCTGCTCTCAGTATTCTAAAGTCGATGGAGGGTCTCAGGCCCTGCTTACACTCACGCCTTGGGTTGTGGAAGCCCCCCCCCCAGGCCCTTCAAACGTGCCCCCCCCTTCTTTTGCATTGTGCCACTGGAGGCAAAAGTTAATCATTGTGTAGTACTGGCACACTTGCATAGCGCTTCGTACTCTGGGAGTGCATTGAAGCACTATCCTTGTTACCAATTCCTGGGCGCCCTTTTGGAAGGCGTGTGCCTAGAACAGAGCTGAGGGTGGTAAGCGCTAGATGGGAAAGGGGGTCTTCTGTTCATGCGATTCGAAGTCCTGTGTCTCACTATTTTAGTAGAGACATAACAAGCCAATGTATTAATGCTTTGACCACCTTAATGCATACATTTAGCATCAATGTGTATGTTTCTTGTATTGCAGTGGCCCCACTCTATCTATCACCCTCACTCTATCTATCGCCCTCACTCTATCTATCGCCCTCACTCTATCCATCTATCGCCCTCACTCTATCCATCTATCGCCCTCACTCTATCCATCTATCGCCCTCACTCTATCCATCTATCGCCCTCACTCTATCCATCTATCGCCCTCACTCTATCCATCTATCGCCCTCACTCTATCCATCTGTCGCCCTCACTCTATCCATCTATCGCCCTCACTCTATCCATCTATCCCCCTCACTCTATCCATCTTATCGCCCTCACTCTATCCATCTTATCGCCCTCACTCTATCCATCTTATCGCCCTCACTCTATCCATCTATCGCCCTCACTCTATCCATCTATCGCCCTCACTCTATCCATCTATCGCCCTCACTCTATCCATCTATCGCCCTCCCTCTATCGCCCTCCATCTATCGCCCTCCCTCCATCTATCGCCCTCCCTCCATCTATCGCCCTCACTCCATCTATAACCCTCACTCTATCCATCTATCGCCCTCCCTCACTCTGTCTATCGCCCTCCCTCACTCTGTCTATCGCCCTCCCTCACTCTGTCTATCGCCCTCCCTCACTCTGTCTATCGCCCTCGCTCTATCGCCCTCCCTCTATCGCCCTCCCTCCATCTATCGCCCTCCCTCCATCTATCGCCTTCACTCTATCCATCTATCGCCCTAACTCTATCCATCTATCGCCCTCCCTCTATCCATCTATCGCCCTCCCTCTATCCAGCTATCGCCCTCCCTCCATCTATCGCCCTCACTCTATCCATCTATCGCCCTCCCTCACTCTGTCTATCGCCCTCCCTATATCGCCCTCCCTCCCTCTATCGTCCTCCCTCTATCTATCTATCTATCGCTCTCCCTCTATCTATCTATCGCCCTCCCTCTATCTATCGCCCTCCCTCTATCTATCGCCCTCCCTCTATCTATCGCCCTCCCTCCCTCTATCTATCGCCCTCCCTCTATCTATCTATCGCCCTCCCTCTATCTATCGCCCTCCCTCCCTCTATCTATCTATATATCGCACTCACTCTATCTATCGCATCACCACAGCATCACCACAGCATCACTCAGGGGCACCACAACATTACTCAGGGGAACCACAACATCACGATGCGCTACCACAGCATCAATCTGTGCAACCATTCAACAACAACAACTGGTTCAAATATGTTCTCTCAATGTTTCAAGATTTATTACAAATGTCACAAAAATATGTTAATATTTCACTTCTGTTCTTGGATTTTCGTCACAATAAAATACACTGAACGTAATATTCACAAAAGTTATTTACAAAAGTTTAAGCTATTGCCAATATAAATTACAATAACTTTTATTGAAGTATTAATTATTTTAAAAAATAAAAGCCATTGTTATTTGTAATATCAAAACATCTAAGTCACGGAAAGACAACACATATTGCATTACAAATGTTCTAGGTGTCACATTTGCGAAAGTTAAAACTATTGAAATTGTAAATGACAAAGCTATTAATTTAGCTATTTTCAAAACCAACACATAAATACAAACATTGTCATTTACAAGACCAATAGCTCAAACTTTGCTAATGAGTGACCTATTGCATTGCAAATGCTTGTTTTTGTAGTGTGCTCTTTATAACGCATCACATCCCTGACAAAGCGCCAACGCGCCTTTGTGGTTGGTAACATTCTAATCCATCCGAAGTGTAATGGATCGAAATATGTCTGTCATGTGGCCTTCATGGGTAGTGTTTTAATGGCATGTGTGAATTTGCTACAAAAAGCAGTGAAAAACAGAAACCTTACACATTAGATGCTATTGTATGGAAGGATACAAAGTGAGTGTGTGTGTTTGCCCTGTTTGGAAAGTTTTTGATTTCATGCATGTATGGAGTACTCAAAAAATGTTGCACCAAAAAAGTGTGAGAAAATGCACAGTTATGTATGCATGCAAATACTTTACACATTTTGGATGGTGATGATAAGGAACGGAGAGTGAGTGTGTAAGCCAGTGATTCTGTATGAAGAAATGAACTTAAGTTACAAGAACAAGAGAGGTAAGAGTGAGTATATGGTTCAAGGGGACGTTAAGGAGGCACTAAATAGAGTGGTTCTGGCCCCAATATCCAAGTTTCCGCACGAAGATGGACACCTGGACTAGATGCCATCTGGCTAAGAGAGGTCAGTTCTAGTTATTCAGTGAGAGTAAGTTAGGAAGACTGTTTTGAAGAGTTCTCACAATAAACTACAGACTACGAACAAGCATTTCAAATGGATTTATGACAATGCATGCCTTTACCTTGCATGCCTTTTCCATATATATATTACCTACTGGTGGTCGCCAGTAGGTTGGTATAGTTAGGACCTAGTTTCCATATGAAATCCGCAACATTCTATTTGGAATAACTTTGGCGCTGGTTGACGAATCTTCATGAAATTCTCAAAGAATCCTTTCCTGAAAGTTTCAGGGTGATTCGTGAAGCGGGGGCCGAGAAAAATGGGGGGTCCCAAAACGTGTTTTCCAAATGCAATTTTCCATAGGGACTTTCAGACACGGCTACAGCCCGGACAGCTGAACGGAATTACACCAGATTTGGCAAAAAGGTAGAGTTTGGTTCGCAATAGTGTAAATCCGTTCAGTAGTTCCTGAGAAAATCATAAGTAAAATCATAGATATATCTATAGACGCAGTACTGTACGCGTATCCTCCCGAGCACGAGCTTTATGCTAATTGGCTGTCAACACTCCAAACCAGGAAGTGTTGGCAGCCATCTTCACAATAAAACAGAAAAAGATACGCGAAAAGGGGGCAGGGTAGAAACACCCTGACCCCCTAGGCCTGCTTAGGGGGTCTCACAAGGACCCCCACGGCCCTTGTGAGATTTTTTTTTTAAATCACAGGATACACGCAAGGTACGCTTACCCTGCCGATGCCAAAAAAAGACCGAAGCGCGGCTCCAGCGTTTTAATGTTAATTAGCCGGGGGGGCCAAATCCCGGGGGCTTTATACAAATAAATCCCCCCCCACACTGCCCCAGGGACTGCCATCCCCCGGGGCAAAGTAGGTATTATAGCGGGGGGCACATGGCCCCCTGCAGCCCTGGGGACCGCCACCCCCGGGGCTTATCTGTATAATGATGGGGGGGGACCGCCACTCCCCGGGGCTTTAGTGTAAAGTATGCAGGGGCGCACGGCCCCCCCCACAACCCCGGGGACCGCCACCCCCGGGGAAAAGTAGGTATTATAGCGGGGGCACATGCCCCCCCCGCAGCCCCGGGGACCGCCAACCCGGGGCTGCGGGGGGGCTTAACTGTATAATGATGGGGAGCCTCTAAGGCTCCCCGGGGACCGCCACCCCCGGGGGCTTTAATATGAAGTATGCGGGGGGCTCAGGGCCCCCCTGCAGCCCCGGGGACGCCACCCCCCGGGGCTTCCTTTTTAAATAAATTTAAAAAACAACCTGTGTGGAGGGGCTCAAGCCCCCCCACATGCCCTAGGGACCGCCACCTCCCCGGGGCACTACATATTTATATTGGGGGGTCCGTGACTCACCTGTTATCAGGAGAGACCTCAGTGCTACATCTTTCAGCCCATTACTGATCCTGAAAAGTAATTCTAACCATACTTACAGTAACTTGAATTTCCTTCCATAGGCTAACATTGACTGGTTTCACTTGGAAATTCTTCTAAGTGTGGATTTTTGGAACTTTAAAAAATTCCTCTAAAATCAGCCGAACTAAAAATTCCGATTTACTCACTTGTTATCAGGAGAGATTCATAGTGTTCCAAGAAGAGTCCCCTCCCCCAACGTTAAAACTCGTTCTGCCTGCCATGCAAAATCAGGACATATCCAGCAGCAGGAGAGGGGGTGGTGGTGGGGGGGGGGGGGGCGGGGGGGGATGGGAGGGGGGGGTCAGCAAAAAGAAAACGCCCTGGGCCACCAATGCAAGCTGGGGGGAGAAAAGCAAAAATCGCCAAAAACGTTGCATCCATCGAGGACCCAGTGGTCACGTCATTTAACAGCTCCACTTGGTCTGTACCACTCGACAAAGAAGGACATAGTGGCCATCAAGCACGTGTGGGGGAGGAAGCATACCTTGACTTGGGTCCATTGTTTTGGAAAAAACCTGAGGGCACTTTTAAGAAGCTATATCGTTCGAGGCATGTGGGCCGCTAAATTCATATCTTGTGCATAGATCGCCGCCTAGTGTTGGGTCCGGATGATTGCACCTTGTTGTCCTGGAAGAGTCTTTGAAATATCACGACATAGGTGGCTCCTCCCCTGGATTACAGTGCGCATGGGCATCCTCTCCATCCTTAGATTGTGTTTTTCCGCCATTGGGTTCGGATGTGTTCCGTGACTCTCGTTCGGAACCTATAGGAAAAACTTGTTTTCTTCAGGCCAAAAGGCCTCTTTAAGCGTCTGTATTGTACTTCATTCGGTTCTGAGTTAACTTATCCGGTTTCCCGGATACTTGAGCACGTGTGCTCCCAGCTTTTAGGCCCGATCGAAGATTGACATCGACAATGGAATTCCAGGCCCCGTTTAAACGTTGACCAGTCTGTAACGCGAAGTACCCTCTCTCAGACGTGCACCCTGTGTGCAACAGATGTCTTTCTCCGGACCACGACGAGGAGAGTTGCTTGGCCTGTTCAAAATTCAGGTCGGAAGAGGCGCTCGCTCTTCGACGTGAGGCGAGACTACCGGCGAGGAGAGCGTCGGATGTGGAGGATATCTTCGAGGCTGGGGACGACGAGGGCGTCCAAGAGGAGGAACCGGAGCACTTCTCCGACCCGGCCTCCTGTCAAGAATCTTACTACGGAGAAGAGGTAGACGATGAGAACGTCGAAGACGATGAAGCCGTCGAGGTAAGAGACGACGGTATGGCCATTGGAGCCGCGGAGGGCGGCTCCAGTGATGAGCAAGACCCGACCGAACTTTCGGGGGTCGAAAGTGACACTGTCTTGTCAAAGGCTCAGGTCGAAGCATCGCCGGAAGGCCTTAGCCAAGATCTTTATACTCATTCTTCAGCCCCGCAACCTGGCCCGGCTAAGAATAATTCAGAGCCTTCGGTGGGTACGCCTTCGAAAACGAAAACGAAACTGACTAAAGACAAATCGAAACTGAAACTGGTCAAACCAGTATTCGTTTCGCAAAGCCTCGTTCCATCGGATCCTAAGAAGGCTCGAAGTGTCATTGCCCCTTCGGGGTCACAAAAGGGTGCCAACCCGAAGATCGGCACATCCAAGAAGGTGCCAAAGGCCCAAAGAGACGGAGCGACGTCATCTAAGGCTGCCCTCGAGGGCGTGGACACTGAAGACGGACTTGAGTCGCAGCCGCCCCTCAGTCCGGAAGCATACAAGCTGATGCTGGTGAAGGTTCTCGAAAACAAGCACAAAATGGCCGCGTTGGAACGTGACGCATCAAGCCGCGGCCATTTTGGGAATCCCAGCACGACACCTGGCTCGAAGTTGGCGATAGCTGTGAAAAAAGTCAAACAGCCATCGGGGCCTCCACCTATAGTTTTGGACTGCCTCCGACTGCAAGACCTAAAACGTCTAAGCCGGCACAGGGCTCCGACCCTGGTGCGATGATGTCGAACCTTAAGGGAACGACCGCCACTCCTGAAGGCGTCGGTTCCACTCCACCTTCTTCTGAAAACTCAAAGAAATTGTACATTGACTCTGCAACCGGAAGACTCACCCTTTTCAAACGGAAGATCTTGCCGGAAAAGCCAATGGAATCCTATCAAATTCCGCTCAAAAGGAAAAGAGACTGCTTCCTCGCCAGTTCTTTACGAGTCCGTAAGGCCTTATGGACAAGCCTTTACTCATTCCCCCACACGCACTGAGGATGGTGGGGGTGATGACCAGAATGACGAGCAATTCAACTATCCTGATGAATCTAATAAGGATGACTCGCAGGATGTGCTCGACGATCAAGGCACGGCGGACACCCAGTCTTACCAAGTAAAGACAGCCCCCGCAGAGGATACTGCGGCATTCAACGCTCTATTTGAAAGGGCAGCGTTGAACCATGATGTGGTCATGCATGCAGACCCAGTTGAGGAGGACTTTCTGTTTGATACCTTCCCTACATCGGACAGATCAGTGAAGACGCTGCCAATGCTGAAGGGTGTCCTTAAGCACGCCAATGACATTTTCAAGGACACAACCAGAGCAAGGGTGGTGAACCCACGTATTGAAAAGAAATACAGGCCTGCTCCTGTGGACCCTACGTATATCAGGGGTCAATTGCCATTGGACTCTTTGGTGGTCTCCAATGCCCGGAAGAGGGCGAACTCACAAACGAGTGGTGATGCTCCTCCCCCAGACAAAGAATCCAAAGTATTAGAAGCTTCTGGGAAGCGGGTTGCTGCGCAGGCGGCGAATATTTGGAGAATAGCCAATACACAAGCTCTACAGGCTAGATACGATAGGGCTCACTATGATACCCTAGAGCAATTGTTGCAACACTTGCCTGATGCATATAGAGAGGGGGCGGAAATGTTGATTCAGGAAGGGAAACTGATATCAAACGCTTCTATCAAGTGTGCCCTAGATTCAGCAGACACTGCAGCCAGGGCCATTAACACTAGTGTAATGCTACGGAGGCAGGCTTGGTTACGAATTTCAGGGTTTAAGCCAGAAATACAAACTAGTTTACTCAATCACCCCGTTAACCCAGATTTCTTGTTTGGGCCTGACGTTGACACAATTCTTGAAAAAATCAAGAAGGACACCGAGACGGCTAAGTCTATGGGGGCCTTGCAGTCTCAACAGTTTAGAGGGGGTTCTTTTCGTCGCTCAGGTAGTAGAGGGCCGTCAAGGGGGCAAACATCTCAGCAAACACAATACAATAAAGGTGGTGCACAGACCACCTTTAACAAAAACAATAGAGGTGGATACCGTGGTAACAGGCCAAAGTCAGAGGACGTGGAAATAATAACACCAGGTCCTCAGCAAATACCAAACAGTGACGTCTTGTCACTGCCCCCGGACCATGTAACACCGGTCGGGGGACGACTCCAGCAGTTCCTGCCAGTCTGGGAAGGCATTACCACAGACAGGTGGGTGAGGCAACTTATCCAGTACGGGTATTGTTTAGAACTGATATCCACTCCACCCAACATACCACCAAGACACCATCCTATGTCCGCAGAGCACTTAACATTATTACAGCAAGAAGTGGCCAGCATGCTGCAAAAAGGGGCCATAGAACTGGTGCCTCTAGAGGAGCACGGAACAGGGGTGTACTCTCTCTACTTCTTAGTCCCAAAGAAAGACTGGTCTCTCAGACCCATTCTGGATCTAGACCCTTAAACCTATACATCCTTTCAGAACATTTCCACATGCTGACTCTGCAGCAGGTCCTGCCGTTGCTCAGTCAGGGGGATTTCCTGGCAACTCTGGATCTGAAGGATGCATATTTCCATATACCCATACATCAGGCACACAGGAAATACCTCAGGTTCACTATTCTGAACATGCATTACCAGTTCAAGGTACTACCCTTTGGAGTGACCACTGCTCCCAGAGTGTTCACCAAGTGCTTGGCGACAGTGGCGGCACACCTTCGGAGACAACACATTCATGTCTACCCTTACCTGGACGACTGGCTTGTGCAAGCGAAGTCGGCCCAGCAGTGCACCAGCCACGTGTCCCGCACGATTCATCTTCTGCACAGTTTGGGATTCTCTCTAAACTATCCCAAGTCGCATCTTCAACCCGCTCAAGTACAGCAATACTTGGGAGCGACGTTGGACACTGTGACAGCTACAGCCCAGCCAAACTCAGTGCGAATCGACAGCATGCAACTGCTGATTCGCAAATTCAGACCACAACACTCACTACAGGCGCGAGTGTTTCTGCAGTTGATAGGCATGATGGCCTCCTGCATATTCATAGTCCCGCACGCGAGACTGCACATGCGTCCGCGTCCGCTCCAAGAGTGTTTGGCACGACAGTGGAATCAGGCTCAGGGTCAATTGAAAGACCTAGTGTTGTTGACCGGTCGTGCTCTCTGCATTGGTGGAATCCACGCAACCTTTGCAAGGGACGACCGTTCCAGGAGCCTGTACCACAAATAGTGCTCACGACGGACGCATCCCTCCTGGGGTGGGGGGCGCATCTCCTTTATTATACTGTGCAGGGACTATGGTCGGATCTACAGAAGAAGATGCACATCAATCTGCTGGAATTGATGGCAATCTTCATGGCAATGAAGACTTTCAAAATACATCTGTGCAACAAGGTCGTGTTGATCCGGACGGACAACATGACGGCCATGTATTACATTCAGAAGCAGGGAGGTACTCCCTCTCCACAGTTGTCACACTTGGCTCAGAGCATGTGGAAGTGGGCCATTCAGAGGAACATTTTCCTCATGGCGGAGCACCTCGCGGGCCAGGACAACCAGATGGCGGATCTGCTCAGCAGGCTCAGCCATCAGGTGCACGAGTGGGAGATTCATCCCTTGGTGCTACAACCGTACTTCCGGCAGTGGGAACATCCAGACATCGACCTGTTCGCCACAAGCGAGAACGCAAAATGCCCAAACTTCGCCGCCAGGTTCCCACACCCGCGGTCTCAGGGCAATGCGATATGGATGAACTGGTCAGGCAGATTTGCGTACGCTTTTCCGCCGGCCCCGCTCATACCTCTGGTGGCACGGAAACTCAGACAGCACTCGATGACTCTCATCCTGGTTGCTCCAACGTGGGCGAGGCAAGCATGGTACACCACGTTCCTAGAACTTTCCGTGGTGCCTCATCAAAGACTGCGTCTTACACCCAGTCTTCTCACCCAGAGCCATGGCGAAGTTTAGCACCCAGATCCGCAACAGTTAAACCTTGCGATATGGCTCCTGAAGTCATAGAATTTGGGTATCTGAATCTGCCTCCTGATTGTATGGACATCATCAAGGAGGCAAGACGGCCTACCACTAGGGCATGCTATGCTGCCAAATGGAAACGTTTTGTCATTTACTGTTCCAACCATGACATAAACCCGCTGGATGCATCAACGCAGAACATTATTTGTTACCTGTTACATTTATACAGATGCAATCTGACATACAGTTCTATACGTATTCATTTAGCTGCAATAGTGGCTTACTTACAGAACAGGCAACACCTTTCGCTGTTCCGAGTGCCAGCCATAAAGGCTTTTATGGAGGGACTCAAGCGAGTCATTCCACCCAGAAGGCCTCCTTCACCGGTCTGGAATCTTAATATAGTTTTGACCAGACTTATGGGACCTCCTTTTGAACCTCTCCACTCCTGTGAGATACAGTTCCTAACTTGGAAGGTTGCCTTCTTAGTAGCGATCACATCGCTGAGACGGGTTAGCGAGCTGCAAGCCCTAACCATTCAAGAACCTTTTATACAGGTTCACGCAAATAGGGTGGTGCTACGCACTAACCCTAAATTCATGCTCAAGGTAGTTTCTCAGTTCCACATTAATCAAACTATTGAACTGCCAGTTTTCTTCCCTAATCCAGACTCAGTAGCAGAAAGATCACTGCACACATTAGACGTCAAACGAGCTCTCCTGTACTATATAGACAGGACGAGGGATTTCAGGAAGACTAAACAACTCTTTGTTGCTTTTTCACCACAGCACAAGGGCAAACCCATTTCCAAATCTGGTATAGCCAGATGGATTGTTAAGTGTATTCAGATTTGTTATCAGAAGGCTAAACGCACACTAACAGTCCCCCCAAGAGCACATTCCACACGCAAGCTAGGGGCATCCATGACTTTCCTGGGTAACATTCCATTAGAGGACATATGTAGAGCAGCCACATGGTATAACATACATACATTCACCAAACACTACTGTGTTGATGTACATTCCAAGCAGCAAGCTGCTGTAGGACAGGCTGTTCTAAAGTCCCTCTTTCAGGCTGCTGCAGCTGGCTCAGGCAACCACCGCTAAGGGAGAAACTGCTATTCATTCTATGCACAAGATATGAATTTAGCGGCCCACATGCCTCGAACGGAATATGCTACTTACCAGTATGCATCTGTTCTTGGCATGTAGGGCCGCTAACATTCATATCGCCCGCCCATCCTCCCCGGTGCCTGTCGCAGCTGTAGTAGTCAGAATTATCTGTAAGCATGGTCATCACGTATTGTATTGGACTCCATCTCTGCCATAATGGCGAAAAACAATCTAAGGATGGAGAGGATGCCCATGCGCACTGTAGTCCAGGGGAGGAGCCACCTATCTCGTGATACTTCAAAGACTCTTCCAGGACAACAAGGTGCAATCATCCGAACCCAACACTAGGCGGCGATCTATGCACAAGATATGAATGTTAGCGGCCCTACATGCCAAGAACAGATGCATACTGGTATGTAGCATATTCCATCCATTATATGACCGACTGGACTCTATTGAAAATAGACTGGTATGCCTCGAACTTTCGATGGCATCAGTCCAGAAGCAGGTGGGATCCCAGTCTAGTGCACTAAACGGCCAGCATAAACCTACGACAGTCCAAAATCCAATTGCACCTAGTAACGTTGGTGTTGCAACGGGGGGGATAGTTCCACTCAGTCAGCAACCATGATGTCTACTGTTGTACTCCCGCCTTCTACCTCGGCAAAGGATGGGAACACATCTCTGGGCAATAGGATGCACCAGGTAGCTGGGAGTAGACCGGTCGCCACACAGCATAAATTGTGTTCAATGCCTATGCAACGTAGTGTAGCCACCTTACCAAACATTGATCTCCCTCCTGAATCAGCCCCCTTTGTGGTAGTCTTGGTGGGGGTTCCCTCTTTGGCTCAGGAGAAGCGGGAGTCATATGCCGATCTTAAAAATAAGTGCACCTTCTGGCTCAATAAGTATCGTCCACTGCAGACTAATATGCATGCAAAAATTTTGTTTGCCAGGAGGGTGAATTGGTTAGGAAGGTGTTGTAAGGCGGTGACGGGGGACTGTGTCATTATTAACTTTAGAGACTGGAGGTGTGTTAATCACATCTGTAACTGGCCTCAAAATGACCGGTCCCCTGGGATACAAACACTCCCCCTATCTTATTTTTATGGCCCCCCGCTCCCATAGAGAGGGATACTTTTTCACTGGGTGAGGCACCTAATCCCTGTCCCTTGGGGAACATAAGGTTGTTCAATAGATTTGAGGCTCTCTCGGTACTGTGGGATTGCGACTGACGGTATGTGCTCCGAAACCCCGTCTTGAATAGAATAGTCTCTGGAAATGGGGAAGATGTAGTAAGGAGGGTCGGGCAAGTATTTGCCCTGGGAAGTAGGCATGAAGGGAATGGTGTCAGCAGGCAAAACAGCACATGTCTAGGCACTGTAGAGGTGGCTAAAAACGAGTGCCCATTAGCAAAGCAGAATAGTGCATACCAAGCCCCTAGCGTATCTCCTGTATCTCCTGTGTCGGGAGAATTAGCTCTTATATCAGACGGGACAGTATGCCAGACAACTTTTATTTCATGGAATGTGGCGGGTTTGGGGTCTAAACTTAATTCACCCGCTTGGATGGAATTTATTGACAAATTTGATATTTGTCTTTTACAGGAGACTTGGGCCGTTGAACCTGTGTTTAAAATGGGTTATTTGAATTTTTGTCCCTGCGGTCAAAAAACAACTAGGTCGCCCTATGGGTGGATTAGTGGTATGGGTTAGGCAGAGCCTCAAGTGTCATACCCAACTTCTCCCTGTGGCAAGTAGTGACATTCTCGCTGTCAGGTTTAGCTTTCCATTGAACTTAAAAATTGATATTTTTAACGTTTATGGTAGGGGCCTTCCAGGTGGTAGGAAATCTGATGTTGTATCAGATCTGGAAATATTGCTACAGGCTACCCCCACTAATGTTCTGCCAATAATAGGAGGAGATTTAACTCTACTTTCGAGCCACTTGTTCGCGATGATATGCATTTAACAGAGGATGAGGATTCTAGGTGGGGAGTCCCTCAACTGAATAGTAAAAATATAAGAAAATGGACAGAGGCCGCAATACAACTGAAGGGTCTCTGTATGGGGTCCCAGTTGAGGGCTGCTAATGGCCGAACATTATCCGACAGGATGAGTAAGGCAACTTTCGATAATGGTGTTAGGGCAAGTAATATCGATTACTTACTTGTTCCCCTTAAGTTGTGGCACACTCTTATTGATATGGAAGTAATGGCCCACATCGAGAGTGACCACAACCCCCTGACCGCGGTGTTCAACCTGGGATTGCATTAAGAGAACGAATTGCCCAGGGGATCTATTCCGCCTGACTTAATAATAACAAATGATTAGCGCCACCTTAAGTGGTGCCAAATTGTAGAGCACCAGAATATTATGTCTGATATTGAGTCAGGTTTGGAAGGTGTTCTAGCAATTATGGAGGTGGGTATAACGCAAGGGCCCTCGTATAAACCTTTTATGGATGCCCATGATAATTTTTTTACCAAACTGAAAGCTTACTTCTGTAAACCTAGCCAAGGTAACCGAGTCCCAACCCGGAAAGCGGATAATTGGTATGATGTCTCTTGCCGTCAAGCTAGGGGGGAGCTGGGACAAGCACTAAAAACCAAAGATTTTAGGGAAATAAGGTTGGCTCAAGCAAACTATAGGCACAAACAGCTCGTTGCTAAAAAAAATATGGGAAGAGAGTAGGTGGAAGGACCTTAAGGCGGCATGTAAGTCCAAGAACCCAAACATTTTTTGGAATCTTTTTAAATGGGACAGGGGAGGGCATCGGGAGAGCCTTCAAAATAATGTTGCTCAAAGCGCATGGGTAGACTTCTTCAAGCCCCAATATGCTAGTAGTGAAGCCGGCAATAGTGAGGGGACTTATGTCCACAATTTTTATAATGAGCCCGCCTTCACTGTAAGAGAAGTAGATAGGGCGCTAGATCTAGTGACCGAGGGACGCACTCCAGGAATGGATTGTGTCCCGGCCGACCTATTCTTATACGATAAAAATAGATGGCGGCTATACAACATGTACCTGGCAAATGCAATAGCTCAAGGGATGGAAATTCCACATTCGTGGAAAGGTGCTGAAATAGTGCCTGTTTACAAAAAAGGGGATAAATCGTCAGCAGGCAATTACAGACCTATCAGCCTGATTGACTCCATCCAAAAAATCATGGGACGGCTGGTGTTGGGGAAAATCCAGACCTGGATGGATGATGACAACATCTTGAGTCACCTCCAGGCTGGCTTTAGACCCAAGACCAGTACCATAGACCAGGTCTTCTGGTTCATTATCTTATACTGGTGCACTGTGACCGTGGAGAAAGGTACGCTATACGCCGTTTTTGTTAATCTAAGGGCGGCTTTTGACCTGGTTCCCCGTAATAAATTGTGGCAAGTTTTGGAGGAGCTAGGGATGGCCCCTGAGTTGTTGAGTTTGATCGTCCGCTTACATGAGGATACATTTGCTCGGGTTCGGTAGGGACGCAAGGGAGAGGTTACGGAACCCTTCCCTGTTGAGCCGGGAGTTAGGCAATGTTGCGTTATGGCGCCAACCTTGTTTTCGCTCTTCGTGAACGGGGTCGCGGATTTCCTCTCCTTGGTTCCGACCAATGCCCCTGCAATGTCTAGTGAGCGAGTCCCGATCCTCATGTTCGCGGACGACACCTTGATAATCTCAAAAAACGCCAAGTGTGTTTCGGTGTGCCTTAAGGCGCTTTGAGGCTTTTTGCTTGGACCGGGGCCTCGTAATAAACACAGAGAAAACAAAGTTTATGGTCCTTACTGACCGTAAGCCCCTTGGGTCTGTCAAACCTTTTAGAGGGAATATATACTTAAATAATTCCCCGCTAGAGCAGGTTGATGTCTTTACTTATCTGGGTGTCACCCTCCAGAGAGATTTGGGATGGACTAGCCAAATAGATCAAGCAGTCCTAAAACATCACTGGGAGGCAGGTATTCTTCTCAAAAGGTTCAATTCTTCAATATCAAAACCCATTAGCCCATTATTAGAGATATATGGAATAAAGGTGTTCAGTTCTGTACTTTATGGAGCAGAACTTTGGGGGTTTGAAAATCTAAGAAATTTGACGCTAGCAGAAAATGATTTTCTGAGAAAAGCTACTAGTGTCCCGTCAAGTACCCCATTGACACCATTAATGTGGGACCTTGGAAAAATATCTGTCCAGGATCTTGCTTACCTACGACCGCTACTTTATTGGCCATATACAAATCAGTCTGACCCTGTGCCTCATGGGAACAGTCCAGCCCAAACTGCCAAGCCATGTCTTCCCTGGACCGGAAACAAGCATCCTGGGACCGGTTTCGGATTCATAATCCTCATCAGCCAGGTTACCCTGAATCCAGTGGCCAAGTGAGCAAGGGACTCAAGTCTGAGCATACCCTGCCAACATAGGGCGAACAAAGCGATCAAAAGGGGATGATGGACGGAGTGTTTGAGCCAATCAAACACTCACCCCCAGTCAACTGATCTGGGTTTAATCCATCACCATTCTTTAGCTCACTCAGCCACCCCAGTTCAGACATGGCCATATGCAAATCAGTCTGACCCTGTGCCTCATGGGAACAGTCCAGCCCGAACTGCCAAGCCATGTCTTCCCTGGACCGGAAACAAGCATCCTGGGACCGGTTTCGGATTAATAATCCTCATCAGCCAGGCTATCTTGAATCCAGTGGCCAAGTGAGCAAGGGACTCACGTCTGAGCATACCCTGCCAACTTAGGTCGAACAAAGCGATACAAAAGGACATGATGGACGGAGCATTTGAGCCAATCAAACACTCACCCCAGTCAACTGATCTGGGTTTAATCCATCACCATTCTTTAGCTCACTCAGCCACCCCAGTTCAGACATGGCCATATGCAAATCAGTCTGACCCTGTGCCTCATGGGAACAGTCCAGCCCGAACTGCCAAGCCATGTCTTCCCTGGACCGGAAACAAGCCTCCTGGGACCGGTTTCGGATTCATAATCCTCATCAGCCAGGCTATCTTGAATCCAGTGGCCAAGTGAGCAAGGGACTCACTTCTGAGCATACCCTGCCAACTTAGGGCGAACAAAGCGATACAAAAGGGGATGATGGACGAAGCGTTTGAGCCAATCAAACACTCACCTCCAGTCAACTGATCTGGGTTAATCCATCACCATTCTTTAGCTCACTCAGCCACCCCAGTTCAGACATAGCCATATGCAAATCAGTCTGACCCTGTGCCTCATGGGAAAGGTCCAGCCCGAACTGCCAAGCCATGTCTTCCCTGGACCGGAAACAAGCATCCTGAGACCGGTTTCGGATTCATAATACTCATCAGCCAGGCTATCTTGAATCCAGTGAGCAAGGGACTCACGTCTGAGCATACCCTGCCAACTTATGGTGAACAAAGTGGTACAAAAGGGGGTGGTGATGGACGGAGCATCTGAACCAATCAAACCCTCACACCCAGTCAACAGATCTGGGTTTAATCCATCACTGTTCTTTAGCCCACTTTGCCACCCAGTTCAGACATGGCCATATGCAAATCAGTCTGACCCTGTGCCTCATGGAACAGTCCATCCCGAACTGACAAGCCATGCCTTCCCTGGACCGGAAACAAGCTTCCTAGGACCGGTTTCTGGCATTCCAACCATCTTCAGCCAGGCTTGCTTGAATCCAGTGGCAAAGTGAGCAAGGGACTCACGTCTGAGCATACCCTGCCAACTTATGGCGAACAAAGCGGTACAAAAGGGGGTGGTGATGGACGGAGCATCTAAACCAATCAAACCCTCACACCCAGTCAACAGATCTGGGTTTAATCCATCACTGTTCTTTAGCCCACTCTGCCACCCCAGTTCAGACATGGCCATATGAAAATCAGTCTGACCCTGTGCCTCATGGGAACAGTCCAGCCCGAACTGCCAAGCCATGCCTTCACTGGACCGGAACCAAGCTTCCTAGGACCGGTTTCTGGCATTCCAGTCGTCTTCAGCCAGGCTTTCTTGAATCCAGTGGCAAAGTGAGCAAGGGACTCACGTCTGAGCATACCCTGCCAACTTATGGCGAACAAAGCAGTACAAAAGTGGGTGGTGATGGACGGAGCATCTGAACCAATCAAACCCTCACACCCAGTCAACAGATCTGGATTTAATCCATCACTGTTCTTTAGCCCACTCTGCCACCCCAGTTCAGACATGGCCATATGCAAATCAGTCTGACCCTGTGCCTCATGGGAACAGTCCAGCCCGAACTGCCAAGCCATGCCTTCACTGGACCGGAACCAAGCTTCCTAGGACCGGTTTCTGGCATTCCAGTCGTCTTCAGCCAGGCTTTCTTGAATCCAGTGGCAAAGTGAGCAAGGGACTCACGTCTGAGCATACCCTGCCAACTTATGGCGAACAAAGCAGTACAAAAGTGGGTGGTGATGGACGGAGCATCTGAACCAATGAAACCCTCACACCCAGTCAACAGATCTGGATTTAATCCATCACTGTTCTTTAGCCCACTCTGCCACCCCAGTTCAGACATGGCCATATGCAAATCAGTCTGACCCTGTGCCTCATAGGAACAGTCCAGCCCGAACTGCCAAGCCATGCCTTCCCTGGACCGGAAACAAGCTTCCTAGGACCGGTTTTTGGCATTCCAGCCGTCTTCAGCCAGGCTTGCTTGAATCCAGTGGCAAAGTGAGCAAGGGACTCACGTCTGAGCATACCCCGCCAACTTATGGAGAACAAAGCGGTACAAAAGGGGGTGGTGATGGATGGAGCATCTGAACCAATCAAACCCTCACACCCAGTCAACAGATCTGGGTTTAATCCATCACTGTTCTTTAGACCACTCTGCCACCCCAGTTCACACATGGCCATATGCAAATCAGTCTGACCCTGTGCCTCATGGGAACAGTCCAGCCTGAACGGCCAAGCCATGCCTTCACTGGACCGGAACCAAGCTTCCTAGGACCGGTTTCTGGCATTCCAGCCATCTTCAGCCAGGCTGGAATGCCAGATTTGGTGGCAGAACGGGCTCTACACACTTCAGATGTTAGACGAGCCTTACTATATTACATAGAGAGAACAAAACCATTTTTATCAAAGTAAACAACTCTTTGTGGATTTTGCTCCACCACACAAAGGCAATGCTATTTCTAAATCTGGTATTGCTCGGTGGATTGTTAAATGTATCCAAACATGTTATGCAAAAAAGACTTTACCAATACCCCCTAGAGCCATTCCACCCGCAAACTAAGGGCTACTATGGCTTTCCTTAGGAAACATCCCCTTAACTGACATCTGTAAAGCTGCAACGATTGTGTAGATGTGTTAGCGAGACAACAAGCTAACGTAGGCCAGGCAGTACTTAGTACACTTTTTCAGACGACTGCAACAGCTACGGTGAGCCACTGCTTTGAGAGTAAACTGTGTGTATAGTCTATGCAAAGCATGTGATCTACAGCTCACTTGCCTTGAACGGAAGCATCTGTTCTTGGCATGTAGAGTTGTAGATTCACATGCACCCGTCCGCCTCCTCGCATACCTATACCTGTTGCGGTTCTGCTTTCTTACATACATACACATGGACATCTCCATTTTACTCAATTCTCACCCTCTGCGGGAAAACAATCTAACAATGGAGTCGATGCCCATGCGCACTATCACCAAAAGGGGGAGTCAACTACTTCACGACTGGAAAGACTTTGAAGAAAAACTACTTGCAAACATCCGGACCCAACAATAGATGGCAGGAGTATGCAAAGCATGTGAATCTACAGATCTACATGCCAAGAAAAGATGCTTACTGGGTAAGTAACATTATCCTTTACCCGCACCGCCTCGGCCCGTGGTGCTGCTAAGAAGTTTTATAAATTGTTGTATGAACTTATTTCTGATATCGTTGTGATACTGGGTTCATCCTATAACTGTGTGGTATTGAATTATAAGAATTACTAGGGTGGGCCTGTGGTGAACAATGTATTGCACCGCATGTGTGCGGGGGGTGTAGATTATGATGTTTCCCCAGTGTGCATAGTACTGATGTTATTTGAACACGGCTGGGCCTAGTACTGCTAGTAATAATTCCCAATTCGATTTGTGCCCAGAAATACATGATGTTCATGTTGTGTTGATTATTATGTATGTTAAATACAAACGTTATTCATATTCATCACGTGGGAAGTCTCTTTTGAAACGCTCAAGGTATTTATTGTGAGTGAATGCTGTGCCAATGCTTTGCACATTGCCTCTGTGGTAAGCCTGACTGCTCGGTGCTAAGCTAGCCAAGGGTGAGTGCAAGTTATACAGTGTGTGTAATCATCCGCCCCTCAAGGGAGTGGTAGGTTCTGCCTGGCTGGGGTACTACCTCAGACAACCAGAAAGTGCCAGTTCCAATATTTTGTTGCAGCTGTGGGATAGGACTGGAATTTGTACAGCATCGCTCAGTCACTAGGTAGGCAAGTGTTCCTGTGTTTCCTAAAGGGGGCCTGAAAAATGGGTTGACTTCTGGGTCAGTGATTGTTGTTCCCTATAGATCTCGATTTCTGCTCCCGCTAGTTTGCCTCCATGCCTGGGGAGTTGGCTGATCTGGAGCTGTATACGGTGTCGCAACTCGAAGGGTTCTGCCAGTAGAGAGGGGTGCTTGGCTGGGGAAGGGCCATAAAGGCTGATCTTCAGAAAGGCCAGCGAGCATGGGCCAAACCCCACCAAGAAGGGTCAGTGAATGGTGGGGGAGCTCCTGAGTTTGGGGCGAGATCAGAGCGGACAGAGGGGTTTCCAAATGGACTACCTTGGGACAGGGATCTTTTTGCCCACAGGTACCAGTGTGTTTTACAGGGGCCTATCCTCAGATGAGCTGGAGGGCAGAAGGGAAGAAAGGACGCTGAAACTAAAGCTTGCCAGACAGGACAAGAAGGAGGCCATAGCCCTTGCTAATTTAGAAAAAGGGCAGGTCCTTGCCAGATTGGAAACCGAGCAAGCCCTGGCTGAAAAAAAGCTAGCCATGAAAGAGAAAAAGATTGCTTATGAGCTTGGCATCAAAGAATTGGACAAGAGAACCCTACAGATAGGGTCCAATTGTAGAAATCGTGGCAGCTCACCTTCTGTGTTTGACAGTGAGAGTAAAAGTAATTTTCCCAAAAAGATAGTACCAAAATTCCTGTGGGGGGGTCATCAAAAATGTCTGGCAACCTATGAAGTGGCGTTAACGGCGGACAGGGTCCCAGAGAAACTCAGGGGACACAACTTCTGACTGTTCATACCCAAGGCAGGAAGGGACACCCTCCTTACACCAGCAAAGAAGGCTATGGTGAGCCACCCGGTCAAAAAAAAGCCATTTCGATCAAGACATTTAGGGGAGGACCCAAACGGTCCGCCCCAAAGTGGAGAGATTTCTTACTCTACGCATGGAAGACATTTTGGGATGGCCCTCAGACAGATGAGCTAACTATCTCCCCACCACTTGTGAGGGAGATTAATGTTAGTGTAGGCAGTTCCCCGTGGAGCTGGGTGAGAAAAGGGTCCCATGTTCCTTCTATAGGGAGGGGGAGTCGGAGGCGGGCTAAAGCCCAGGAAGTCCCATTCCTTTTTCAAAGTGAGGGGTGTGTCGGGGTGGGCCAATGCCCAGGATGCCCTACCCCCAACCCCTGGGCCTTGCGTATTCCCAAGGCGAGCGTCCGGTGGGGAAGCTGGCCTATGCCGGAAGGAAATCGGCTCAGAGAAATCCCCTATTAGCAGGAGGATATAGGGGGTGAACGGCCCCGGTAGCCCCCCAGTTCGGGATCCTTGGGCGGGAGGGATACCCCTCTTAAGCGAGGAGTATGGGCAGCCGGAGAGGGGGCAGGGGAATAAAACAACTCACCCCTGGCCCTCTTCCAGTCTCATGGCTGGCTGACTGGGTGCAGGAAGCCATCCCTGATCTGGTCGAAGGGGAAGCGGGAATAATAGGCAAGACTACTGGGACCATTCCTCCCCTCCCCATCCCCTGTCCTGGAGCCCCCTTGGTTGGCTGAGTGCTTTGTTGGGGTCGCTGGCGTCTGTTGGCGCGCTGGGCCTGGTACTGTTGAACAAAGGATATGCTACTGGGATCATGGGGCCTAGAGTTGAGGGAGAGTACCACTAGCATCTGATAGAGACATCTAGCCGCAGATTCCTTACCTTTGAACTTCCAGGCATCAGGCTGGATCCAGAAAATTGTTCTTAGCAGGAGCCCTGCGCGCCAGTAGGGCGCATCAGTCGACTCCGTGTGACGTCGTCACGTTCATCGTTGGGACGTCTGAGTCGTCAATATAACCTTTTTTTTCCCCGGCTCCAGCACAGGGGTAGATTACCGGCATTCATCCGAATCTGGACAGGGCTACCGAATTGAAGGTGCCTTTTGCCGGGAAGACCGCTGACGCAAGCGCTTCCATCTAGTTGGGTTCCACTAGACTACGTGCTCTCACACTAGATTAGTGGGAGGTAGGAACGTTTCCTCCAGACCACTCGGTGTAGATAGTTCTTGGTCCTGATGAAATGCACTGTATTACTTTGAACATACTGCGTGAAACATGTCGACCATTGAAGTAGAGTAGAGCTTTGCTCCCCTGGACCCTAGAGCCAGAGAGCAGCCTCTCTGTTGTTTTTTAACAAGGTGGGTTACCACTCTAATAAAGTTACCCTGTGGACTACCCAACCTTTTTTAAACCACCCACATACATCTACACATTCCCTCCCCTAGGGCCCTCACACCCACGTCACCGTACGGCAGGAACAGAAGATCTCTGCTAAAGAGCCCCTTTATGGGTTTCCGTCGGGTATTGCACCGCCGACCCGACGAGGAGCGAGCCTAGATGATGAAGCGTGACACCTAGCTTGCTGGTGTGTGAGGACTCTAGTTCTGACCAGGAGGATTCCCCTCCTTTGTGGCTCCACTCACGTTGGTTCACCCGCTCTTTTCCTACTGGGGAACTGTGTACTCTCTTTTGGTTTACTCGTCAATATAACTGCCACTCCGGCGCGCTGATGTCAGTTATCTTCCTTCCGCACCTTCAGCGCCAATCTGTTGAATAGAGCTAACCCCTGACATTTTTAGACCGATTTTTTTAGACTTTTTCGTTGTATTTGGAAATCATGGCGAGTAAGAAGACTTTGGAGTTCAAGCTGTGCGCCGCCTGTCACCGCGCCATGTTGGTCACGGAACCCCATCGGGTTTGTCTTCGGTGGCTGGAACACGAACACGACTCCAAGTCGTGCTCCGACCGCCGGCCCATGGCGCCGATGGCTTTGAGAGAGAGGTCCCTAAAACTTCCTGCTGCATGGCGTCCTGCACCATGGAGGTCGCTTTGTCAGTCTCGATCACAGTCCAGGTCTCAGTCGAGAGGAAGTTCCGAGCATTGCTCCGGGGAATCGAAGTCCTTAAAGTCAGGTAAGATGCACCACGAAAAGCTCAAGAAGTTGATGCGTGCTTCGACTTCGCCCATCTCGCGGTGGAGGAACTTCGACATTTTAGGCCCCGCTACGCAGAGTTGTGCCTGAGTGGCTCCCCATTTCCCTCCTTTTCAGGGGCCCCCCAACCAGCTTAAAGAGTTTTAGGAGGCCATGTGTGCCATATTTGGGCAGCCTGAACCTGCTGGTGCGCCCTCTTGTCCCGCAAGTTCAGAAGACGGAGGGGCCCCCATGGTTCCCATGCTGGCGGCTCTGGCCCCGGCATCACACCCTCTGAGTGGAACCGATCCCAGGTCCGGACCGACGCCGGTCGCACCTCCACAATGACCTTCCCCAGCATCGCGTCCTGTGCCGAGGTACCCTATGTCGGTGGCGGCACCTCACCGATCCTCATTCCAGATGATACAGAGCTGGTCGGGCCTCCCCCGAGACAGGCGCCTACGGAACCGTACGGCTCCATGCCGTTTACTATGCCCTATTCTGAAGGGTTAGGTATGGAGGAAGATGATTGGGAGGGGTAGCAGGATTCCTAAGAAATCCTGCAGCAACAAGATCTGTACTGGTACAAAGAAATAGGTAATGCCAGTGACCTGGACACCTGCCCAGACTCTGGCATTCTTTCCCCTCCTAACCTGGCTATGGAGGAGGGAGCATCTTTTGCCATGGTGGTGTGTAGGGTTGCGGAGGTCCTCGACCTGCAGCTTCCTATAGTGGGGGTCAAGACTCATGTCTTGACAGAAGTCCTGCAGCCTGGGGTCTCGAGTTCAGAACCCCTACTGCCCTTTAATCAGGCCCTAACAGATGTCCTTCTGGGTACTTGGTCCAAACCCAGCACAGGGGCTCCTGTGAACAAGACAATTACCTGCCGCCATCGCCCTGCACCGGGCAACACACTTTACCTTACCACCCACCCCACACCACCCCTCAAAGCTTGGTGATCCTAGCTTCCCCTTCTCGTGATGCATTCTCTTCCATTCCCCCAGACATGGAATCCAAGAGACTGTAGACCTACGGCAAGAAATGTTTGTTCTTCCGCCAGTCTGGCTTTGTGGTCGGTTGGGCTGTTATTCCCATTTCATATGGGATACGGTAGCGCAGGTGCTTCAGAGTCTCAGAGGAGGACCGGGCTCTACTCTCCCAATATATCTCCGATGGGAGGGACGCAGCTAAATTCACCATCAGATGTGGCTTGGACACAAGGCTATGTAGAGCGATTTCCACGATGGCGGGCGTTCGTCGCCACGCCTGGTTGAGAACGTCTGATTTTTCGTGGGATGTCCAGTCTAACCTTTCGGACATGCCCTTTCATGGCTCCCGTCTTTTCGGAGACCAGGCGGATACTGCCCTTGAGCGCTTTAAAGACTTGCGTGCCAATGCCAAATCTTTGGACCTCACCACTGCCCCCAGGGCTTCATCAACCTTTTGTGGCTACGGAAGGGGCTGAAAGCCGTGCCAGCCCTAATCAAACGCCAAGAGAACCCCGCAAGTTCAGCAACCTCTGCGGGCCATGGACGCGGTTCACCCTGGCCTCGCGGGCCGGTAAACCAGAAGTCGAGCCAAGCCACCATCCCCTACTCCACCGCAAAACTTTCCTGGTCCGATTCTCCAGGATCATTCTCAGCCAGTCAGTGGCAGAATACGCCATCATTCCCACCACTGGCAAAAAATTACATCAGACAGGTGGGCTAATAGCCCGAAGGGGCTAGTCCCTGCCCTTCGAGACTGCTCCTCCATCTATGCCTCCAGTGTACGATCGGATGACGGAGGGTCACCTTGCCTTGCTCCGCGAGGAAGTCAAAACTTTCTTGGCCAAGGGATCTTTAGAGAGGGTTCCCGGGCCTGACGTAGGCAGTGGTTGCTATTCCTGCTACTTTCTGGTACCCATGAAGGACGGAATCCTTCATCCAATCCTAGACCTCAGAGCCCTCAATTACTTCCTCAAAAAGGAGAAATTCTAAATTCTCATCCTTGCTCAGGTCCTGTCTGCCTTGGACCAGGGAGACTGGATGGTGGCGCTGGACTTGCAGGATGCCTATTTTCATATTCCCATCCTGCCTGCCCATCGTCGCCACCTGTGGTTTACGGTGGGCCGCGAGCACTTTCAATTTGCGGTGCTCCCCTTTAGCCTCACCAGCGTGCCCCTCGGGTGTTCACAAAGGTGATGGTGGTGGTCGCAGTCCTTCTTGCGATGACTGGTTGTTGTAAGTGGGCTCGCCCCAAGCAATTGTCTCTCTCCTCCATGCTATGGCAAACCTCCTGCATTTGCTGACGTTCACTATCTACGTGCCAAAGTCACACCTGACTCCATCTCAGATGCTCCCTTTCATTGGAGCGATTCTGGACACGGTGCAGTTTCGGGCCGATCCTCCTGAACAGCGAGGCCAGGATATTCAGGCTATGATACTGATGTTTCAGCCTCTATCCTGGATTTTGGCGAGTATCACTCTGAGGCTGTTGGGTCTCATGGCCTCCAGCATCCTGTTAGTTACCCATGCACGGTGGCACATGCGGGTTCTGCAGTCGGACCTGAAGTTCCGATGGGCACAGCATTGAGAAAATCTCACCGACCTGGTTCAGATTTCTGAGGGAAATGCGAGAGACCTGCAGTGGTGGCTAACAGACTACAATTGGTTCACGGGCAGACCCCTCTCCCTTCCCCACCCAGATCTCACAGTAGTGATGGATGTGTCCCTTCTGGCATGGCGTGGCTATCAGGGGGAGGTGGAGATCAGAGGACTCTGGTCTCCGACGGAAACCAAGCTTCATATCAATCTGTTGGAGCTTTGGATGATCCGATTGGCACTGAAAGCCTTTTTGCCGTCAATAAAGGGAAGGCTTGTATATGTGTTCAAGGACAACACTACTGCCATGTGTTACTGCAGCTAACAAGGCGGAGTGGGGCCGTGAACTCTTTGTCAAGGGGCCCAGCATCTCTGGACTTGGCTAGAACAGCCTGGCATTTCCCTGGTGGTTCAACCCCTGCCCGGTTCTCTGAACACAGGGCAGACAAGCTCAGCCAAAGGTGCCTTGCGTATCATGAATGGCGTCTCCATCCGGAGGTGGCACAATGTCTCTTTCAGCGGGGGCAGAGTCTTGGTTAAATCTAGCGAAGCACAGTTCACTTCCGGCAAACGAGACGGCACCAGTGTTCCTGCAGTTCCTCTCTTCGAGAAGAGGATCCGCCTCGGCTTAGATGTACCCGCCTGCCACGCTCGAACACTGGACTGCCCCTGTTCTATCATTTTTGCGGAACCGCACAGGACCGCACTAGTTACCGACCTATGCACCTTTTTGGTCGAAGCACCAACGCCTACTCATCCCCCGCGCTCCCCTGGCGAGCGTCTCCCAGCCGGTTTGGAAATTCCACCGCCAACGGGTTGGCTCGACCCGTGCCCGCCCCCGTCACTACTGCTCATCCGAAGCTCATGACCCAGCCGGGTTGGAACTATCACCGGCTATTTGATCACCATCCTAACCACGCCATTTCAGGTACCTCCCCATTTGCCTCATACCAATATTAGTACTATTTTTAACTTGCTAGCCCTGAAGAAGTCACGGGATCACTCCCACATGTGACGAAACACGTGTCGGCAGGTTGCTCTCATATTTCCTTATTACTTAAACACATGTGAAACTACTCATCTGGTGTGGATCTGACATCCTGTTTCGAACTTTATTTCGTACTGAACCAACATTGACACTCGTTACGTGTGCCCTGGACTGTGCTTCGCTTTAAAATTGTGCGTTTCTAAACACACATCCATACAGGGGTTTCAAGGTGTGTTCCCTCAACCGTCTGGCACCGTACGTACACGCAACTCATCACACAGACGCATAACTAAGCTTGAACGCCAATCTTCCTGCACAATACAAAAACCTTACATCAATACAATACCTTGGTTAGATCTGTTCGCCTCTGAAGAAAATGCGCAATGTCAGCAGTTTTGTGTGTTGGAGTTTCCAAGGGGGCTCTCTTGGTGAGGCTTTTTTCACTGCAAGTGGAGCTCAGGCCTCTTATATACTTTTTCGTCATACCACTCCTGCCCAGAGTGCTCAAGAAGGTCAGGAGTAACCAGGCACAAGTTATTCTTGTGGCTCCGTCTGGGCACGGAGAGTTTGGTATCCTCAGATTCTAGACATGAGCATCGATCCTCCGGTCAGGCTGCCCCTTCGGGAGGATCTTCTGTCGTAGCAGCAGGGGAGGGTTCTCCACCTGAATATGTCCACCCTTCGCCTACTTGCGTGGAGATTGAGCGGCGAAAGTCGACAGCTTTTTATCCTTTCTCCTGAAGTCTGTGATGTTATCTTGGCAGCCAGTCGTCCCTCCACGAAATCAGTAGACGCCTGCCGATGGAACAAATTTTGTAAATGTTGTATAGACCGGCTGTTGATCCATTATCTGCTCCCTTATCTGCAATCCTTCTGTTTATATTTTCTTTGGCCCAGCAGGGCTCTGCTCTGCCACATTGAAGGGCTACCTTTCGTCCCTTTCTTCTTTTCTTCGGCTACCTGATCAGCCCTCTCTTTTCAAATCTTCTCTGGTGCAGAGATTCTTAAAGGGGTTAACCCACTTGTTTCCTATTCCACCTTTTATTATACCACAGTGGTACCTTAATTTTGTTCTCACCTATCTGATGTGTGCACCATTTGAGTCACTGCATAACTGCCCTCTGCGTTTGCTCACCATCAATTCAGCCTTTTGGTGGCAATAACCTTTGCCAGGAGAGTAAGTGAACTGCAGGCACTGTCTTCACAGCCTCCTTACCTGACGGCCATTCTGGACAAAGTGGTACTCAAGACAAGGGCATCTTTTCTGCCTAAGATGGTAACACCCTTCCACCTGGGACAGTCTGTTACCCTTCCCACTTTCTATTCACCCCATGCCCTTGCAAGGAAGAGGAGCGTCTCTATCTGGACCCGAAAAGATTATTATCGGTCTACCTCGATCGAACCAGAGATTTCTACTCCAATCCACTGTATTCCACTCTAACCCAATCTATGACATTCCAGTCTACTCCACAACATTCTTCTCCACACTAGGCCACTCCATGCCACTTTGCTCCATTCTGCGCCACTCCACTTTACGTCCACTGTATGGCACTCTTCTTCACTCTGACACTCCACGAAACTCGATTCTACTGTGCGCCGGTTTTTTCTAAGCCACTCTAGTACACTCTGCTCCACTCGGACACTTAACAACACTCTATGCCACTCCGAAAGCATACTGCTTCACTCCGCAACACACTGCTCCACTGCACTTTGCACAATTCCACTCCATGTCATTCTACTCCACTCCATGATACTCCCCTCTAGAACATCCCTACTCTACTCTTCTCCACTCCACTCTGCAATTTCCTGCCACGCCACTCTACAAGAGCTATTGTCTATTGGCTTTGAATATGCATGTTTTAAGCAGAGCCTGGAAATGTGGCCCTCAGACGCCGTTGGAAACTATTGTGGCCATCTACACGTACGGAAACGTGTAGAGCTTGTAAAACTCCGTACTTACAGCTCTGAGAAGCAGTTTCCAGCCTCACCAATATGCGACTGGTTTCCACAAATTAATAATAGGAGAAATATAGTTTACCAGAATTATCACAGTTATGTTAAAGGTGTTATTTATCCAAATCAAGTTCCCAACATGTTGTTTCTGCAAAATCCCATGTCGGGAAGTTCAAGGGGAAAAGGGTCAAAGTCGGGAGGAGCCTAAAATGTATTCTTGGTTTAGCAACATGTGAAAAGTGTTTAGGATAAAGACTTGTGCAGGCTTGCGCGTGTTTCTAGTTATGTCGGTGCCCAAGAACTGTGGGTTCTTTCTTCTAAATCTGACAGTATCTGCTATACTTAGAAAGAATTTGTCCTGGATTTTTTAAGGGAATTTTACAGTGCGTTTATAAACACCGACCAGTTTTATCACGAGTTGGCATACTAATGAGAAACCTTTTAGTTCTAGCTACCCTAACATTAATGCAGAAATTGTGCTGAATACATATTTTCGTGAGAACTTTGAAATGCGCTTTGGCGAGCTCTAATGAAGAGAATATTATGGCAAAGAGCGAAAATAGGCTTATTGCTCCCACACAACCATTGTTGCCTGCCTCCCTGTTTCTTCTGGAATATTCTACCCATTAAAGGAAGAAGCAGGCTTCAGACTTGAGACCCGACTGTAATGAAAGCATTTAGACCAAGAAGAAGATAACTTAAACAAGCAGAATATGTTTTTAGAGAATACACCCCAGAGAGACGGTTGGGGCCTAAAACAGTTTTCCAGGAGAATGAGTAGTCAAGGCAAACAAATAGTTTGGGATATTTCTTACGTTTTATAATCTGGTTGCCTGAATTACAACAAATAACTGTATTCTAATCCCAAAAAGATCTGCTTTATACACTTTCAGCCTCACCACACATTTCATCAAAACCTAGGGGCATTTGTCATGTTTCCCATCTACAAGGGGACATTTTTATTGATCTTTTTTAAGCGTTTTGGAGGAAACCGTGGACCTCTCTTTGCAAACCCCACCCTACTGTCCTTCAGCTTTGACTCGTCTCTATTCCGCCCGTGCCTGCGTGATTTGCACTAGAAGACAATAACTAGGCCATGATATATTCCATACAAAAGAATTATCTAAAAGAGCCCAGCTTGTTTCCAATATATTTACACTCAGAAACATGACCGAATCACAAGGAAGAAGTCCCCTACTCACTCAGCACTTATGTCCTAATCCAATTTTCAAGTGTAATTAGGGAACAATATCCAGGGTGCCGTCTGACGCCACACAGGGGACGTACCTGGCACCAAATGGAGGTCAAGGATGCCCAAAACTGAAAAAAAGACTATTCCGGACCCAAGCACTCGTTGGCTGAATGATGCACTGCATGTGAATACAGAAAACTCTTCAAGCTGCAAAACTACACCTACTGGTAAGTAACCATTTCGAACAATAAATCGCATACATGCTACTGTAGTGGTAATTTGTGTGCAACCTACAGCGCTTCATAGCATCTTCTGTGGTTTACCTTTTGCTGATAGTTTGCCACTCCCAACATTTCTTTGACACCTTTGCTTAAGTCTTTGTATTTGAAGCTCATCAGAAAAATCTAATAGTAGGTTAAAGACGTGTCCGTTTGCTCGCAGTAAACCAAGAGTGGAAGTCCTTGAGGTGACACTGCCTTGTTCTTTGGCATGTAACTTGCAATGCACAAAAGGTTGTAGGTGTTTCCAAAGAATACAGTTTTCCATCCTAACTGAGCATTTTGTTACTTTCATTCTTGTAAGTGTACTTTATTACATATTTAACGCCGCGGTGCAAGCGTTCTATTATGTGGGCGGGGCTCCGTTGGCCGACGGCAGCACTAGCCGACGGGAGCACGCAAGGGGTTAAAAAGTCACCATATACGGGATGTGGGGTTTGCTTCTTTTACGAACTGCAATGTTACAATCAAATCTTGCCTGTGCTGCTATCGGTGCTAGTATTCCCTTGATGCCTCTTTGCCTGCTACCCTAGGAATATTAGGGCCTGGAGTTGTAGGAAGGTGGATACCTGACTATGGTTACCCCCAACTTTTTGACTAGTGTTTAGCTGGTTTTCGATTTAGTTGGCCTGGGATCCTGCTAATCAGGGCCCCAGGCTATCTGCTCTCACTGTAAAATGGACTCCATGTACTTCAGGAACATCTCCGATTGGGTATTGGGTCACCTTATGAGCCCCTGTATAGTGTACCATAGGTACCCAGGGCATAGGTGCATCCAAGGCCTACCAGGGGCTGCAGCATGTATTATGCCACCCCTGGCTGGCCATCCACATTGACACAACTTGCTGATCACTAAGCTGGGGCAAGGTTGTGTAATCACCCCTTGCTTAGGTTTAGTATCCCTATACCTACCATTACAGATAGACACATATATACCTATAAGTCACTCCTATGTCAGGCCTTAACAATCCTGAGGGCAGAGTGCTTGGTTTTATGTGAGCTGGTCCTCTAGCATGAGCTGAGCCTGTCTGCAGCTTTCGGAACCATGTCCTTATAGCTGATCTATGATATAGCCATACCATATACTCTTAAGTGCATTATAATCCATGCGGTTGAATGCTAACTTTGGTTTGGCTTTATCAAAACATGTTGTGTAAGGTGTCGTACGCTTTGGAATACTACTCCTTCGCCAGTTGTGGTGACGGGGTAGCATTCCACCCTTATAGAGGGAGAAGACATGTTGTTCCTGTTAATCCCGGTTAAAGTTAACCAGAGCCTCAGTAACACAAAATGGATGCTGCTGCCACAGACACAAGTCTGACCTCCTGCTGCTGGGAGTCCTTCCAACGAGGGAGGCTTGGACAATAGGTTTCCAGTCTTGGGAGGTGCTAGCACCACCCCAGACAGGCCATAGTGTATTGGGGCAGGGAGGGCTGAATGAAATGAGACACTGCCTGGGGCACACAAGGTGCTCCATGCATAGTCCGGTTGAAACCAGTTGCTGGGGCACTCCAGCCCCAGCTCTGGCGCGAAACTGGACTAAGGGAAAGGGATGTAACCACCCCCTTCCCTGGTCCCACCCATAGGAGGGACCTAGCAGGTAATCCAACCCCTTTGATTAGTATATAGGTAGGAGCTGAGTCAAGAGACTTTAGAATTATCCTGATTTGAAACTTGAAACGAAACTCTGGACCTTCGACATTCTATTGCAACTAGAAGACTGAAGAATCTCCCTTGTGGTCAAGGAGTGACCACCCTGTGCAAACAGGCACCATCCAACGATCTGCGGTTTGCTTTGTCGACGCTTCCGCCTAAGCCCGAGGACAGAGCCTGACAAGAACCAGACTTCCAGAGTTCTTTGACCCCGATCCACAACCACAGCAAAGCTGAGACCCGTGGAGGCGATGAGAGATGTGGGACCGGCCATCTTGAAAAACCTGCTCTTTGCTACTTGTGCAGCTTCAGAAGCACCCCCGAAGTTGTGCATTGGGGATTGAGAAGCCCCAGCCCCGAGCACCTTCTACACCGACGCACAGCCCTCCACACTCCACGAGTGCCGCGTGGGGCCTGCTAGTGTTTTTGTGCTCGGCGCGTCTGTCCGGTCACTTGCCTATTCCTTGTTCGTGACGTGGTTCTTATACCACTATTTTAATATATGGTTTGCAACACCCCTAGGGCTCGACTGTATTTTGTGCAACTTATTGTATGATAATTAAGTATCTTGTTATGTGCTTGTGCCTCTGACCTCATAAAGTGTTCAGAGGGGTTGTGTTAATAATAAATACATATATATTTTATATATAACCTTTGTGGTGTCCTTTCATTTGTTATTAAAGGGGTTACATATGGTAAAACAGCTGGCTTCACATGCTCTCTGAAGTTCTAGCCTAAGACTGCTTTGTCCATGCTACCACTAGGATAGCTGGTCTATAAGGTTGACTTTACAACCATCACCATAAGGGTTGTTTGGACTGATACAGGGTGCCCACTAGAATAGTGGACATCACATATCAGGCCAACTTCTTACAGAAGTGACAACATGCCAGAAATTGCTGCCCCAAATGCTCACTAGATTTTACGCTGTTGTTTGACTTAATATGTGAAGATTGGTGGGAATCAAAGGCTGGGCTTAAGCAGATGAGTTGCACCCACCCTCAGTCGTGCAAGAAGTAGTTAGTCTACTTGCATAATTAGTTCAGGATGATTAATTGTATTATAAAAATAGAATTTAGCAATCCCTGTATAATTGCGCGTTTCTAACTTGTTTATAATCGGTGAGTTGTGACGCGCCTAGTATTCTAGTTGAGTTCTGACGTCACAATGCCTGTTGCCAGTAGCTGAGGTGAAAGGCAGGTCAGGTCCCAGAGCAGCGGTTTAAAGCAACAAAAATGAAATGTTGCTTTTCTTTCTTCTACTCGATTTTTCTTGATGTGTGCAAATTAATGGCTAACGGAAACTGAGAAACCACATTCGAGAGATCCAAATCATAGAAAACTTTTAAGGAAAGACAATTTAAAAAAAATACTGAAAAATCAAAATTTAAAGGAAACATTTTAAAAGAAAGGTCAATTTAAGGATAAATCCAAAATGGCATTACATTTGGGTGGCGTTTAGGACTACTGTGCGATTTTGGGATGGATAATGTTTTGGGTGATGAGGGGTTTTTTGGGGTCATGAATAATTTGAGTTCAAGCTTAGTAAGGGGTTTTTTAGGTTTCAGGCATGGGTGGAGTGAAAAGGTGAGGGGTTTTAGGGTTCGTGGATGGGCAGAGGTTAGGGCTGCTGAGGGGCTTTAAGGTTCAGTTATGGTCAGGAAGAGTTTTTAGAGTTCGGGATGGGCAGAAGTTTAGTGTGGTGAGGAATTTGAAGGATTCAGAGATTGGTGGAATTTAGATGTAGAAAGGGGGTTTAGGGATGGGTAGTTTAGGGTGATGAGGAGTTCTTATGGGTCATGGATGATGGTGTTTAAGGGCAGTGAGGGTATTTAGGTTTCAGGGATGGGTGGAGTTAGCAGTAATGAGTAATTTTATGGTTCTGGGATGTTAGATTTTTGGGGTAGAAAAGGATTTTAGGCTTCAGGGATTAGTATAGTTTAGATATGGGAGGAGTTTTAGGGGACAGGGGCTGATGGTGTGTAGGGGTTGTGAGGTGTTTGCGGGTGATGAGTACTCAGCAAATTAAAAGCATCCAAAGTGATTGTTAGACAATGTAAAAGACATAAATATGAAATAATGTCTCCAGTTCCATTACTTCATGAAGGTGCCAATATTCGAACATTCTTTATCTCTCCCAAAACAAATACGTTCTTCCTGCCTAAACCGCCTCCCCTGCGTAGTGCTCATCTTGGTCCTAAATAGGTTTTTGTCTCTGCACCAGCTTCAGAAACGTACTATCTGCCATCTGCTCCTTTGTTCGTTAGCCAAGCATGTCGGAGATTAAATGAAAAGGACCTTCTTTGCTTTCTTACATAAGCTTTTTTATGACCGCCCCGGGATCTAGGCCTTGCATGTTCATGATTCATCATTGTTACTGTAGTTTGAACCACTTTTCTGTATTTGTTTCTAAAACAATTGTGGATGTCTACTCCAACGGTTTGCTTTATGAGGGTCAGGATCCCAGATCAGATGTACTCTTATTGCCCTTTTGCTCATGCTTCCAAGATGTGGGTATTTATGCCTGTTATCTGTGTGTTCCGTTCACTCTGTTCTCAAATTGATTCCTTATCACCACTGTATGTCTTTGTGTAGTCTGACTGATGATGATTGAGGGCCATGCCGGGTGGACTATATCTCCCCTCCTCAACTAGTTTACACTTTATTACAATTTAACCATCTCGGTTAGCTTGTTGAATCTATTGTTGATGTTACTGTTTAGCTCAAATTTCTATGGTCATCATTTTACTGTTCTGGGGGCTGCTGAGTTTGCTGGGTCGTTTTGAGGACTGTTGTGGTGATGTGTGTCACAGTTTTTATGGCCCAGGTGACTCAGGCCCTGTCTCCAATCACAGACTTGGGCAGGTTCACTGTATTCTTATCTCCTCCAAAACAACCACTAGCAAAAGCAAAAAAAAGTTCTACAACTCAAATATCACCATGCATGCATGCATGCACCGTAAAAGTACAATCTGGAGGTAGGTCTTACACTGCCCCTTTTAGAAAATCTTTGGGCCAGGGACAGACTGATTTGCATATAGCCAGGTTCTGAGCTGGGATGGTGCAGTGAGATAAATAACGGTGATGGATCAAGCCCTGATCTTTGGACTGGGTAAGAGTGGTCTGCTTAATTCAGACACTCTGTTCATCACCACCCCCTTTTCTGAATCGTTTTTGGCCACTATAGGTGTGGCAGGGTATACTCAGACATGAGTCCCTTTCTCACTGCACCATCAGGATTCAAGCAAGCCGGGCCGAAGACTGCTGAAATGCCAGAAACCGGTCCCCGGTAGCTTGTCTCCTTTCTGGTGAAGAATTGGCTTGGTAGTTTAGTCTGCCCTGTTCCCATGATGCACTGGGCCAGGGACAGACTGATTTGCATATAGCCAGGTTCTGAGCTGGGATGGTGCAGTGAGATAAATAACGGTGATGGATCAAGCCCTGATCTTTGGACTGGGTAAGAGTGGTCTGCTTAATTCAGACACTCTGTTCATCACCACCCCCTTTTCTGAATCTTTTTTGGCCACTATAGGTGTGGCAGGGTTTACTCAGACATGAGTCCCTTTCTCACTGCACCATCAGGATTCAAGCAAGCCGGGCCGAAGACGGCTGAAATGCCAGAAACCGGTCCCCGGTAGCTTGTCTCCTTTCTGGTGAAGAATTGGCTTGGTAGTTTAGTCTGCCCTGTTCCCATGATGCACTGGGCCAGGGACAGACTGATTTGCATATAGCCAGGTTCTGAGCTGGGATGGTGCAGTGAGATAAATAACTGTGATGGATCAAGCCCTGATCTTTGGACTGGGTAAGAGTGGTCTGCTTAATTCAGACACTCTGTTCATCACCACCCCCTTTTCTGAATCGTTTTTGGCCACTATAGGTGTGGCAGGGTATACTCAGACATGAGTCCCTTTCTCACTGCACCATCAGGATTCAAGCAAGCCGGGCCGAAGACGGCTGAAATGCCAGAAACCGGTCCCCGGTAGCTTGTCTCCTTTCTGGTGAAGAATTGGCTTGGTAGTTTAGTCTGCCCTGTTCCCATGATGCACTGGGCCAGGGACAGACTGATTTGCATATAGCCAGGTTCTGAGCTGGGATGGTGCAGTGAGATAAATAACGGTGATGGATCAAGCCCTGATCTTTGGACTGGGTAAGAGTGGTCTGCTTAATTCAGACACTCTGTTCATCACCACCCCCTTTTCTGAATCCCCTTTTAGAAAATCTGCATCCTAACTAGATGCTGTCTTGAGCCATGTGTTTGTTGGTTATGGAATAGTAATTTACGGGGTATATATTGACCCCACTGCTGAGGATATTTTTTATTGGTTCTAGTAGGCCTGGTCGTGGCAGAGTCTGTCTGGCACACACAGCTCCTTGAGAACAATATTGGATGAATTTGGGAGACTCAAGGATATGTATAAAATTGAATTTATCACTAAGCGAGAATTCCTCAGGCATCCTGGACCCTTTCCACTTGTCAATCAATCAATCAGAACATTTGTGTCTTTCCCACTTTTCCTTTGATGCCTACTGTAATGGTGAAAATTAGCCTTTCATACTCATTCTACTCAGCCACTTACATTTAAAGTTTATCACAGAGCTTCTGATGCAGAATGGCAGAAGGTGTGAAGGTGGTTACAAAGCGCTGCACCCTGGGTTGGGCCATGCATTATTGTATGTGTTGTTATCCTATGGTTCCATTACAATGACCATGATCCCACAGAAATAGTCCTGTCTGTCTTTGTACAGATGTTCATACATTTCTGTAATCCCAAATCACTAGTCCGTAATAAATAGGTGCATCAAGAAGCAAGTCAGGTCTTTGTTTGAAGAGAGGCAAAAAGATATACACTCTGAAGAAGAGGCGAGTATTGGTAAGGCGGTGATAGCTGGTACGGTGGTAGGGAGGCAATCTAGTTGTGGAGATGCAAGTGCCAGTTCATCGAGATGAGGTCTGAAGAAGACACTGCATTGGGCTGGAAACAAGTAATTAGAAAAGGCACTGGATACATACTACAGGCAGGAGGTGAAGGAGCTTTAAAGGTGATAGCTAAAAGGGTCTTGAATACTGAAAATGGGAGACTGGACATAGAAGATTGGAGAAGGAAGTCGTGAGTAAAATGAAAGTTGCAAGAAGTATGTGGGACAGTGTGAGGCTGTGAGGTAGGCAAGAAGGGCTCTAAGAATAGGATGGGATGGGGCAAAAAAAAAAGAGATATCATCCAAGTGACCTAAGTTGGAGTGGCCTTAGATACTGGCTCTGAGAGGGAAACATGGGGAACATGATAGAGATAAGTGAACTTGGGTATACGTTCTTGGTGGTTAAAGGATAATGAACTGACGTCTAGAAAAAAGAGGCCAATGACAACCAGTTGGTAACATAGCTTAATTATTTTTTTATTTATTAAGAAGTAGTCGAATATTGATTGTAAGCTGTTGAGAGATTCCATATTTTTATTTTTCAGTACAAAGCAGGACAGTAATAGAGGTGTGAAAGTAGTTTTATCAAGTCCTTTGCAATTGTTGCCTCCACTGCTTATGCTACATCTTCAAGACAGACACTATTCGTAGATCGAATCTACTTGGTTTTCTGTGTCTTCTTTTAATGTGTCAGTGTCTTGGTTTTGTTATAAACAATTCTGGGCCTGGTTTTGATTTTAGAGTATGGGTACTCCCATCACAAACGTGACAGATATCCTGCCCACCTTTTTACAAATTCGTTACCAACAAGAGAGGGAGGGATAA